>NW_026542598.1:91164154-91526708 GCF_028750875.1 Macrosteles quadrilineatus | reverse complement strand
GTTTTTTGGTAATAGAACTATTTAAATTTACTATCTTTTGACATTTATCACGGATTTTAAAAAAATAGTTCTCCGTTCGATGAAAAAATACAGAATCAATCTTGTTACAGCAGAATTGCTTCTCAATTTCTTTACACCCTAAAACGAATATTTCTCTCCAAGCTCATACTGTAATTGATTCAAATGTTAGCAACGCTTCCAAACTAAACAATATAATCAGTGGACAAGAGCTACTAACTCAAAACAATAACAAATGTCCGGACAATTAAACCTCAAACTCAATTAAACACACTAAACACCCTAACTGCTCGGTGTTTAATCAACACCCCTGTTAGTTAATTGCCTCTATATGATCCTGATGTGATAATTGTGTTGTTAGATTACAGATAGCTAACAGCTGATAGTTGGTAGACCTGTTACAATAATGAAGACGAATTACCCCAGTGGCACATACGTTACAATCAAAGATAACGCCATATTGGGAGCCGGTCGGCCAAGATCTGGTTCATTGTGGACTCTGTAGGTTGCTGTAGAACTACAAAACCGAATGGGTAAGTTATAAAGATTTCATACTGAGAAAACTTCAGTTTTTTTTTTTTATTCAAATTCAATACGTTATTGTGTGTTGAATCATTAGGTTTAAGTAGTGAATTTTGATAAAAATTGTCTAGTCTTTGTCACTATTTAACCATTTTTACACCATCTCAGCACTTAATATTAATCCGGGAAAGTCTTCTTGTGCTGCAAAGACAAAAATAAAGTGCAAAAATTGAGGCCAAGTTTTTTAAGTGCGTCAAATTACTCATTCTGTTGAATACGCCAACTTCTCAAACAAGCAAAATTTAAAGGACAACTTGATGTTAAACTATACCTTATTTTGTGTCTAATAAACTATCAGGGTAAAAAAAAAAACTAAGGGAAAATATAGTTTTAGACTGAAGCACACTTTGGGAGTGGCTCATCAAACATTATTTTTTAAATAATAAATAGCTCCAGGTGGATCTTATAGATAGTATGTGGTATGATGGTATGTAAACTCATATAAGTATATGAAAACAATCATTCCAACCAACAAAAACCAAGCATCACATCCCTAACAATAAACAATCACCGTAATAAATACTAAACGTTGCTAAACAGTTATTTAATAAAGCAACTCTCAAGTAACAGCTGTAGTGGAGCGCTACAATAAATCTACTGGACAAGCCATTACACAAGAGACCTACAGAGGTACAGCTACATAGCTACAATGGTATAGTTTGTTACTGTCAGTGCGGCGTAGTGTGCCGTGTTGTTATAAACATGCTCTGTACCATGCTATGGTTTAGTGCACGCTTGTGAAGGGTTAACCAACTCGTGTACATGAATAAGATTGTGGTACAGGGTGAATTTATGTTTGTAAATTTATTTTTTACAGATTCGTTAAAGATCGCTAACAATCATCGGATCAACCCTGAAAAGATTCAGCTGATTTTTAAGGGTCGAAACTGTTCTATCATTGATAATTGAGCATACAACGATTTGGCTAAAAAACCAAATAGTTAAAAGTCTGTAAGACAGTTTTCGTCAATTTTAATCGAACGTCATTTTCTACATATCTTCGCCTTGAAAACGCACCCAAGTGTATTGGCATGAATACAATCATACGTCTAGGGAGCTATCATGGAATGTTAGTCTTTCGATAATTGGTCTTGGTAAAAAAAAACAGATATTGATAATCAGTAACAATGCTACTCAAGATGTCTTCTTTCACTGTATATTCACCTTTCACTCACATTTAGGTTAAAATACGCAACTTTGTGGTCTCAACTCAAAGTGCACGTAATTTTGCATATGAAATCTGATTTCATCACATATTTCAACATGATATTTTAAACTTGAAGAGTTTATTTTTGGAAGGATTTAGCTGATGTTCGTCATTCACCATTTTCGATCAGACACCAAAGGAACTTGAATTTCCCTTAAAGTGTTTGCTATGTGTTTCAACACAGGAAAGGGTGTGAAGGCAGAAATGTCCTTCAAAACTTAAAGTTCGGTTGGAACCACAAATAGTCAAGTTTATTGATCAAAGTACAAAACACGTTTCACAAACGATGTTCACTATCATTTAGCACCGTATGAAATGTCTCAGTGCACTTCAGTCGTCTACTTTCACAAGGGTAATAAATGGTCGCAAAGGCTACAAATGGACGTGACAATAGCTTGTGATAGCTGCGATGTGTAGGTGGAGAGCGATATGTCCTCTAGCCACAAATGCATCTGCAATGTCTCGGACAGTAAACGGTCACTTTGCGATTACTGGGACATGTGTGGGAATAACAGCGATTTGTATGACGAAAGATGAGAGTATCATTTGGTATGAATGGTTTCAAGTCGATTCCTACGTGGGTAAATAAGAAAATCGTATATTTCAACACTGAGGTTTAAGGGAGCGAGCTGATTTAGTGGTAGCGCGAAACTTTGGTCCTCGAGGTCCGGGGTTCGAGTCTCGTCAACCACCAATTGCTTTTTCATGAGTGGTAATGCTACGACCCCCTCCTATAGGTTTAATCTGAAGTAATGTAGAAACAATTCCATGCTAGAACCTAAAAATAAGCTTGCCCTACTCGACACGAGATTGAACTTATCCCATTAGCAAATATAATAAAGACGCGTTTTGTCATACTTTACTTTTCTCTTTTAAGCTAATACACTAAAAATAATATTCTGTCATGTTTACTAATATTATAGCTATCTACTGTATCATAAATATCACGTTCACGATTCACCATCTGTAGACACGATATTATTCGGCTAATTTGTTAGATGTCTTCTTGTCCGCGCATTCATTGCGCAAAATCATTAGTATTTATTCAATTTGTTGACAATTTCTGGACCAATGCTACCAGTTCCATTTATAGTCACTTTTTAAGACGCCAACCTTATTCGATGTATCGACCTTATACCTTTGTAAACCCAAAGAATCAGGTTTAACCACAATTTCAGATGATTATCACTTGCCTTACGATTACTTTTTACATGTGTAGTAAGTCAGTACTAAAATTACACAAAGTGCTGTATCACCAAAATGTGTTACCATTCACAAAAGATCACAAACAGATTTGAAGCGAGCAACTCGACACCTAAACCTTAACAACATAATGAATGTCTTTTTTTACAACCACAAACACCTCTACAACGCGGAGGAATTTTTCACGTATTTATTTGGACTATAAACCATAAACAGCAGTGGAAACAGTTTTAGCAATAAAACCACTTTCTAATACAAGGCAGTTACATTATTTATGGCGCTTAAAACAGCGGGAGTTCGCTCAGTTACTTGTTGCGGTTGGAAAGTGGACGTGAGCAAAAATAACTTTGTTAAGGCAAACCTTTGTTTTCACTAACGGGACGTGGGCTGTTTAGATTGTACAGCGTTTCGCTTGGAAGCTCGGCTGGGACCTGTTCATGTTTAATGATTTAACCCTAATAATGACCCGAACAATGTGGAGACTTTAACGATCAAGTGGACTGATGCCCTGTATTCTTGTCAATCGATAGACTACGGACTAAAAACTTCGTATACTACAGAAATCGAGCTCCGATTTACTAGTCCTAGTAAGTAATTTAATAGTCCTAGTAATGGAATATCTTATATCTTATCTTACATATTAAACAACTTTTGCAACACTAATGACAGCTAGCCTGGCCATACTACTGGACCGAATCGTACGTGGGATGTACCTCGTTGTACCAAAAGAAAGGTAACCGGTTGTATTTATCTATATTTTGAGAATATTTATTTTGGTTGGGTCAAAAATGGGAATTCAACTTTTCTTATGGAGATTCAACATGGAGCTAATTCTATTAATAGACAAGCATGTTTATTGAAAACCTTTTTACTCAGCTCGTGTGCGTCGCCGGGAAAATCTACGCATTCTGATAGAATTATATTTTCCTGTAGATGTACAGAATCTCTTTATTAATTAAAACAGGCTAAATTAATTAAAACAGGCTAAAAAATAATCACTAAAAATGAGTTATAAATTTAAAAAAATTAACAGTGGCCTTATGGGTTGCCATGTTGGTGACAAAATAACAACAAAATATAAACAGAAAATTAAAACAAATGAAAGAAATTAGGGAAGTTTTCACAATCGCACAATTCATACTTTTGGTCGAGTTTTCGACCACAGGGAGCTCTAGTATTAAGTAAAGTAAATAATAATAGTAAATAGCTATTTTTCTAGCGATTTAGCATAACACTGTATCACGTAATAACAAAATTCCTTGGATGAAGGTATAATCCGACGAGCCGCGGTCTCAGATAGAGCTATTAATCGCGCGTTCGCCGGCGAATCCGAGGCTTTCTGCCGTAAAACTTAATTAGGCCCGTCATTACCGTTAGTTAGCGTTATTGTGGTTTTGGCCCCCCGTGAAGACCCCCCCCCCTCCCCCCCTGCAGGAGATGGTGAAATGTTATAATGACAGATGACGTGATTGGTGTCCGGCCGAGAACGAGCGCAAGGCTGCAGGGATGAAAAACGTCTGTTTGATTTTTATGCCTGTGATTTTGGAGTTTCGGACTGGACAACATCTGTCCCTAGGTAAGCTGAATTACGCGTTTTAGCGACTGAATCAAGTTTATACTAATTAAAGGTTAAAATCCACTGTGATATGATTAAGATTTTCATAGGGTGATCACTGGTTTCGAAGGTTTATTTTCATGCTGTCTTTACGAAAATCCTCTTCCTAAAGGACAAACATTTAGTGGCAAATAGGACCACTTCATGCAGTGCTGAGGTATTTTTAATCATTATCTAACCCATGCTCAATGTGATTACAAAATGAAATGTTTCTCTCAATATTAACATTCCTGTGGGGGAATGTTAAATTGTGGTTAATGTAGTGGAAAACAATAGTACAAACTCGATTAATTTTGGAGTTTCATTAGTTAGTTGAAACTACAATCAGAACTGTGGCAAGTTATATAAACGCATTTCACTAATCGAGATGGATAGATTCTAGCACACTATGGAAATTACTACATACTTCTAATTCATGGAGGTTTATAAACTACAAATAATGAAATGCGAATTAGCCATAACTATAAGCTGCATACAAATAAAAATAGTGAAAACAATTCCATAAAACCATAGATAAAAGGGAAACCAACAAAACACTTTATAAACATTTTCGTACGCAATACGCAAAAAAAAGTTTAAAAACATAACCAAATCAAAATTCACCGATGAAAGGCAATCAAAAAAGCGAATTAAGTTGCAAAAAGCGTCGATAAAATGTAAACCCCGATAATTGAAAACGGCCATAAATCGATTACCGAAGAATTAATTTAGCCAGATGACCCTGATAACCGGCGACCTTCGGGAAGATAATGAAATTACTCGCAATAATGACGGGGTACAGAGTTGAAAATTGATTACATAATGACCACGTGTCTCGAGCGACGAACACCTACCGTTGTACGCGGTACGCGGGGAACTGCGGGATTTTAATATTCATGTAGCAATCATGTGTGATAGTTTATGTTACAATGATAGATGTAAGCTTATGTGAGGTAAGAATTTAATTAAGGATTCGATATATCTAGGCATTGCGTATTCTGTTTTAGAAATATATAACATTATTTATTAATAAAAAACTTTATGTTTCTATGCCTATGTGGAGGTTTTTAGACAGTGAATTGTCACAGTGGGCATATACGTCACAAAGGTTGACAGTGGATAGAGCTGGCTTGAACTAGATATGTTTAGTTATCAGCATAGGTTAATCGATCAAAACGTTGACCAATTTCAAACGAAAAAGTGAACATGCTAGAAAGTTAAAACCTATGAACCACATGTGGTAAAGTTGAGGACTGAAATTCGCGATGGTAAAAAGGGAAAAATCATAAATATACGATTTCTAAAAACTATATACTGTACATACGTTTTTATCCCATTTGCCACATTTTACATCCAATTAATTCTTAAATTCCCCCAAACAGTTGTGAATCAAAGTTTCTTGTTAGGACTTAGTTTCAGTTTATTTTTTTAACAAAATTGAATATTTCCTTACATCCTTAGCAGTTGGTCATTAATATTTTTAGCTGAGACTTTTTCAAGAATCTCAAATATCACACTCCCTTTATTTTTTAGTAACCGAATAATTCAGTAACATTTTCCTTGTCAATTTACTTGTCTACACATTTCAATCAAATACTTAAACCCCTCTTTCACTAACTGCTGCTTTGAACATAGTTTTTATTTATCTTCCTAAATTTCGTTCAGTTTCTGGACATTTTTCAAATACATCTGCATTCTTCGCGCATGTTTCCATGTCAAATGCATCGCCTTTGGAATGTGAATCATTTACTCAACTATGGAATTAACTCAATTGTTTTGCACACGATAACTCTCCACTTGCCCACATTTACCATTTCCACTACAAACAAAGGCAGCGGCGTTCAAAGATTTGCCGCCATAAATCACGCGCTCTGCGGGTTTGGCGGGTAATCACAGCACTCGCGATTATAAAGTCCTCATATTTATGGCACGCGTGGGTCTCCACGACCTTCTTAATTACAGACTCAATTGTTCAAACAACTGCGGCCACCGCCTCCTTGATCACACCGAGATTTATCGGCGCGGAATCGTTTAACGTTGCAGTATCCGGCGTTTGTAGTGTCAACGTGTAAATATAGGGAATGGATTTTATTCCTCTATGGTTTAAATTACTGATTTGTGATTAAGGATGAATATGTTTCAAATTTTTATTAGGTACGATAATTTAAATGTAAACCTAAGCATTAGTAGAGTACAATGTTGAAAGATGTTCATATCTAGGAAAAGGATTTCTACACGTTATCATTTTAAGTGTACCAAGTAAGCAGTTGAGTTATTTTGATCGGAATGTGTGAAAGAACATGTTATTAGAAAATTGTAAACGATTTAGCATGGATTTGCAAGCATATATGTTGTGGGGTAATAATTTCCAATTGTTTAGTGCAAACAATAAAAAAAATCCCGTTGTAGGTTAACATATTCACATAGTTCAACCATTTTTTTTTAAATCGCTGCAGACACATCTAAAAACTTTGTGGTAGGCCTACTGAAATTTAAATGATGTTGATCATGAATGTAAAAATCGAGATAATTTGAACAAATTAATCAACTTCGCCTTAAACAAATTATATTCTAAAATTATAAATTATTGATTAATTTCAAGGGAACACAAATGAGTATTTCTGGTGTAGGAACCATTTAAACACACCGTAGTCATAATTACACCGAACCTTATCGATTTCTCTATTGACAGCGGTTTTCACGCTGAAGTGTTAACTTTGAGCGTTGAGTCAACGCAACTATCTGTAGTGTCGCAACGTGCTAATGTGGAGTTATCTTTAATGGTTTTATACCACGGCAAAGTGTTGCTCAAGAGATAACAGGTGATGCCTCAGTGACGGATATCGCGGGAAAAGCAAACACCGTATTGACTCAGTTATCGGACTGGCGCGAGTTGAGTCACCTCGTCAAACCGTCGACTTTGGAAGGCAGATGAACCAGCTGTAGAATAAAATAAAGTTATCGAAAGTGGCTTGAGTTCAGTGACATCGTCCAACCGTTGACTTATGTAAAGGTAGACACCCCCTCAATATGAACCAGCACTGAAAAGAATGTGGGTGTTGTGAAAAAAAAATAATACAACTAAATTTGCATGCAGGAAAAAAGTAGTTAAAAAGTGCTAAAGTAGTAACTTTAGCAGGAAGAAATTATAATTTGCATTATTTTTCATCATCATTTTGAATGAACAGTTTAACCACCTTTGACTACTGATAAAGCTATAGACATTTCATCCCAATGTTAAGGTTGTGTCCAGTTCTTAAATCAAGTAGACATATTATATTAGAAAGCCACCAGCATTTAGGGCTGATTTAAATGACTGATTTCTATCCAATCTGTAGAACTTATAGGACGACTTATTGTATGCTATTGCACCTTTAATATATCGTGTTAATTATTTCAGTGACCATAAGGTAGAAAATAAAATGTTGGACACTAACACAATCTATAACTGGTTTACTCAACTACGTTTTTTTAATAAAAAAATTTGAGACTTCTGGTCCGTATAGATGGGATGTCTATTTTCGATATCTAAAAGTCAACGGCTGGCACCTAGGCACTATAAAGGCAATAGCTTAAAATCTAGTGATCTGGCAGAGAAAAAATTTTGGCCTATTGATCAAAGGGTTTTCTAATAGTATATTTAAATATAGAGTAGAGACACTAAAATCCAATAGAAAATGACAATCATTACCACTGCTGTCCAACAAAATAGTCTGGACTAACTAAAATTTATTCTTAGTACTATACAAGTCATGCACTGAACGTAAACATGTGACTCATATTTTCCTGCAAAGAAAATAATAGAGAATCATACCCTAAGATATCTATGGCGTGATTCACTAACAATAGTTGTGATGACAACAATGAAAAAGTAGGAGGAAAATTGTAAACAGCTGACTAGGAGCCAATAGTTAAACAGCTGGTGAAATCAGCTGTTCAGCAATAAACACATATCACTGTCAGTGGTAAATATTCTGTGTTCTTTGAATACACCGTAATAGAATGATTCTATTATTTTCTAATTAGAAAACATCTATTCGTTATAATAATGGACTAGTCTCCTAAATTACAACACGTCTATTGGTCAAACAATGAATTAAGAGAAAATCTAAATAATTTGCAAGTTTAGATTTGGTGTAATAGCAGAAACCTCTAAAATACTTCTAACTTACGATTTGTCTGCAGAAAATGTACGAATTTTATAAAACATTTAGGTGTACTTACTTTTTCTATTTCAAATTTTGAAGTAAAATTATATTTATTAAACTAGCTGTAGCAAAATTTTAATTCAACAAGAAGATAAATCGTTGAGCCTCTCTAAATCATCCCCAACATTATACAGGTAAACCTCCTTTCCTGTTTACATACCTAGTTTTAACGCAAGTTTTAAAGTAGTAGGTGCATGGATTTTTGTACATTAACTTTTTCATGTGTGCCTGAAAAAGAAGCATTGGCGATTATCCCTACTTCCTTCGAATACAAGCTGTGTGAGGGTTGGGATAGATTAGTTATTTCATATAGTAAATACATTGAAAATTGAAATATATTTTTTTGAAAACAATTACTCTAAAATAAAATGAAAATCAACTGAATACAAACAAAACTTTTAAAAGACATCCGGTACAGCTAAAGATTTGCTAAAGCGTTGGACTCAAAACACAAAAAAAAAAACAATTTCCTCCAGCAAATTTAAATTCAACCCTGAAACACGTATGTCAGTGCTAGCAAGCCCTACACAGGTCCAGTATCTATAGATATCGCCTCCATTCGTCAAACGATATACGGCCTGTCTGATCCGGTACAAATTGATACTACAGTCCCTGCAAAACAGCTGCAGCTTGTCACATGGACTGTGGAACTGTAGAACTGTAGATGTAACTAGTGATAAGGTACAGTGTTCTACCACAGACTATAGAGTCTGTGGTTCTACTGTGGTTGTGCAATACTGTCTGGAAACGAGGCCGGTGTTTATATTGTTGAAGAAGTAAAAAATGGTTGTCTTCAAGTGTTGTAGAGGAGAATGTTGTAAAGTGTATTAAATTGATGAACCAGTTTAACTCACTGGTGTGGGGAAGAAGACACATTGTGCGAAGATGAGTTAAACTAATTATATTACACCCTTGAAACTTACTACCCTTATTATGATACCTTTGAAGGATCAGATACTTCTTTAAGACTATTCAAAGGCAGCTAGGCTTCGATTTGAATAATCAAAAAGCTTAAGAAAGTTCCCAGAGACTAACCGGAGACCTTCTGACATTGATTTTACTTCGTTTATCGTCATATGTGTTGGTACACATTTCGTATTGGTAACGCTTGAAATGCACGATATCAACCAAATGTTTCTATCTTATTAAAGAGTAGATAATATCAATTTGTGTTTGGTTCAGAAATAGACAAGATAAATGCTTATGCGAGCTCGTAATTATATAGGTTCATTTTGTTGAAATAGTTATGAAATAAAATAATGCTGATAACGGAAAACTAATCCTCTATGTAGAATTTCTCAACGATGGAATTAGGAACATTAATAAAAGAATTGGACTTTGACCTTCAAGTTTTCAAGCGCAAAACGATGTTACATTATGGGAATCATTTATATGACACAATTCACCTACTTGGGCTACCTGTTTGTAAACAAAATATATACGCCTTTTACATCAAGCAGATGGAAGTAGCCTTAAATCGTCTTTAGATGATCGTTTATGGATGATTTTCTAAGGGACTGTGTATAATCTATGGACAAATTAGGTATGGATGATTATATCGTTTAATGGATGTATTTAAGAAAGAAGAAGTAGAACAGCGGCTACAGATGCTTGAACCGATGTTTGTCAATATAAGATTTCCTCTGCCCACTCGTGAGTCATGACAGGAAGAAGTTTTCTTCATCCGAAGATAAGATGACGAAACTCGCTGCAACGCTGGCCTGAGTCCAGAACTAGACTGGACTTTGGCCAGCGATCCTGCTTGAATGTGCTCTTCACCAGGCTGAGTGGCATTTCTCTTTTCAAAATGTGTTGGTATTTTGCGTTCGTTTACATCTACGCTTCAGCTGAGAGAAAACTCCGTTCTCGTTACATCAACGAAAACTAACAGTTACTCGGTCGATTCTTAATGCTTTCATCGAGGAAGCTCCTTTATGTAGAATCTTCTCAACGTTAGGATTAGAAACTTTAATCAAATATGGGACAATGACCTTCAATTCAAGCGCAAAATGATGTACGGTATGGAAATAATTTGGATGGCATAATTCACGTACTTAGGGCTATACCAACTTGTAATGACCTGTCTATAATGATGCCACGAGGAATTAAGATTCACTTTCCCTTAGAGATTTTTTGTTGACGATAATAAATTCTTGAAAGAAAGCGATTCCAGTTCTAAAATCTATAAGGACTTCTTCAGGATCGAAATTTGTCTTTGCCTATACTTATCTTAGGTACTATATACATGCTGACAACCCTATGCAAAAATTCAAGTGTTTATATCAACTAGCAGAAAATTGACTTAGCAAACTAGTTTGCCTTATATTTTATACCAGGCTGTATCTTTATGGACGACCTTAATATTTTCTTAGGAGTAACGGAAGTGCGAAATCGATACATAAAATTTGACAGAACCGAGTAGTCAGAGTGTTTTTCTTTAAATTTGAAGGTTGTGAGAATGTTATGTAATATAATGAAAGATGTTAGTTAGATAGTAACTAGACTAGGTAATGGATTGTGTCCTCAAAAAGAACGTACCACTGCCACTGCAAAATGTGTAGAGACACTATGAAACGTGATTTGTCGCAAAATGGCTATAAAATAACTCATTTTCCTTCAACATGAATCTGTTCTTGATTCTTCTCCACTCACGTCTCGATGCATCGCCACTCAGTCCACACATGTTATTAGCATTACACGCAAATCTCTCGACCGGCGGCGCGGCGTCCTGTGAGAACCGCGGGCGATAACTTGCCATAATAGCGCGAGCCGCGCACGCAACTCCACTCATAACCGATCCAGGACTTCCAGGAAACCGCACGATCTGCTACTGAAAACCGGGAGTTCTGATCCAAATGTTGACCATGTGAACTCAAATCTATCTTGACAGTGGTTTAAGATTCTGAATTTTCTCTCCACCAATCATCATGGGCTACTGAAACATTGATTTGGATTGAGTATTTTAACGAGTATGAAGATTGTCTAGTAAACGGATGGTAGGATGTCAAATAAATATACTATTTAAATACTCTACTGCCAATTTTCTTTTTCAATCATAGCTGAATTATAACAATCGAGTTTTTAAGACAGCAAACTCACACAAGGGTGCACACTTCAGTTCGAAATTGCATGAAGGTGAGCTTAGATCGCAGTGTAATTACTTGTACGGAAATTGGTGGTTCAGTTAAATGAAAATGAGACACACCGTTTCGTTAACTAGGACCAATGATTAAAATCCCAATGAATAAGCTGGATTCAGGTTATATCCACAAAAAAGTTACTGACCCTTCTCAATACTACACCAACGTATCTGATTTGCAGATTTCATGCGATTTCTATAACCACTCAGTTACTAAAAAAATATCCCCCTATATCTCCAATAAACCATCATCATTACAGATTAAGTCATTATTACAGTCTTTTAGCCACATATCAAGCTATACATTCCATACATAAGCTCTTAATTCCATTTTCTAAACACGAAGAGATGAAGAATTTCACCAACATAGCATCGGTTTCAACGCGGCCGTTGCAAGGAAACGCTAATTCTTCACATACATCTTCCCATACATCTTCTCGCTATTGAATTTTAATGGGGATGCAGCTGCGCTCTGTAGTCCCAGCATACCGCAGAGGTGCGATATTTTAACAAGGGTCATCTACAGTCGTCGGTCGCGTAATTCTCTCACGCGTCGTGGCAGGAAGCCGATCACGAATTTAATCAACAAGCTTTGCATTCCGATCAGAACTTGTGTTAACACTGGATCATTGATTCAACGCTGGAGGTTGTTACCAACACGGTCTGGGCACTGATCATTCGCAGGTGGCCTGCTTCTGGATTAGACTGGGTAGATCAAGCACTCTTTCATATTGAAGTAAGGTGAATTGCTCAAAACACTTCGATCCATCCTTTTTATGCAGCTTGGCAACTTAGAGGGCTCGCTTGGTAATCAGTAGGCAACCTGAGATCCTGAGAAGAATCCAAATATTTCCAATTGTTCAAGACTGGGCTCACCTATCATAGAGAAAATTTAAATGGACTGTCATCTCATCCGTTTTTAACACTTGCATGTCATTTATGTCCGTTTAAAATACGCATCAAAATTTCTCAACGTCGTAAAAATAAGGCTATTGGGGTTTTTCATAACTGGTCCTGGATTAAACATCTGATCTTAGACGATAATAAGTATACTAAAGGCATTTTGTACCTCTATTCAAGACTAACCCTTCTCTAATATTTAACAGTTAAAACACGCAGAATTGTATCCCTGTAGCTATTTATGACATAACGATGAACAAGCCAGGTTAGTCAAAAGCTTTACCTAGATGATTCATAATCACATTTGTGAAGATCGGATGATGAAGATCGTAAACTCTCTTACCAACAATCAAGTTCTCTTCTACAACTTCAAACCAATCTTTCCTAATTCTGGAAAAGCTAGACGTAACACCTGGTCGCTTCCGATCCATCCAACAAGGGTGTAAATACCACTACAAATATTACAGTCCGTTATCGGTGGACACTGGACAGGAAATGTCTGGTTGTTTTACTGTTATTGCACGTTCGCGTCCTACCAGCTGCCCAGCCGCTGGATCTGACCTTTGAACGCCACATCTATGCAATGATGGATCCCTGCGGTCCATTCCCCATCCGGCACGGTCCACTGGGGATTTACATTCAATAAGAGCTCTGCCTAATTTATTCCTTGGTGAGAAACTAACCCACAATCTGATGTTGGGTACGAGATTTTTACACAATGAATGAAGGCTGCTTTTGTCTATGAGTTTTTTTAATAGTTTAATTTTGAGAGCCAATTGGTTGAGTAACGCTTACTTCGAACTTTGGCATCTCTTACATTGGAATTCAAATTTCTTCAAACCATTATTTATCGCTTATGGGCATACCAATGCGTCTATTTCATTTAGATCCTTGAAACCCCTATTAACAGGAACATGTGCCACTATGATCATTGACTCTTACACTTGTACTTACTGACATGAATCAAAGACGGAAATGGACTTCTAAAACACGCCATCAACATTAGTAACTGAGCTCTCCTTCTGTTTTTTTTTTTGCCATGAAAGTACCAAGCTCAAAATACACCTTGAGTTCTGAGTTCTGAATTCTGGATTTTTAGATCAAAATTTGACACCATACCAAAGGACTTTCTTTGAATATTTTATTCCCTCTGAAGATTTGAACGTTTTAAACGAGTGCCAAGTGCCAAGCTCAGAATGAACCTGAAATGGTCAACTTTATGGAACATTTTTTTTCCATTTGCGTTAATGACATTTCAATGGCTCATGATTCTACTGAGGATGCTATATGACTTTAATTCTTCAGCAATCGTTTCCAAAATTTCATTAAATGTTTCTAATGACACCTGGGTCATCCAAAATTCAAACTGACTTCAACCTCCTTCCGACATATAAGCCGATGAGCATGCCCATTCCCCAAGCCTCGTCCAGCTCAATGACCCATTACACGGAGCCGGACATGTTTACGGGCTGCCGATTTACAGCTAATACCATACACAGGCCCCCGTGTCAACGGCATTTACATACCACACGTGAAACTACCAAAATTGCCTCCGCCGGAGAAAACCCCGTCCTGTCATCCCTGAGCGCGGCGCTCCGGGCAACAACATCATTAATTATCAGTAATGATACCGTCGGATTGACCACTTTGCGCGTCACATGGAAATCGATTTGGTAATGTCCGATCGAAATATTTACCGTGTTCGATAAACGTGTAATTATGGACGGACCGCTTTGTTAGCTCCCCGGCCCGGCTTTCTCCCGGGTTAGTGTGCGTGTGTAACTCGCTGTAAGTGTGTGTCGGCAAACATTTGTCCTGCTTATTACCTTTTCCTGTAGTCGCCTTCAGTTGTGCCGCCGTCTCCGTATTGTCGGTTGGATGGAATAACCTTTTGACCTATTTCATGTTAAAAAAAGTTATGTGCTGACGGTTTCACTTTGAGCAGTATTCGAATTATTTCGATTTTTAGTTTAATTTTAATTGTTTTTGTAATGCTACTGGTCTTGTGAGAGCATGGAATCCTTTATTAGTTTAGTACCGAGTTGAAATACTTCCAATTACCAATGGATTTAAGTAGGCCTACACATGGGTAACTCAGTTGTTTGAAACCAATGCTACGCTCTAACCACAAACTCTTCAAATAAAAGCGATTTTAAACTTATTACTGCAATCGGTGGTAAATAGGACAGTTAACCATACAACGGTTTATCCATTATGACAAAGCAATGTTGTACAGGTGTTGTGAACCGCTGAACAAAACTCATAAGCAGTATTTCAACATTTCAAGTCTAGCAGCGACTATCACCTTTGGAAACGAAGCTATCTACACTTTAGTAGGAAACTGCTTTATCTTCTCCGAGTGAATTCTTCATGGCTGTAAAAGTAAACGCTAACTTCCATCGGACTCCAACTACTCCATAGAAATATGACGTCATATGTACCTTCAGTAATTCAGTAAAGTCATTAATGAGATGTCCCTAGTACCAAGAAACGTTATTATAATTATATTAGAGACACAGAGCTCTCAATGAATAGTTTTAGTCAACATTCCCGTTTTGCGGTCTACTAGTTGCGTTTACAAGGTTTTTCTTGTGTAAAAACGTCAACCTTCATGAGGATCTATAGCACAGCCTAGCTTCTGTGCATCTACACAATTATGAAGTCATATTCCACCTCACTAATCACTGGAGTCATTCATAAAAGGCGTAACATGTTCCGTGTACTTTAGACATTTAATTTACAAAAGCTCTGCTTCTCTTCTTGACCAATTATGCCTAATGTCAGTTTATTAAACCAGTCTTATCTGGCACGTTCGCAAAGCATTGTGGCGTCCCCCAAGGATGCATATTGGGTCCGATTTTATTCTCCAGCAAACACAGTCATCAGACGGCTCTGTTTTATGGTTACAACTGGTACAAGACCGTGTCGGAATGCCGTAGTGGCCGGTCCGCATGCGATTCATTCACTAAAAATAGCCCGCCAGTAAATCATTATGCAAATGGCGCTCAGACTTGCTAATAGGAACAGTTCCCTGTCACAGGTCTTCGGTGTCACTGTTTGTCGGGAACGGTGTCGAATCCGGTTGTCTTCGGTCGGTTTCGTCGCTGTTACTGGGAACAATGAGCAATGCGGGGTTTTGAGACAGGTACGTTGTTGTCCAAATGATGCATTGTGAGTGCAAATGCGGACTGTTTGCTAGAGAGTTTCATAAGTGTGTTGCACGATGGGATATTCCTGTTACCTTGGTTAGGTAAACCATTTTGGCATCAGCTATGTCAACATTCTTTTAGTTTTGGACAGATGGAATGAAATGGATAGATGAGATAGTGTTTGCCTAAAAAAGCTAACTCGTTCCTATGATAAGTCTGTGGGTTTTTGATGGTTCTAAAGTAGATCAATCTTTTCTTCGTCAGAGGACATTCAAACGTCCTTGATTGTGGCGCTTATAATACATAATCATGGCTAAAAGATCGGATCTTAGTCAGTAACAAAGACACATAATGCTCTATTCTCTATTAACTTTGCCTATCAATACAACTTCAGTATCCAATAGTCAATGCTATTACTCTATTCAACACGTATAAATCCTTCATATTACAACGCAAACATTATGTATACCATTCTGTAAACTGGTTCATTCATAATCTGTACGTACAATATAGGAACGATAAAAGGAAGAAATCATTGTTCCTATCTTTGAACGGCTGATTCTGGTTTGTCGTAGGGAAATTTCAAAAACCCTAATATTGTTGCTACTGTACTTAATTGTTGTTAGAAGCATGTATAATTTCCAAGATCGTAACGGCAAAGTTTGAAATCCCAACCGATAACTTCAACCCATTTAATCTACCTGGCCCAACTACCAAACTAATCAAATCACTAAACATCCCGAACCATCAAAACTCCAGTCACGTATTGTCAAATATTTACGGGTGTAATTATTATAAAACCGCACGAGATACAATAAACTCGGGTTGTAGCCCTGTGATTATTTCTACACTACATTGGACGCACTAAACACCAGCTGATTTAGAACACTCGGGTGTAACAGCTGTTTAATTGTTGGCTAATGCTTTCAATAGTTTATTGCCTGGCTAGCCTAAACGGGAGAACCCTGCTATTAATGATTTGGGTTTGATTTGTGAGCTAGTCATGTGTGCGGCATCTTTGGTTTGAATGCTCTTCTGAACCACAGTATATAGCTGTGAGTACTGTCGAAATATAGAACGTACTTTCCGTCAATCTTTATAGAGCAATGCACATAATCGTCTAAGAAGCACACACTAAAATGGTTTGGTCGTTGTGATGGATGCAGTTCGACCAAAACTGATTTTAGCTATAGTCACAGAATCCTGGAGTAACTTGCTCATATTTAGTTTATAACATTACATAGCAATTGGAACCACAGTACAGTTATTCCAAACTTGTCTTCAAATGTTTAACCTGACTAACTTATGAAGGAGTTACATTAAATCTTACGTTCTTTGACCATTAACTATCGATATTTCTAATTTGATAACACTAAAGAAGTTAAATACACAAAGAAATGCACAACCTACATACGACAACTCCACTCATCACTCAATCAACATCATTGTCGCCGTCATCTCACTCCAGTCCACCGTATCGCTCCGTTCCATCGCGTGCACTCGCTCCAGTTCGCTCCGGTCTCTGTTTACGTTCTTTCTAAACCGCGATTTATCGATCACGTCCGATATATCGAGAGTTATTGGTCGAGATTGATTTACCGATAGCCGATGTCGCAACGATTGTGAACAATAATTGCCAGGGTCTCGCAACTGACCCAGATCCACGACCTTTGAACCTTGCGCCAGCAAACAATTACCTTCTAAACTGCGATTTGTTGGTTATTGAAACGTCGTAATTGTGGTTATTATGACACCCCGATGTGACGAGGCTCGACGTACGACGTGGTCCGCTGGTTAAGTGGATTGTTCTTTTGATGATTTCATTTCGGTTTTTAGAGGCTTCTAGTGGATATTATTTTGTGTGAATCTTTGTGTTCATTCGTTCATTAGTTTTAATTTTAATGGCTCTAATTTCGAGGACTAAAAAAGTCCTTCAGTCACTGCGACTTTTGCGACTGTGTGTTACAGAATAATTGGTAGAAGATATTTCTATATAGACAATTAGATGGCTGTTAAAAATAAATTGAATTAGCGTTTCTCTACACTCCTTTTTTTATTTCAAATTCGATGCCAAATACAGTACTTTATGTTTGTTAAGACCGAATAGCGGAGAATGAGAATGAGAAGATCCTTCTGAGCAAACAACATGTCTCTCGTGTAACGTTTCTTACAATAAATCAGCTTGGAAATTAATAGCTACTACAATTCTGAACGTTCTAAATATTTCGTGGCGACACAAGGACCCAACAGACCACGTCCAGATTCAAGAGGGGTGCTTGGAAAACCATCTTTCGACGTCTAGTCAGGCTGAAATGCTCAGACTGAAGAGTATCTAAGACCTAGAACATCTCCAGTAAGCTCATCACCCACACTAAACCATACCAATCCCTTAAAATTTACAAATGTGCTAAGACAGATCATGCAATCAAAACCCACTCCACGATGCTCAAGATGGTGGAACAAAACTAGCCTTCCAAGGACGAAGAGGACCATCCCCTTAGAACATCCCTAGTGAGCTCATCCCTCTCTACATCAAGTTTATTGTTACGTCAGTCTTCCAACGATGAAGAGGACCATCCCCTTAGAACATCCCTAGTGAGCTCATCCCTCTCTACATCAAGTTTATTGTTACGTCAGTCTTCCAACGATGAAGAGGACCATCCCCTTAGAACATCCCTAGTGAGCTCATCCCTCTCTACATCAAGTTTATTGTTACGTCAGTCTTCCAACGATGAAGAGGACCATCCCCTTAGAACATCCCTAGTGAGCTCATCCCTCTCTACATCAAGTTTATTGTTACGTCAGTCTTCCAACGATGAAGAGGACCATCCCCTTAGAACATCCCTAGTGAGCTCATCCCTCTCTACATCAAGTTTATTGTTACGTCAGTCTTCCAACGATGAAGAGGACCATCCCCTTAGAACATCCCTAGTGAGCTCATCCCTCTCTACATCAAGTTTATTGTTACGTCAGTCTTCCAACGATGAAGAGGACCATCCCCTTAGAACATCCCTAGTGAGCTCATCCCTCTCTATATCAAGTTTATTGTTACGTCAGTCTTCCAACGATGAAGAGGACCATCCCCTTAAAACATCCCCAGTGAACTCATCCCTCTACATCACGTTTATTGTTACGTCAGTCTTTCAACTTTATCAAGCCATCCGCATACACTCACGGCCCGCGGCAATGCTAGCCTGCTAGGTCACGTAGGTGTGAGTGGTGATATCGGACCTTTTTATTAGGCTTTTTATTATTTCTCGGACCGGTCCCGACTGGTTTCGACACAAAAACGACGATTGTCACTGTCTTTTCTTTATCACCCTGTCTTAGTTTTCTATTTGGTACCACCTGGATTGTGTGACTTCAATTTTCGGACGGTAGACAGAGTTTTGACATGATGCGGTATTGTCGTCTGCTAAGCGATTTTTAGATGGGTTTCCTTAAGGTGTAATTCTCTTGGAGTACATGATCCAACGACTTTTGGATCGGGTTTTAACATGTATTGTAAATTTGTCAAATGCAACAGTAATTTTTAGATGGATGTTCCTCATGACTTAATTTCTTGTTGTATCTCATCCAATGATAGAAATATACGTTTTTTAATTAAAATTTAGAAGTACAGTATCACAAAAATGTATGAGAATGCCCAAGTGACAAGAGAATTTTAATTCTTTTACTGACAAATCATAAATCTGTAGACTTCAACCGTCAAATTAGACGGTTACTGCCTAAAAATTAACTTGTAAAGTTTTATTTTGACTCTTTTAGGTCATGTTAAAGATTAAAATGAACAAGTTTTTTTAGGAATACTTGCAAGTTGTTTTCCATTGCGACGTCTATAAACTGTCCCAAATGAAAGGAAAAAATGTACTGAACTGTTTGTAAAACTCTCTATCCTTTTCATCAAAATCTACTGAATATGTTTCGGCAAGGAAGCGACGCATTCTGGAGTCGAAATCACTAATCAAAATCACTCGCAACGAGACTTTCTCTAAGCGGAGCTCGGCCACCACACGTTCGCACGTGCGAGATCCAGCGGAAACATAAACAAACATCGACGAGCGAGGCAGCGGCAGCGGACGTTTTAATTACCGATCTTTACCGATAGATAGTGTTCGATTTATCGAACTGCCTACTGATCGCATTAATTACCCGATCTAATTGCCCTCTTCTTCGGTTCCAAATCAATTACGCCGCTGATGGCTCTAACGAGAAAGTAACTGATTCTCGCAGGAATGTGATCGGGAACAGGGGTAATTGGGTTGAAATCTTCAGAATAGGGGAAGTCAACGTAGTGAACATGTGCGTTTTATTTCGGATAATTGAAGTGATTCGAAATCCTAGACTTAGGAAGTCATTATTGAACCGTAATTTACTATAGGAAATATTGTTATTGTGTATGCCACGATAGCCATTTCGATACATTTTTGGCAAGGGAAACCACAAAAATGACCTCGTTTGTGAATAGAAGATAATATTGAAGAATAGAGATTGATTGAAGATAATATTAGGTGTGTTTTCCGATTTGCAGAGATGTTTATTTATTTTTATTTTACATACTTTAAAACTAATTTTACTAAGGAGAACAGAACAGTGTATAAACCATTATTATTTGTTCTCTGGTATAGCCCATAATAACCAGCGTAAAACGTGAACTATAAAATTTACTTTGTAAAACAAGAGAAACTCAGTAAAATGTAACTTGATGTTAAAAATGTCTCTTTTAAACTTGAGTCATATTCCGTTTTGTCATATTTATGCATTGGTTTGACCGTTGGCATGAATAAATAAATAAATAACATGACATGCATCTAAAGAGGCTTCATATTTCACAATATGATAAGAAGCAAATACAGTAAAAAAAATTCAATAACCACACAAAATGAGAACAAATAGTAAAACCCATAGTCACACGTCATGTGAAAAATAGTGGAACGTAACTCAAACCATCCGACAATATATTCAACGAGGAAATGATATTCGAGAATCCAGGAACGCCGGAATGAAGTCACTCTGGTGGACAGGTCAGATCAGTCAACGGTTCCATCGTTCCGTCCACCATCCCCAGTTCCGCTGTTCCCTATTTGGCAGACCCGTCGTGACCGTTCCGGTCCGTTACCGCGGCGGCCGCGGGCCTGTTAATGTTAATGTACAACGCATAATCTCCGTGAAAGCGGAGTTTTTACAAATTAATTTCGCCGCGTCTGACGCCCGCGATCCTATCGATGTGTTTACGACCGCCGGAGATCATTATGGAGATTTATTGTCGCCATTGTTTATTTATCGGGTCGTGGACTGATCCGTGGTACAATAGATAGTCACGTGATGGGTGAAAGAGAGATGGGATTCAGACTCTTCGGCGATCTCTCATTCTAGTGGGGATTTAAAAGAAATCAACAATGAAACTATTGCAAAATATAATTTCATACTTCATGTTGCAAAATTATTTCACGTTGCAAGTTAACTAGTGTAGTAGCATATTGAACATTGGCGAAGATCTGCGATTGTAATTAAAAAACACACTTTGACAGCACGTGACAACACTGCATACTGGGGTTTTGAGCGTGAAGACGGAGTTGAAACGGATGACAGTGTCCACACGCAACGACTTGTCTGAAAACGTTGTCAAAACTATGCTCTCAGCAATAGTGTTATCGCTCCGTCTTCCGTCTCCGCGCAGTTCTAAAAAATGCACAGTTTTGCGGTACACACGCAACGATTTGACTGCAACGATTTACTTGCGCAGGTAAAACGTACGGTAAATCCTTGCGTGTAGACCGGCCTTTGATCAGCGGTTTCTTTGCAGGAATAGGCCTATATCAAAGCTATGAATCAAGAACAGCTAAGTGCAGTTCCGAACCAAATGCTATGGACTTATCTCAAGATGAAACATGCGATCTAAATATTAGAAGGTGCGCTAATATGTAATAACCATCCAGAAACCCAGCCATGTCCTTTATCGCCTAATTTGCCATGCTACAGCCAAGAGTTCATTCATTCCTCTTGGATGCACACTGTAAGACCAACCCAACTGTAGAGCGACTGCTGAAGTAGCCCCGATGGTCCAATTTAACCACACAGCCTATTACAAACGCAGCCGCAGGCCCAACACCGAGTCTCTAGAATGACTGTGTTCGGACTCGTTTTGCGGAAAATAAACACTATTTAATATAATGACGGCTTGCGCTGGATTACATGGCGACTGCCTTCTATTGATATTGTGGAAAATCAGCTGTTTTGAGGTTGGGAACATCGTTATAATTGAGAGATCATGGAGACCAGTTTTGCTGATCCAAGTATAAGAGCAACAATCTCGCCTGTAGGCATGGAATGCACTAATTAGTACGTAACATCGGATGTATGATCGCGGGAAACGGACAGAGGAGCGCAATCGTAAAACTGTCAACCCCTCGGCCGAAGAATTCGTCGGGGTAGGACCAAGGAGCGCAGAGGTGCTTGCGCTCCTTGGTCCTACCCGTGCAAGGAACTAATCCCCTACTTGCGAGGGTTGAACAAGACAATGCTTGAGTCGACCCTGTGAGTAAATCCCATTAGTCGTGCCTCACTGACTACACCATTGATTCAGGTATATTTTTCTAGTGCAACTTATTACCAAACTAATGTATCAACAAATTACCAGGCCGTACACTTTCACTTTCGAATTTAAATTGCAATATAAAAGCTGATCCTTCAGTTGAATGTTAAACCACATTTAGATTTTTTTTATTTTATAAAAATGGATTTTAAATAGGCTACTTTTTAATAATTGCGACTTGATTAAGGTAGGTGACTATAGTCTTCATGGTGTGGATCTAAAATCAATGAATGGCAATTATTGAAAATTAGTAAGTTTATTCACTTTTAATAACTGCTTTAAACAAACATAATCTTTGAAAATTAAGGGGTATTGCACCGTTAGTTTTACCTTGGAATAGGTGTTGAACCCTATTAAAATGCGCAAATTTGCAATGGAACCCCTCGCTATGAAATATAGGCTACTTTTTATGCAGGAATGGTTTGTAAAATCCTTAGCTAATTTAAATCCATTAATACAATTAAATGCTTTCAACGTGTACCCACCATTGATAAAAACAACCTGAATTTTTAATCTTAGTTTTATAGGTAAATTCAACAGACAGAAACCATCTCTTCTTTATGATATGTAAAATGCGCATATCCATTGAAGTACTTTATTTTTCCATTGATTGATAAAAAGAAAAGGTAATACAAAACATACGTACCAATACAGTATATAGTTGATATACTTTGCAGTTTCTCAGGCTCGAGAGCAAGGATCGGAGTCAGAATTTTACTATGTATATTGTATTTGTGTCAAAATGATGACTTTTTATGTGGACAATTTTGTACTATTTCAAATCCCATATATTTTTTCCAAAAATACAATACGGGCCATTCTCAATTCATTTCACATTTCTTAGGAGGTAAGCTTTACTTTTTAATGCCAACAGTGATAACATAATATTACAAAAACAAGATTTTACAAAGGAAAAATTTTTTAAAGTTACTTAGCCAACACTTTATATGGTAGCATGAATCAAATTCCATATAATTTTAAAGTTATTGCAATTCCAAATCATCTTCCTAATTTAAACTCAATTTGTATTACTTTCTTTTAGTTTTCGAATTAACATCTATATTTGGCGTTTATGTTGTCACCATGTAAAACGTTTGTTAAATGACACAAATGATGTATAATATAACATTGTCACCACAATGTCTAAATAGCAACATGTCACAACGTCAAACAACATAATTCATTGTTACTAATGTTTGTATAGGCCTAAAAAATGTTTAAACTGTAGGCCTACGGTTTGATGTTTTTCAAAAATAACTTTGTTCGCGCTGGATAAATAAGTTTGATTATTTTGCCCTGAAATAATCAGTTAGCCTTATTTAGATGAAACAGTTATTGTTAATTTAAAGAAAAATCACAGTATATTACAGTGTTGATGCTGCCTAATGGTGCACTCTGATTAGGATTTATTTGCCCCAATGAAGTATTTTTACCCACGAATCTGTGACATTAGTTAGAAAATGTACCAATTGCACCGTTAACATTAACCGAGAATAGATCTTTCTTTAGGAATCTGCACCGGTAACGAATTTGTAAAATTGGTCACCTTATTAGATGTACAGCAAGAAAAAAAAACCCACGTCACTGATTGTAAGTTACTCATTACTTATTATCTCTTATTTGATTCTAGACTCAAAAGTTTTTTTTTTTATAATAGATAATTTACTTTGTAACTGGTAACACTACTTGAATAAAGACAAGTTTTAATTTTTGTAGTTTACTCTTTTTTTAGAATTCCTTTTAGAGTATGTGCCGGTTATTGTTATTTGAATTTAGCATTAAAATAGAGTAATTATGTTTATATTTATTGGTAATCCGGAGGCTATAAAATCTACTTAAACGATGCTTAAACCATTACTTTGGAAATAGCCAAGTAAATTCTGATTAAACAAATTTGTGCTTGTTTAAACAGTTGGGAATAATTATAGGATCTTGAGGAGTAAATGTTTTCATTAGATACACTTTTTTGTCGGCAATACAACAGTTAAAAAAGTAAACGAAACAAAATAATCGATTTATTTTCAGATATTTCTAACTATATACTTTCAGAAAACCTAAGTAATTCTTATTCAAAAAGTATTTTTAAATTTAAACAAAGCCTATGTAAACAACACTACTTTTTGAAGTAAATTTAGCCCAGGCACATTGTCATTTGGCAAATATCACTTTCAGCAGTAGGCTCACCCACCTAATTCGGAAATGCACAACATAATATAATGTTGTTCTTAAGAATTAATTAGTTTCAAGAATGGTATGCGTTGCTCCTAAATAGTACGAACGTCCGGTAATATTAAGTCATTCAATATCCTAACCTCTATCACGAGAGAAAATGTCAGGTGTTTGCCACAGGACGGAGACGAAGGTTGAATCACGGGTCGATGATCAAAACAAATCACGTAGAATCATGCATGCTATAAGCAATTAATAGTCGTCATGCCTTCAAAGCTATTTCAAAATTGTATAAACTATACCTGCAAAACAAAATAATGTAAACATTTGATAGTTCTGAAACGCAGAGAGAAAGTTTAGCTGTCTCGAATAATCTAATATGATTTTAATTATAATAGAATAATGCAAATTTAGGTCCGTACTATTTAGTGATAAATATTTAATTTTTATTAAACTGCACTTAGAAAAATATGCAGTTTGTCTGCATTGAAAATGGGCTTATTAACGTAGGACAAAAACCAACTGTTTTTAAGATAACTACTTCAACTTCGAATGCATAATACAGTATCTTGCATTGTCTCTGTTAACATATTTATAGTTTCAAAATTACTCCTTACATTTTCATTTTAAAGTAGTGTATTCAATGAGGCACGACTAATGGGATTTACTTGCAGGGTTGACCCAGCCATTGTCTCTTTTAATCCGTATAATTAGGGGATTAGTTCCTTGCATGGGTAGGACCGAGGCGCGCAAGGTACCTCTGCGCTCCTTAGTCCTACCCCTACGGATTTTATTTATGACCTCCCATTAGAGCAGGTATTGTGCGCTCCTCGGTCCGCGAATCGTATGATCGCAGATTTCAAGGCATAGCTTTCCTTCCCAGGCAAATGATGGATGATTTTGTATCTTATTCGGTTGAAAGGTTCTTAGTCATCGATGTACCATACACAACACTCCAGTAAAGTAATTGTGTCATCGTCAAAATATTATTGCTGGCGATCAGTTTTAAAATAACTGGAAAACAAACCCAATGGTGCTGTAATCATGGGCAATATGCAGAAACTCCGTAGAGATAACGTAGGAAATCTCATGTACAGTAAATCGGTAAACCAGGTGTTCATCCACACTTTGAGGACAAATCCATCCAAAACACTGCACACCAAGGTGTTCAAAAAGGCGGCAATAGTAAATAACGGCGGGAGTTCGCCTAACGAACGCTGACAGCCGCCATGTTTGATTGTCTCCGCCTCGTTTCCGCAATGCACAGTTAATTGAATCAGTTTGATTCATGTTACAATCTGTAATCAAAACCTGCTCAACGCCAGCTTGTCTGCGACTGTGGGCGATTGTTGTGAATTAACACAAAATATATTCGTTGCATTCGACAGTCCAATGATGCGTAGTGGTTTGGATTAGCGAAAACCCCAATTGCTGTGCTGTCTGTTCTCTCTAGTCGCACCGTCAATAGTTTCGTCCACGTTTTGTCCCGTATAAACTGACAATCTCGTAATCGTATGGTGACCGAACGCATGATGATCCTGACACAGGTAAACCATAACACCAGGTCCTATATCTAAAATGTTAAGTGATGTTCAGAACGCTTTAGTTACTCTACTCGCCGCAGTTCCCAGCAGCGCTAGTGAGGTGTCATTACTGTACCTCCAAAGTAGCCTGTAATAGCGGCGCTAATCACCGCAAAATGCCTGTTTTCAACTCGTTTTATAGAAAAAATAAATAATGTTTAAGGTGATCACAGTCCGCGTTCAACTGAATACGGAATCGTCCGACAAACGAGGCATGACACACACGACTAAAATACAGTATTATTTTGAACTTTAAACAGTAGTTTAGGTTGGTTTATAATTATGCGCTTAAAAGACAAAAGGGAAATTGAAAGTTTTTGTCAATTCCGATCACTTCATATTCGTCCTTCGTTTCATACACAACTGTAAAGGTTCTGAAAAACCCTAAGGTTTCATCTCAACACAGGAACTGAAAGACACAAAATATCACATTTTTAAACTTGTACAAAAAGAAGTATTCACAGAAGAAATCAACTGCCTCAAACGGAAATCATTTTGCTCCACTCGCTTACAACGTCTTTCACCTTTCATTGACTCATTTGGATTATTGCGTGTTGGAGGACGTCTTTCTCAGACATCACTTCCTGAAGATGCTCGACATCCCATTTTTCTGCCAAAAAAGCATCATGTGGTAAATCTCCTCATTGACCACTACCATATCTACAATCTTCATTCAGGCCCTCAGCTTACTCAAGCATTACTTTACAAACATGTTTGGATACTGTCTGCCCGTTGTGCCATACGCTCTCGTACCCATAAATGTGTCAGATGTTTCAAAGTCAAACCTAGAAATGTGTGTCCTCTCATGGCTGATCTCCCTCAGTCTCATGTAACTCCTGCTCGACCTTTCCTCCACACCGGCATAGATTATGCAGGGTCTTTTACTGTTCTTCAACATCTTCAAACATCTTCAAAATCCTCAACCTCAAGGCAGTGAGACACATAAAGTCATACTTTTGTACTTTCATCTGCCTCGTCACGAAAGCTGTACATTTGGAAGTAGTAACAGACCTAACGACTGAATCTTTCATTGCTGCAATGACTCGATTTGTATCTCGCAGAGGACATTCTTCCGACATTTACTCGGATTGTGGGTCCAACTTCATTGGTGCTGACTCTACCCTACGCAAGATTGTTGAAAAATCTCTTTATTGTCAAGACTCCAAACGGAAGATTCAACGATTCTCTTCACTTAAAGGCATCAATTTTCATTTTAATCCACCAGCCGCTCCGCATCAAGGAGGATTGTGGGAATCGTCTGTAAAGAATGTGAAACATCATCTCCGTCGAGTAATGGGAAACTCAGTCTTAACACTCATTGAATTCATCACATTGTTGACCCAAATCGAAGCAATGCTCAATTCACGACCACTGACACCTCTTTCAAATGATCCTTCGGATCTCGCAGCACTGACTCCCGGACACTTCCTGATTGGTACACCCCTCACAGCAGTACCTGAACCTAATCTCCTGACAGTTCCTGAAAACCGTCTCAAGCAATGGCAGCTAGTTCAAGCATTTCATCAACGCATATGGCATAGATGGCACCTAGAATACTTAAACAACTTGCAACAACGTACCAAGTGGACTCGGAAATCAAAAAATCTTGAAGTGGGTGACCTTGTTCTGGTACATATGGACTCACCACCTCTTTCGTGGCCTCTCGCTCGAATTACAGCAGTTCATCCAGGGGCTGATGGGGTTGTGCGAGTGATAGACTTAAAAACATCAAGTGGCAACCTCAGAAGATCTGCCCACAAAGTGTTTCCCCTGCCAACTGTGGATTCGTGAACTGTTTCTATTGAATCCACTGGGGATTCAAGGCCCCCGGTATGTTCAGTAAACTTCCTTTATGCTTTCATGTTATCTATTATATTTCATAATCTTTGGCTCAATTAATTTCTTAAATATTTTGCTTTCAAACATATGTTCATGAAATTAAATTATTTTCCCTATTATTTTATTTGGTGACATATGTTGTATATGAATGTAAATAAAACAGAGCTTGTTCTCCTATCCCAAAAGTGTGTTAATTTTTTTCTCCCTCTTATAATCTCCATTTAATTTCATTCTCTACAAATTAGTGTTGTAAATTGTAGTTGTTCGAAAATTGTTATTGGAAAAGATATAGGTGAAAACTATTACAATGTAAAGGTCTATGAACCATAGTATGAAAACTAAAGTAAAAAAAATAATTTTATTACAAGCAGACTCTATAAGAGGGACAGTCTACTTAGTCGGCCCACGTAGATGTTACACTACTTAAATACAATATCCAAAATCAATGTTGTAAGTTCCTTGTTGGATTACAAGTTTTAGGAAATACTAATAGATTTAAGTCAAGATAATTTTACCTGAAAATGACGTGTGTTCCGAGTCAAAGATAAGATTAGGTGAATCAAAAGCTGAATTCGTGACAGTCATCGTCCTTATAATGACGGCACAGCTTTAAAGGTATACACTCGAGATAAGCCATTGATTAGACTTGAGCAAGAGTTTATTTAGACAACGGAATTTAAAAATATGGAGACAGCCCATCATGAAAGTTATTCCTCACATCTATACTTATAACAGTCAAATACCTACTCACTGATCACTGTATCTCAAAAACTACTAAACCATAAGAACTCAGGAATTTGCATGGACATTCCAATTAGGGTCTAGGTGTGCAATAAGAAGCGTTTTCAAGAACTTCCAGCAGGACTCTGCCCCAGTGGCCTCTAAAGTTCCCATGTTATCCTTATGGAGAAATGATTTGTTTATTTTGAACAGATAAATATCTTTGAATTTTATACTACTAACTAAGGAGACAGCTGGTTGTTTGATTGAAATGAAAGTATTAGCATTGTTTTTCGTTAAGCTTAAATTTTCGTAAGCGAAGCCACGACGGGGTAAGCTAGTGTTTCGAGTATTAACAAGAGAGATGTTGTGATTTGTGATTTTGTTGCCAAAACGTGATCCTGGTTTTCTATTAGACGCCAAGTGACGGTTTAGGACCGTGGGCCGAGGCGACAGCCGGCGGCGAACCTCAAAAGTTTACTGCCTGTTTTTATAAAAGTGTCAATTGCCGGAACTTTCTCCACAGTCAATATTGCCCCGAGCCGACGAAAGTCCTTCTATGTCTGTGCCAGAGGGAAAATCGTCCTCTGTGTCTTTCAATATCTGTGAACTCAAAGATTAACATTTAATATATACGTTTTCAGTTGTAAGATATGGTATATTGGAACACTATTTTTAAGAAGGCTTTTTGATCCCGGGTTTGTGGAAAAATCAGTAGCATTTTGATCCTTTGAAACAGGAATATAAATTGATCCTCGGCCATTGGACTATTTAAATATAAATAAACTGATTCGGTTATATGCAAATCTAATCTTACACAATGCGTCTTGCTCCATTTTGCACTCATTTTCAGTTTAAAATACAGAGCATTATTTCATGTATTCCAATGTAAGGATCTACTGTAATGATGTTAATAGCGTTTAAGGAAGTTGGTGAATATTTTACTTTAAAACTCAATAGATAATTTCTTTAGGCTCCTTACCATCTAGACAAGGCGTTATATCTGAAATGTTTAAGGGATTTAAATTCTTTGGAGAATCGTTTTATTGCTTCACAGAGATTAACAATACAAATAATTTTGTAATATGGTATCTAGCGCAATATATTGCCAAAAAATTAATAGTTTTTTTATAACCACGATAATTTATTTTAAAACTCCTTGCTTAAAGACCTACCACATTTATTTATTTATATGAGAATATTCATTAATGTCAGGGTTCCATTTTTCAAAATATACTATACACGGTCTGACCTTCTACTACAGTAAAATAGTACGTAGCTCACACAACCTCAGAATAAAATATTGTACAAGTTGTATTATAAAACCTCAAACAAAACAATTACCCACAACATTCAAGCTTACGAAAGCCAAGCTGTAATAAACTGCACAGTTAATACAACTATTTGTCGATTGTCGCAACATTGTATACTCTATGGCCACTATCGTGAGTATTTGCATGTTTATCCCATCGTTTGGACCCTCGCCATGTCTTGCTCTATGGAAATACTTGCAGACAATGTAGCGAAACCATCGGCGTGGCATGTACAACGTGTATACGCAGTGAAATAGTAAATTTACGATTTTTATTATTAAAGGTTATGGTTCGACGATTAAATTATTCCTGTAAGTTTTTTTTTATAAACTGATTATTGTGTGCAGATTACTGCACAGAATAGAATTGTACATTATTTTTAGTTGATTTTTATATTACCAAAATACAAAACCGTCCACTTTCCAAAAACTAATGTAAAAAGGGTTAGTTAACATTTGAAGAAATGATTAAGTGCATGAGTGTAACAGTACAGTATGATATGTCTTCATGTATTTATGGTTGTACCTATATTGTTTTCAAGTAATTACACTTTACACTTTTATTGATTCTTTCGTATGAAATAGCGATTTAATGATATAATTCTCATTTACAATGAAACACTACAAATCTATACTCATAGTTAGTTACCATATGTTTTTATCATTTTAGGTAGGCTACCGTAGACTATCTTTAAATTATTTCATAAAATAGTAACCTCACAAATAATATACAATGCTAAAGTTTCTATCCAACTTTAGACTGGCATTCAAAGAGTCTAGACTTGTTTTGCAAAAATATGACCCTAAAAATCAATATAAACTTGCAGTGCTTTAGGATAGTCTCCATCTCACGTCGCCAATCACACGAAAACATTTAAGATCATTAAACACAAAAAATGTCTAGAAATCTGCTAAAGTAGCCAGGCTAAATTTGGCAAAAATAGCCGAAGAATCGCAGCACGAAAAAACGAAGGTCATACAAACTAAACACGACATGCAGCTGGGTTGCTAATTGAGCTCCCAGAACCACAAACTGTCGACGTTTTTACAATTTTGTCCGAATATAACCTACTCTGTCGATTTGTACTGGGAGAGCTTCTAACGATTGTGTGATTTTTCTAAGCGGTAAAGAATGAAAAAAAAATTAAATAAATGACTGACGTTTTTGTGATTACTAATCCTCGCTTAGATACTCATTGAAAATCATTGATACTTTACTTTCTTATTAAATTGTACCATACAAAGTAGGTATTTTATGCCAAGTATGTATGGAGATGATGAGTGTAGAATGAGTGGTGCATTAAAGCAGACTTCTTATTGTAGGCCTAATATAACATCTGTTTTGTAAACCTGTGAAGCGTGTTTTTCTTGTTTTAAAATGATCGCGACTATACATTCTCTCTTATCACAATTTTACATTTAACTTTACATTTTGTTCTTTACTTGAGGTCCTCAAGTAAAGAACAAAATGTATGAGGTAGGCTACACTCTACACTAGGGTACAAGAAATAGTTTACAAATTTACGCAGGTAAAATATGTAGTGTTAACGTCGCTTAAATGGTAATAAACAAATATAAAACGCGCTCTTCATCAACCGAGTCAGCTGATTCAAACATAAAGTGTTTAATCTTCTAATATATAAAATTCTCGTGTCACAGTGTTTGTCTGCAAACTCCTCCGGAACGACTTCACCGATCGTAATGAAATTTGGTGTGTAAATTCTGTAGGTATGCGAATCGGACGTAAACTATTTCCCGTTTCGAAATTCTTAAAAGGGCTCCGCCCCAGTGGCTCTGGAGTTTCCCATGTTAACCTTATGAGAAATTGAATTAATGAATCTTAACAGCTGTTTCAATTAAACAAGTTGGTTCTGTTCTATGATGTTCAATAGCATCAGAGTTACAAGGATTACCAACAGGGTGCAGCACTATTATTTCTTTTACATTTATGACAACAGCTAATTTGCAACCAAAAGGTGAGTGAGCGTAGCGAACGAACTTCAACCTGGAGGCGAGTTAGCGTAGCGAACGAGCTAACCTGAAGGCAAGTGAGCGCAGCGAACGAGCTCCAACCTAAAGGTGAGTGAGCGTAGCGAACGAGCTCCAACCCAAAGGTGAGTGAGCGTAGCGAACGAACTTCAACCAGGACGTGATTGAGCGATGCGAACGAGATCATCTTGAAAATTAAACGTAACGGTACTTTCTTTCCATCGGTCTGTCTTAGGGGAAACCTATAACTTAGGCGATACGAAGTTCGCCGGGTCAGCTAGTCTATGCTATAATTATTTGCTATAGACACTATATCAGCCTAGGCACAACTATTTCGATGCATAAATAAACACTTCCGTGGATGCCGCTTCAGTTAAAATTCTCCCCGCTGTGTATTTAGGCGATCCTGGCTCAGATAACACAGATCAGATGTTAATACAGGAAGTATCAGAGTAGTTCCAGATCAGGCCGCTAGCAGACGTCAGAGCTGGTCAGTTAATTAAAGTGAAGTCCGGTGGGTGGGGAACTAGCGCTTTGAAGATTACATTTGGCCACTTCGGACACTTCAATATTCAAGGTTCCTGACTTTCGTGAGAGCGATGTTGTTGGTTAACCTACTTTCGTTATTTGAGACGTAGGAGTTTAGATGCAAGATGATTTAAAACGTGATTTTAGATTGATAGTGATTACAGAAGTGATATGGCATACGTACACATTTATAAACTACTGGACCTTACAAATATCTTACAATTCGGTGTTAACGTTTACTGTGTATTCATTGTCTTTTTTCAAAATAAAAAATAGCACGAATAACAATATATATCTGATGAAAACAATGAACTATAGTTTCTCCAGCAATGCCAATACCAAAGAGTAAAGCACGATTAGTAAAATCTACTCTAAACGTAGAGAAATTATTGGTTGATGTTAGTACACTCACACACAAACAAACACACACACACAAATAAAACAGCCTTAAACTTTACAATAGAGTGAGAAGTATAGGCCTACACTTGCACTGTTCAAAGTCAACTGCATTAATTCCTGGGAACGTGGGAACCCAATCGTGCTAAACAAAAAATAATGAATATTTTAGGTATCAAAAAGGAACCGTTGAATCTTAATATTATAATTCCATTGTATCGTATTATACCTGTAAATTGTAAAAACGCAGGAATTAGGAATGATAAACCCAGCGAAAATATAAGACCCGAGCAGCGGACTCCAGACAGTCTAGACGCAACGAAGCGTCTGTCTCTTGAGCCTCTCTGTGTCTGTAGCTCAGCTCAATCCATCCGACATCTCACAAATTGTTCCTTTTTAAATAACACCATCTCGATACTATTACTCTACGTCTACGGAGTGTTACCTTTTAAATGTCCATGTAGCCATTGTTGTCACCAAAACTTCATACAAACAAATGCATAACTTTAAATATACAGTATCAATATTATGAGACTAGACCGAGACACAACTAACTGTTTGTCCATTTAGAACCAAAAACAATGATGGAATATGAGTGCAGGTATTCCGTTGATACAGTATGATAATATACATCGTTATGACTGTGATAGGTGTTGACCAGCCACGTCAATTCTGTATCGAATGTGTTTGAATAAACACGTCGCAAAACATGCATTTACATAGCAAGTCACATTTTGTCTAGAATTAAGATGATATGTCGAACGAAAATATCCACAGATAAACGAGCAAATGTGTACACATTTAACAATCAATAACAAAAAAGTACTACTATAAAATAATGAACTATCTTCAAAAAAGATAGGAAATGTAGTAAACACGCATCTTGTCACCTCCAACTGTATTATTTATGAAAATTATTTGCCGTTAAATTCGAGGATCCTAGTATAAGTTTCGTTATTAGTTGCTGACCGTTGCATGAACATGTACTTCACTGCCCAGTGATCTAAAGGCACAGCTGCGCCACTACGGTTAACATTTGCGCATGTGATTGTTTACCGACGAGGCCTTCACGGAATACTACAGGGAAGTGTTCTGGAACCGGTGCTATTTTCGCATTTATACTCTCTCGTATAGTCGTATACTAACTTCTCTGTTGGAAATAACACATGGCGCGGGTGGTTTGTAAGAAAATATCTGTTCCTTTCGGCGTCCCAGTCCTCTTATAGTGATCATACCTGCATTTGTTGAAGCCAAGAATCCACGTATGCGGTCTGCGATTGGTCGTTGTAATCCTGACAATCCGGGACGATCTGGTCCTGACAGTGGATCGCTTGCGACAGTACGCAGCAATCCATGCCCGCGCACAAACGCACAACTTACCACGACAAGAGCGGGTGCTCGACTGACGCCAGTGACGCCGTGCGCTGCGGCCGGACGGTGGTGGGGGGAAGGCGGTAACAATTTGTCCCCGCCCACTTTCTTCCCCCTCACCCTCCGCTGTCGTCAACAATCACCGCGATTGTGGAATGAAGGACACACTATTTGCACACTTTGATGGTGGAGTTATTAGGTAGAGATTGAGGAATTGTTTCCGATGAAATGTATATGTTGGTAAACAAATAATGGAGAAATTCTTTTATCCATGCATTATTACAACATTCAACAATACGTTCTGGAACTGCACTTGCCACTTTGCCAAATGGAATGACTTTTTCGTCACAAAGATATCCTCCACAGTTTAACATTTTCTAGGACTGTCAGAAGACTCGTTGTACTCAAAATCTATAGCATCCCATGAAGCTTTTGTATTATTTGCCAGATATTTTAAATTGACGTTTAGCTTGGACTCCTCGTCAACTTTTTAAGAGCAAGAGGGTACAAATGTCACTCAAAGTATAGATACCTCGAGGTCCTAAGCTCATATTATCCTTATCAGCATCATATGCCTAGATGCGGAGAACTGGACACCACCATTCACAATTTGTACCGACTCATCAACTCTCTCATGATTGTTGCAATCTAAGACGAGAATCTCCTCCACACCAGGTTATACGTCTGTTCAGCTACCTTAAAAAATATTTTTCTTATAGGACGGCAAACTCCCATTCTAGAGATGATTTTCCAGTAGGCTTCAACATAAGCTATTCAAAGTTGTTGAACCTATAACAACGTGTGAACTAATCAGACAAAAGCCTAAATTTCCTCGACTAACAAATACAGATATATCATTCTCCGCAATCACAATACAAAGTACAAAGTTATTGTCAAGGCAGAGCAATCCTAATCAGCGACCATCCTAATACATTACATCTAGGAGAAAAGACGTAGCTTTTGACGTTTCGAAACTGAGCTAAGCTATCATTGGTCGTTGGGAAAGAGAACCAGCTATCTCATCAGTGGCATCATATTCATTCAAACTCATAACCTATTTCACTCATAATCGTCCAAGTGTTTTTGTTCCATACACATCAAATCCAAACTTTGAACTTACTATTCACTTCACCTTTCTCATTAAACTTCAATCGAATTTCCCGGTGAGTTATATCACGTAATTCCCACTGCCCCGCGATGACATTATTGATATCACTAATGAAACTCTCCTAATGAAGTGGCTTAATTATATAATTAGGTCGGCGACTTGCCTCGCATTAGAACTGCTTCATTTTGGCCACGTGACCACGTGGTCAACTGAGGTCAATAATTGTTTACGACACAGGGTTAATTACCCGAAAGGTCGAGCGGTTATAAAGTAATTAATTACCTCATTAACGTAATTGACCTGTGCAGACCTGCTCCTGCAGCCCGCCGGGTGATTATAGGTAAAAACACTAATTTGTGGATCGGTTTTTTTGTCCAGTGATTAATTATAGGCTACTGTAATTGCTGCGCATTCTAGTGAACGTTTAAGCATAAAAGAGTCGACAATATTATAATTTCTCTACCTAACTCGCATTTATAACCATGGGACAGGGATAATATCCACTATGTTTAATATTATGTATTATATCTATTATTTGGTATTATGTTTAATAATTCCCTTAAACAGTGCAAGTAGACTTCTTCTCTTACTATAAAATCAGAAAGGTTTATTTGTGTTGCATGTTAGTCATGTTCGAGCATTTGAATTTCAACCATCGACTATATACATTATGGTATGCAACTTATGTTATATAGCCAAGTGTTTCAACTAAACATTTCTCTACTGACCTTGCATTGTACAAATAGATAAAACCTCCAGCTAACTCAAAACTTTGGGTAAATTTAATTTTCATGTTTATCACGTTAACTCATGTATACTTATACAGGGTGTCCCGGAACTCTCTACCAATATTTTAGGGCATTGTTCCTGGGTAAGAAACATAACTAAATATCATATTTAAATTGTCCGGAAGTCCTTAGTTACTCAGAAAGCCGCCATTTTGTTTTTTCACTTATTATTTTTTTTCTGAAAATTGGTTAAACATACGAAGTTGAAACTTTGCACAAACATTTATGACAACTAGACAAAGCTACAAAAAAATTATGACGATTTTTCAAATGCATGAAACAAAATGGCGGCTGTTTAAAATTTTGTTTCTTAAATTACTCAAAAACCGTTGATTTTACAAAATTTTTACAAGAATAACTTTTTTAAGGCAATTTTATTACAAATCGATCGACACCTTAACCTTTAAGATCGGACGAGTATTAACTGAGATATGACAGTTTTAGTAATACGTGACCGCTTTCAGCATGCGCTGCAACTAATATCCGGCGGTCACTTATCACGAAAACTACCATATCTCAGTTAATACTCGTCCGATCTTAAAGATTAAGGTGTCGATCGATTTGTAATAAAATTGCCTTAAAAAAGTTATTCTTGTAAATTTCTTTTAAAATCAACGGTTTTCGAGTAATTTAAGAAACAAATTTTAAACAGCCGCCATTTTGTTTTATGAATTTGAAAAATCGTCATAATTTTTTTGTAGCTTTGTCTAGTTGTCATAAATGTTTGTGCAAAGTTTCAACTTCGTATGTTTAACCAATTTTCAGAAAAAAATTAATAAGTGAAAAAAACAAAATGGCGGCTATCTGAGTAACTAAGGACTTCCGGACAATTTAAATATGATGTTTAAATATGTTTCTTACCCAGGAACAATGCCCTAAAATATTGGTAGAGAGTTCCGGGACACCCTGTATAGACGAATGTGCTAGCTTCAAGTAAACAACGTAAGATCATTCGATCGTGACGTAAATGTGACGTAAATTTCTAGGAAGGGGATAAACTCGTATTCACATAGCCTCCCTTAGAATCAGCCACATTCGAATTTCTTCCCCAGAGTGCTCAGGAACCGAAAAAAGTCCACAGGGGTCGATACGAAGCTGTTCACGGTTTTGGCTGTTTAATTATTTTAGTTTAATCGAAGGCTCAGAGCTCTAGAAGCGCTCAGGAAATCCTGCAGACGCTCAGTTGGAGCTATATCATCATCGCCTTTGTTGAAGTGTTGCTATTGTGAATAAAACGTGGGTAAGTTCTCGTTCAGGTTTTCGTTTATTCACAGTAAGTTTTTTACCCCCCTTAAAATATGGTACATTACAAGTATTATTAATACCATTTAGCATGGGGACACCATGTATTTGTGTAGTTAAATCATGTAGCAAAACAACAAAAGTGAATAAGTTATACCACAGACTAAGCAAAACGAGTACACTTCTCATTCCATTAGAAGCTCATTTCTCGTGTCTAGTTCATGTACAGTGACACTGGGCGCTGGTGTCGACGAAATTTAGTTTCTATTATTTAGGGTTAGTTTCTTGAGTTGTGCTTTACTGTTTGTTTGGTTATATAACTAAGTGACGAATTATTGTTTATCATTAGATCGTATTATTTGGTTAAAGAGGTTTTAAATGACTGAAATAACAAGAAACAAATGTTAAACAAAAGACGAACTCTGCAGTACACCGTACAGAATTAATTGTCTTAAACTGCTCCATAAGGATGAGAAATCTACTAAGCGATTATATTTTATCTATGGATATACGTCTTGTCACTTCAAAACTTTTGGTAATATTAGTTTTTCTATTTATCCTATATTTTCTATAAGACTTCGTCATATTCAGGCACGTAATCCACATTTCCATTGTAGAAAAACGACAAGATTTCAAAACTCTCTGTCTCAGTTATCATTTCTCCGCTTGACCTGTCAACTTTGAAAGTTTAATTGCATCTCGCGGTCCCGGATAGTATTGTTCGGCGGTTGCACAACCGCGGTAGATTGGGCGGTTATTTATCGCCCGGTAGTCGGTAGACGGTAATCGGTAGCACACTCCCGTGATCTACAGTCTATACCATGAGAAATCTAACTGGCCGGGCCGGACAATGAATCAGGTTTGGTGCCACAACTCAAATTAGGCAATAAAACAGCACACAGCCCGACACCCTATCTGCATGGTAATGCTCGATTAGAATATGGAGATTTGAGAATCGGTCTGGCGGATTGTCTAAATAATAAAGGTTGGATCCAAAAACATGGACCGAGATGTGCTGGGAAATAAAAAATATATATTCTGCGTAAACTAGTTTATACGAAGGAGGGTAAAATACATAGAATTCCTTTGATAAAGTTGAAGTCAGTTTTGGAATAATAAACAGATCAGCAATCTGACACATAATGTCTCCGATTAGCTTATGAACAACCCTTATAATGTCTGTAAGTTGTGTATTTTATGGGGAAAATCACAAAAGCTGCAATAATTTTTACAGCAATGGGGGTTGTATCTTTTTAGAGTAAAAGGGACTATAAAATATTAAATTTTAATCTGCTATTAAAAAAAAATTAATTTTCCGTAGTTTTATGGGGGTTTGCCGGAGAACCACGAAAGTTGCAATTACTGTTAACCCGTAAATTTTGCAACAATGGGGATTGTACGTTCGTGCCGTTCTTCATAAAATCCGTTGGTATGAGGATATCACCACCAAAAATCAAAATATCTGAGAAAAATTGGACAGCGAATCAGGATTAACGAAAACTAAACATTACCACATGATTTAAATGAGTCACAAAACAGCTCTCTACTTTCCTATTCCATCCACAAGGATTACCCAAACCACAAAAGTAACTGTGAAAAATAACAGCAATAAAAGTAACCGTTACCCGAACTCTGGAGGAATATTGACCTCTCCAACAGTGACTCAATGAGTCACCAGGCAAGAGTCGGAGTCATAGGTTGTTGAGTCACTGAGTCATCGTCATATTGGTCTACAGGAGATTGTGTGTATTCAAAGGTGATGTCGAATGGTCCTGGATTTTTTACTTTCCCCCCCTATACCATAGTATATGGAGAAAGTATTGTTTTCGTCAAAATTTTCGAGTTTGAGTTTTGAGTGGATATATTCGTTTTGGGTCCCCCTGGACCCAAAAAAGTGGTTTTCGAAGTGATGTCTGTGTGTGTGTGTGTGTGTGTGTGTGTGTTGGTGTGTTTGTATTCACCGAATAGTGGCATCCTTCACAGGCACACGGCCGTACTGTGGCACCTTCAAAAATTGTGGCACCTTTTTCAGGGTGCCACAGCTAATTCGATCACTTTTTAGGTTTTCCAGCATTATTACGTCGTTTAAACATCACATGCCACAATTGAGTATTTTTGAACTCGTTGATGTGAGTTTAGGTAGCGCAGGTACACACCGAATTGTGGAACACGAAACCATACAGGTAGCTAGCGCGCCTCGCGCCGTCCGCCGGAACTATAACTTTCCTAATGCTACGTTGCCAATTCTCGCGCCAGCCTACACTCTAAATAGTGGCACCATGCCACAATTCAGTATATATCAACAGTGTGTGGACAGGATGCCACTTAATGAGTTGTAGAGCTTGAGCTGTGTGTAGAACAGTGCAACAAGCAACTAATAAACTAATAATACTATACTGCCACGTACTATAAAACAATTTAAGTACCATAAATAAAATACTTTTGCTCCGAGTGGTGAACAATGTTTTACATTACAAATAATTTGTGTAGTAAATAATAATTTAAATTATTTCGTACTGATACATCTATTTTTTTAACATTTTAGTCATGTTGACAAAATATTTTGCAATTACATTTCTGAATCAGTCTGTAAAGGTAGATATTTCGATGCATCATTGCTGAAAGTTATGTTTTGCTTCTCACTCTCAGAGTATTCCAAAGACATCTAATGTTTCAATCCATGTTCAAATGTTATATGAGGTAAACATATAACCGAATCAATTAAAGTACTTAAATTAAAATACATATTATTATCAACACGCATAATCTAGTTCAGATTATAATATCATCTCACAATCATATTTGTAAAACCTACTGTGGTGTTTTAACCAGTCCCCACTAACAAAAGCATAAAATGAAAGGTCCTAAAGAGGTTAACATTGAGTCATAACAAAAGTAGTTTAAAAGTTGTAACCGTGATACTGTAAATAATTTGATATTGTTAGATATTATACGATCGTTTTACAATTTTGTCAATCTATCTGTTACTTTCATACAAATGTATTTTTATTATTCAATGTTTTGTTTTGTAGAACCTTTAGTATTCTCAACTTTATTAATAACTAGTAGAATACCCGTCCTTCGTACGGGGTTGGCATATAAGTAGAACATGATCATTGCAGTGATGGGAGAGGAAACGGATTAAGAAAATATGGTCTTTTAATTTATACGGTATCCTATAGTGTAGCACACATATACATATAATAAAAGAATGTGTTTAATGGTTTGCACTGTAAACGAAAACCTATCACAATAGTTCCAAACATGTTAATAGGGCAATTTTCTAACATATTTTAGTGAAATTATAATCAGGCAAACGGGAATTCGCTCAGTCTAGGTTTGCTGGGGCAGGGGGATTATATTACTGTTTACAAACAAATAAATCAAAAGAATATACCTCATAACTCAGGATAAGGGCCTAGGTTGATAAGGCAATATAGAATGTTGATTATTTCCTATATCCATCAAATGATTTCTTTTACAATGAATTATTATAAAAATAAATAAATATTATTACAACATTTCACAAAATTAAGTATTTTTAAGTATAATTAACAAACAGACTCAGTATAGTTAGATCATAAACAAATGAAGTACTGTTACCGAAACAATCCTATAATAATGAAATTACATTTACATATGGTTTGGCAGCTCCTTTAGGTAATGTTAAATAATGTTTACATTCAGGCTAGTGACATCATTATTTTAAATTTATAATCCTTACCCTCTCTGTTCTAATATTCGTGCAGTTAGGTTTGAACCAGCTGTGTTGAATTGTGAAATCAAAATCAATTTGACAGTTAGTTAGTTCTGCTTGTTTACATTTTTAAACTTACTAGGTTTGTTCTTTGTTACCATGGATACCATCAATCAATATTTACTTTTAAATCTCTCATCTCAGATTTTTGAAAGCCCACGGGGCAAAGCCCTAGGTGAATATCGAAGCGGCAATAGTTCTATATGTATCCTCGGAGCTGTAGCTTCATTTATGTGCAATTTGAGCATAGTCGGATCAGTATTTTTTTAGATTAGCTCATACAAACACACACACAGACATCTCCTCTTCTTTATAATAGTATAGAATAGAATATATAATAGAATAGATAGATAGATAAACCTATTTCAACGTACAATATCAGTTTTAGGAAATTCCTAGTAAGGTTATTAGAAGTATATTGGCATCCGTGAAGTTTGTGTAATGTTTTTTAAAATCATTGTGGGATATATTTAACTTCACTTATTATTTATTTAATATGTTTCTACTTCTTGAAATTCTCAGTTAACTGGGAGGCGGAGCAAACAGTTTGTTCTAAAATGAACTTGAAAATTTTAAACAATCTTTTTCTGTTGGTTTACTTAAAGTATATAATGTTCTACTATGAATGCAAATCTTTAATATAGTCTAAATTTCCAGTCCCACCCTCAAAAACTATGATATTTAACAGTTGAATCTTTATAACGTATAAACACATTATTTTTAATCGGTCATCAAACTGATTCTTGAATTAGTAGTTGCAAGAGTACGCAAAACTGCAGAGAGACCTTGAAAATGCTTGTGCAATGATATAGTTTTAAATTATAATATAAACCCTTCAAAAAATTGTATTAACAGGACCAGAGGACCAATATGCACATGGTATTTCATTTGTATAAGGCAAAAAGTTCAAATCATATTAACTTATGATTGCCAATAGATTTTGGGTTTCCTTAAAACAATTATATAAAACTGTCTGCAAATGTCAATAAAACTAATTTTATAAGAAATTGTAGATTCTTCTGTTGCTCTGTAGGCGACCATTTTGGTCACACAAGGAAGTCCAAACTTATATCTAAGTTTGAACAACGTCATCTTGATTTTACATTGCTCAAGATACATAATCGACACATAGGCTTTCAAAAAAAATAAGTAAAGAAAGTAACTAGTGATGGACCGCGCAGACATAGGAACAGTCTAGACTTGCCTCTTACTGACGTTTTCCAAACGAATATAGAAGTTAGATCTACATTCTTCATTTTAGGCTTGAAATAAATTTGTTTGTGGGTAAGAGCGAATGAGTAAGCATGAACAATAATTTTACCATTCTCCCCGACACGCCACCATACCACAGCATCTTACTAGCAGAGCTCAAGGTCATTGACGTAATTGTAATGAACTAAATTTAGACTTCCACCCCCCAATGTCACCAATGGGCCCTAAAGGTTGGTATGTAACAATTCATGACGGTTGAACAATGGCCTTTAAAATACGCTTTTAATTTGTTTTCTAGCGTTTACCGTATCTTAGAAAAAGTTAGTTTACAATAATTACAAAAACTTGTTGGGCGAAAGAAAAGTTCTAAAAAGCTACAAAAAATTAATTTATAATATGTATCTATATCGTATTAAAGTGTGTTAAAGGTTTAGCGTTTGGTTTACAATGTAAAAATTTTCAAAGTCACAAGATGGTTTCTGAAACTCTTTATACAACTCTCCTTTATAAAAATTTTAAAAAATATTATCCAAGAAATTGAGCTCTTTAGCCACAAAATCCACCGTTTTTTTACTTACCTGACGAAGAAATAAAAACAGTAGCAGCCGACGAACTTTGTTATGTCATATTTAAAAACTCATTTAAAAGTACCGACTTTATTTCAAGATTTAAAATAGAAAATATAAACTTTTGAGCTTTTAATTAGAACCAATAGTGTCCTAGACTAATTGACATCTTTCACACGAAGTGTCAACGATTTACCTTTAGTCTAAATGTCAAGTTATTTTGAAGCTGGACATTGAGTTTTGGTGCCGTTTTCATTGGCATCTACCACTTCTAACCTGCACTAAGATGGCGGACCTGGCTTCAACTGCTTGTTTAAACTAACGGAATTCTGATGAAAATTTGATCATGAATTATTAGCAGTTTTGCAGGGATGATTAACAATAGTTTTTTTTTTTTAATTTAAATTGCTTGTTAGTTGGCAACAAATCTTACAGATGTGTATACATTTTTTAGGACAAAATTGAATTTGCAGATGCCATGGTAAAGAAGCGTACTAGAAAAAGTTACTTTCGCCTCATCCAATTTTTACAGCAGTCAGCTGTTGACATGCTAGGCGAGCAACCGCGACAGTGAGGACGGGGAACAGCTGATTTCATGTTCCTAGTTGGCAAATTGTCTGCTAGTTCTAGTTGGCAAATTGTCTGCTAGCTACTAACGTACACATGCATAAGCCATCAGCGGTAGCACCAGTAGCCTCAATGAATATATAAACACTTGTGTTAAGGTTTAAATACAGTAGTCAATGTTATTACTGAATTTGATACTATACATATTGTTACTAATATATGAAATGGAGAAAAACGTTACCTTAAAAATACAAAATTTCCCAATTTATATCCAGACCTTTTTAAATAGCTTAGAAAACAAATAATTTAGTATATCAAAGTGTTTTTGTACGGTTATTGGTAACAGGACAAATTCAAAAATTGTAAATTTAAAATTCCCTTGTTATTCATATAAAGAATATTGTAAAATGTTGTAGTTTGCTTGTTTATGGGTATATTTTGATCAAACTTGGCAAATTTATTCAAACAATTACAAAACTATTTGGATCATGAACGGTACTCTAGTTTTCCCAATGTAGGACACGTGAATTGGAATTTTGGCGTTACAGGCACAATGACAGTAACAATCAAACAAACGTACAGATATTGACACAAGACTCGTTTCGGCTTTCTTATTATATACAACGTAGAAATAACCAAACACTTCATGCAATGTACAGGCAAAACAGTAAAGACTTTATAATCTTATAACTAACTATCTGCCCATGCTTCGCAACGGGGTGAGAATCTTTGGGTCTCTAAATCCACCGTAAAAAAAATTGTATATTTCGTACAGTGAGGTTTTGCCGAATCGATATCGGGTTTTAAGTTCGGGACGAAGTCGAGAACGTGAAACGATCGAGAGCTGCAAACCCATTTTGGCTCGTGGTACGAGCGCTATTTTTCACCCAAGTATGTTTTGCAATATAACGTCCCTCTTATTTATGTAAAATATTTTGAGGAATCAGCAAAATCAAAAATAACAATAAATAGTTGTCTAGAAAGCTGTGACAAAAAACAAGTCTATTGCAATGCCATGGGTACAGCTTGTGCATTTAATATACATTAATGTTTGAAGTAAATAGGCGAACAAGTGATTTTGCGGCCCTAGGGATGTAAACCCCTGCTCGGTCCCCATATGACGATGACAGCTGGCATAGCCAGCAAAACGTAACTTTCAGCCACCAATATAAACCAGCTAAATGTATGTAAAACAGCTAAAAACATCATAGTGAGGTGAAAAATTCGTTACGCATACTTTTACATTACCATGAATTAATTATGTGCATACAGAAAAAACGGAGTCATACTTATTGCGTATTTTAATGTAAACTAGTGGCTTGTAGGGACATAGTCCCTAAAAAGCTACGGAAAAGGAATTATTGTAGGAATATTTAAACAAACTCAGAATCAAATTATCTATATGTCAGTATAGGCCTAGATATCCCACTACAACATATCTTTTGTGCAAAAAAACAAAACAGTTTGTTGTTTGTCTTTGTTTGCTTTTGTTGATAACGTTATGTTCAATAAAGAATTTGAATGATTCCAGAGGTTTAACTGCTAAATGCAGCAAACATGTTTATGAATAAATATTGGTTTATTGAGGTAGCTTTGGTTTTTTGGTTAATGCTGATAACAAGGCTTCCCCGATTGAAATACAGTATTGGAAATTGTCTTCGTCAAATAAGAAAAGGCAAAAAATGGTGTGTTGAGATACCCTACCCAGTTATTATTTCTAAGTCTATGCTCATTTTGTAAATGTTTAACAAAATTATTCTTAAGTAAAGGCATCCCATTGACAGAACTTGGATCTAAATTTGTTTGTGATCAACATTAAAAAACCACTATTAGCCTAGTGTAAGTATGTGGTGTTAATCCTCCTAAAGGTGCGATTGATTTACATATTCTACCAAAAAAGGGCCTAGTCAACGTCTAACTACTAACTATTAACTACTAACTATTGCGGCTAGTTAGGGTTCCATTACCCAGTTATCGAAACTAATCACGACATAAATATTTTTGGTTCGTTTAAATACCTGTACGAACCTACTTCATCTCTATTCCCAAATTGTTTTCTAAGAGTAACCGTTGAGGTTATTCCACTTCATACAAAATATTGCTTAAACACTACAATAAATCTCAAATATAAATGTTAGTAAATTAAAAAAAAAATTGGAATAAATCTTTTACATATGTTTTGAAATAAAAACAAAGAAGATCTTCTTTTAATCTTGAATCGTTTCTTAAATCTTGAAAACAATTTATTTCAACTTTGACATAACTAAAAAGTCTTGATTATTGAAGGTAACGTTTTCCCTTTATACTGTATAATTGGTTTTATATAGTATACATTACATTGCAGAATTGACTGGCAAATGAGTAATCCAAATGTAAGCTTACTTGCTAATGATAAAATCACGATCAGCTGGATTGAAGTAAACAAAAATCAGCAGTAAATGCCTTCTAATGCTATTCTTATAGAGAACATTGTACGTTATATCTAATTTTGTGTTAAGATTTTGGGAATTTCACTATTTTTCCCGCCGTCACGGGATAAAGACCTTTAATTTGAGCCCTCTCACGTCGTTCTACGACTTCCCAGTCGCCCACAATTTTGACGCAAAGAATCGGCTTACGTAATTAATATATAGATAGAATAGATTTCTTGTATATTCCCATGAAACTGATAATTTACCCAGCACATTAAGGCCTTTATTCCAAGTATCTCAGTTCGTAAACCATACATACAATGTGACGATAAAATATCAACAAAATAGCATGTAGTTTTATGTAATCATCACGACATTTCATTTGGTCCATTGACTTTAAATCCAATAATTGTAAAAATTATTGGAGCTTTGAAAAAAACTTCATATAAAATCCTTGCACTAATAAAAGACGACGTCATGAGCGCGGGAAATGAGCTACAGCGGCTAGGGCATAGCCACATGAATACAGAACGGAATGAAGGAACTAGAATGGAGAACTGGCAACAGCGCACGCGAGAAGTAGGGGGGGGCGCACACACCGCTCAAGCACTACAACGCATTAGTGGCATCCTGTCCACACACTGTTGATAAATACCGATTTGTGGCATGGTGCCACAATTTAAAAACTGGAATGTTAGATGTTAAAATGGAGTGTTCATTAAAAATATCGATGCAGACATGTTTCTACCACCTTCCTTCATCCACTGGTGGCCGCAGGTTGAAAGATGCCACAATTAGGTGTTTGCGAGTATTCGGTAAAACCCCGTAGGTGTGTGTGTGTCTGTGTGTCTGGATGTGTACAGAGCTAGGGACTACACCTGTGGTCCGATTTCAATGAAATTTGGTATGTAGGTTCTAATCCGTGGTATCTCCAGGCGTTTTTTTCATTTTTTTGAAATTTTGATTTTTTATGGGGATTTTCCCATAAAAACCCATAAAAACTGGAAAAATCGGATTTTCTCAAAAATGGCCCGAACGATTTTGATAAAAATTTAGTATGTTGTAGCCCTTTAAAGTCTGAACAAAATGGTACAAATCCCATTTCTGTAAAAATTATGGTTCAAAAGTTATGGTAAATTATGTTTTTTACCCATAAAACCCCATAAAATAACAAAAAATAGGATTTTAGACAAAAATCCGGTTTTGATTTATTGAAATTTTGATTTTTTATGGGGATTTTCCCATAAAAACCCATAAAAAACTGGAAAAATCGGATTTTCTCAAAAATGGCCCGAACGATTTTGATAAAAATTTAGTATGTTGTAGCCCTTTAAAGTCTGAACAAAATGGTACAAATCCCATTTCTGTAAAAATTATGGTTCAAAAGTTATGGTAAATTATGTTTTTTTCCCATAAAACCCCATAAAATAACAAAAATAGGATTTTAGACAAAAATCCGGTTTTGATTTAACAGAGTATGTTATCATCCTTTCAATTTTGATAGTTTTCGTCATTTTTTAGAAAATGTTATTTTTAATGGGGATTTTCCCATAAAACCCCATAAAAAACTGGAAAAATAGGATTTTCTCAAAAATGGCCCGAACGATTTTGATAAAAATTTAGTATGTTATAGTCGTTTATATTCTGAACAAAATGGTACAAATCCCATTTTTGTAAAAATTACGGTTCAAAAGTTATGGTGGATTATGTTATTTTCCCATAAAAATCCCCATAAAATAACGGAAAATCGGATTTTCCCAAAATTGGCTAGAACAATTTTGATAAAAATTTAGTATGTTATCGTCCTTTAAATTCTGAAGAAAATTTTACAAATCCCATTTCCGTATATTTACACTTACCGCTTACACATGAGAAAGGTTGTTGACAATCTTATGGGAGAAAGTATGTGTCAGAATGCTGATACCGTTTATTAATCTCATATCTGGCCTACTTGATAATGGTGATTTTAGTGTAAGCTGTGTAATTGTTGGATATAGTGATGCTTCCCTCTTCTAACAACCAAAAGACGCTGGTACGATTACGATAACAGTTAGTAGTTGTTGATTTGAGGGAAGAAACCGTGTAGAGACGAGTAAAATGTCTTGAATAGCTTTTATGTTGACCAAGATCAGACATTTACTTCACTAGAAATAGCCTACTGCTGGAGGTAGCAAGAGAGTTACGAGACGTTGGCACAATTTGTACTAGGGGATAAAGTTACTTAGTAAAGCTATAAGCCAATGAGCTCATTTCCCTGGTACCAACCTAACCAAATTCCAGCAGAGTTGCTGCGTCAGTGCTGCCAATTGTATTTCTAGCGGGTGATTAAGTGATCAAGAACAGCTGAGCCCAGTTCCAAAAAAAAAACTACCAAATTGAAAAGCTACCGATTTCGTTTCAGGATTGAACCAGGATCTTTTAACTGTCAGGCTATTATAGTAGTTGAACTCCCAACTATTCCCCCAATATCAAGACCGCTAATCAGTTATTTCTGTCCCCGATCACAGCGGAAGTGGCTGTCCCTCAGTCATTAACAGATGTCCATCACAAGCCTACGTGGGGTTGTGTTGTGTCACGTGGGCTGATATGTGATTGATGATCAGCTGATTTGTGGAGGCGAGTTTTGCACGCGACAATACCGGGCAACTAGAAAATATCCAACTAATCTGATTGTGATAAGTCTTATAAATCTGTAATTAGTGTGACAGCTGACACAGCTTTGAGATCAGAAGTGTGATAGTTTGGAGTTAGACGCTAAAGGTTGTCATTTGGTTAACCACAGTAAAGTTAGTTCTTTCATCGTAACATTAGTAAGGTTCCTAAACGACTGTGGATGTTATTTAGAACAAAATTTCAGTATCTTATCATTTACCTGATCTGAATTCCTTTAATGTGCTACTGTTTTTGTTTTATCTAACCTTTTTCGAGTGAATGTAATTTTTTTCCTTTCTGAAGTCAAGTTTAGAAACCATTTAGACACAAACATCTATACACACAAACAAAAAAACGTAAAAATCATTTTTGGGCAAAAATAATTGCAGAATTGGGCGGATGTGTGGTACCTAAATCGAGTCTATAATATTTGAGAAGTGGTTCAGGGGTTTAATCCAAAACTAAATTTCGAGAATACGTAGGTTTTAATTCCTTACAACAGCTTATATAAACAAGATGAAAAACTGTGGTACCACAAACCCATAAACCAAAAGTTACCACGATTTGAGCTACACGTATTCGCTAACGCAACCTATAATCATGCAGTAAACAATAACTTATGTTGATTCAACTATAGCATGTATTTTTAACCCCCCAATACAATATGGCTCGCAGACGATATACAAGATCACAAGGTAGAAAGGCGGCAGTGAGTCTGTGTGATGGCGGAACTGTTAGTCAATATTTCACATGTTAGACACAGTGTAGGACTAGGCTTGTTGCCAACACGGCTAATATACAGTATTTACCCGCGGCGAGACTATATATAGCCTGATTTAATAAACACCCTTGATATAGTGAATGTGATACCATACAGTGTATGAAACAACAGTTGCAGTACAATATACAATACTAACTGTATCAAACAAAAACAAAAATATTGAAATATCTCGTGAGCGTAGAGTCCACAACTTTGGAAACGCATAGTTTAATTGGTTAAAGTAACTTAGGATTCGCTATTTGTTGTAGTATTTTCCACTAATTAAACTGGGACGGTGGCGTCGTCCTGGGTTCAACTACTAGATTCAGCTACTTGGAGGTCACGAATTGTGCATAGTGGATGCCTATAACTATGCACAATTCGTGACCTCCAAGTAGCTGAACCTAGTGGTCGTACTGCTTTTGCGCACTAATCCGAACCCCCCAAAAGGATTAGCAAGGATCCCCGATCTTGTTTGCGCTTTCTTCGGGCCAGGTAGCCAACGTGACGGTATTCCCTGCTGGACAACTATTTGTAAACAAACCCTTACACACTGGATAAATATCTGTAAATATCTCACCAATCGCCTTCGCCTGCATTCTTTTCTACATCTGTGCATACTCAGATCGGCTGAAATATTTTGAAACATGTCACTCGCCTGCATTCTCTTCTACCCTTCGGGGCATGCTCACGGTTGGCTGAGACTAGAATTCCAATATTTCCGCCAAAAATATTATAGGTAGTTGAAGTAAATGGTCGAGAAAAACGTTACAGTAGGGTTTAGATTAAATCACGGCTATCCAGTTATATGCGGTTTGGAGTATCGCTAATGTCAATACTAAGCTCACGTTACTATGCATATTAATGTAAAGGTATATTACCGTTAGACGATCAAAATCGAAAAGCCGTGACAAAAAACTTATCTAAAGGCCAAGTGGCTAGCAGAATAAAATTGGGAAAATGGATTTTGTAAAATGTGTGGGGTACAGGGCGTGTGTATTTTACAAAAGATGCCGCCAAAAAGCGCCAACGAGATTTGCCTGATGGGGTACCTGTGGGGCCGTCTGGGCTTGAAGCGCAAACGAGATCAACTTTCTACCCGACAGAGGCTTAGTGCGCAAACGAGGTCCGCCATCCACTGTGTATGCGATACTCCATGGTGTGGATTAACGTACGCACTAGTGAGTACTAAAATGGTACTACGACGATCCGGAGTACTATCATGATACGAGTAATTAAAAATGTGGTTCGCATTCCAATATAAACTGTAGGTCCCTTAGTTGTCGTTGGCTGTATGGGATATTAATTAATAGCTGTGTCTAAGGAACATGTCGGCCAAGACTACGAGATCGCGCCACTAATCCCCATTCATACCTTAAACCACCTACATTAGTATGGTCACTATTTCATATTAAAGTATTAAAAGTATTCAAACTGTGAGGAAATTATACTGGGAGAGGATCCACTAAGTCAATTGTTCAATTCCATCATTCATTCATTCTTTGATGCCCTGGAGTTCAGCTAAACAGTCATGGCTCTAAAATGCGGACCAGCAAAGTCGTTCGGTGTGTGGGTACATTAAAGAACGTTACAAACAAAAAAAGTGGTTGACAAACTCAAAACACTTCGTGTGTAAGTTTTAAACCCGCGTTTCAACACGCGCTAGAAAGTACGCGGCCGAAAACGTAATTAAGCAATAAACCGTCGCAAGCAAGGGTGATCTCTGACCCGCGTTACCGAATTTCACGGCTTGTGACACGCCGCCGTTTTGAAAGTTGATATATATTTATGGCCACTATCGCCATACGCCACGCGAGCTGCTACTGGCCTTAGCAAAGATATGTGGGTCGAGTGTCGAGCCTTGTGGTACTCCATAAACACCCGAGTAAAAGTATGATATAAGTCGCTGTTCCTGATACGATTTATGTAGGAACAGTTGGGAACAGTTGGGTAAGCGGGTTACGGAGTAGTTTTTTGATTGTGCGTAACGAATTTCGAAGTAGTTTCATGGATTAACATTGGATTTGTAATATAAAAGCAACTAAAACGATGTATGTGTCAAATTGTTTGTTCTCTAGTATAATTCGTCTGGGGAGCGAGCTGGTTTAGTGGTAGAGCGCGGGGCTTCAATGCTCAAGGTCCCGGGTTCAAATCCCACCTATAACCAATGGATTTTATCAATCTGATAATGCCGTAAGCGTTTAAAGTGAAGTAATGTGACAAATGGTTATGGGCCAGAACCTAGCCTCCTAGGATGTGAAGGAAGGACATAAAAGTATCAATCTATTCGAATCAAAATGGTCAAATGAATGTGTGAAATTCCTTCAATAATTAATTGTAAGTTGATGCCTTCATTTACTGTGTTTGTTTCCAAGGTAAAACGGATCCAATGCAACGCACCGATAAAGATTACGTTTTATAAAATCAGTTATTAGGTGGATAAAACTACCATTTTACTATATTTCTACATGTCATATCTACACCATAAAGAGTGTTTACTTACTTCAACGAAGTCACAACTTAAATAGCAGATTAAAATACATTTTCGTAAACTGTTTCTTGTCTTGTTTACAAACTAACTGTGGTTAAACATTCAACTGAAGGAACAGCTGTTAAATTAAAATTCACATTTAAACCTGTTATAAAGAAAGATAGTCAGCATTACTGGATCAAACCAAAAACATGTTCTTCAACTTATGACTATATTAACAAATTATTTTGTTTAAAAGAGACAATCATCTACGCTATTAAATTATAAGTCACCAAGTAATAATAATCAATGTTTAGTTTAAACTTTATTGTAATATTGTGTAAAATAACTTACGTAACTAGAATTTTCTCGGAAAACATTTGTATACCTCAAAGGCACAATTAGTGACAATAAAACAGTAGTGCCATAAATTGAAAGTATGAAAACTTCCTTCAGAGCTAATAAAAATATTACTGCTAGTTCTGGTGAAATAAATCAAATGCTGATAATTAATAGACTACATAACTAACAGGTTATGACGTCATGTGTACGGAGGCAATCATAAAATTGTTATTGTTAACTTGTCAAAGAGTAGCCTCCGGTGGATGTTAAGCGATCTCATAAAAAACTAAATTGTTTCTCGCATATTAAAAGGGAAATAATATTTTAACGTTTAATCCCACAACAACACTTCAATGTACTAAATCTTTAGTTTTATAGGCTCTACATTTTCAAAGGTAAAAATTGTACCCACATTTTTGCATAATTTAAAACCCTTACGACTCGATCTTCACAAACACATTCAAGTTTATCCAGCACTACACGTTCAGGTCAAATTTCATCAAAATGAAACCAAAATTACCCAGGTTATCTTGTTGTATATACTTTTTGAAACAAGTGTTTTTGGGCTCTGTCGCTCTGCAGACATCAAAATTAACTAATAACTATGTCCCGAGTATAGGTCTCACCATTCCAGCATACGGTAGCTTCTTTTCGGTAATTTGTGAAAATAATTAATATGGTGACAAATATTCTACATAGTTAAATCCTCTATTTTGCACTTATTTTGCATTCCCGGCCACAGTTTATGATACCAATTCTTTTAGTAGATTTAATATTTATGGAGGTGTTATATAATTAAAATTAAGTAATATTGTCGCATGTGAAAACGCCTGAATAACAGTAGTATGCAATAGCTGCAATACAACACCGACCCTGAATTGCGATCAAACGCCGTTATGTCTTTGTAGGTCTGTGCGTGCCGTGTGTACGCAAACACGCAAAGACAGTACCACCAAAAAATAAATTTACGGGTTTGTTAATGAAAAAAACTGTCCGTTGTGATACCTGGATTGTGATTTATCTGGGAATTAAAAGTTTGTTTAGTAATTTTATTTTTGTACGATTATGCAAGCTTTATCCATACACTTAGCATAACTTTATCTTAACACGAAAAGTATAACTTTTGTTTAAACAATAAGTCATAATATTGCAGCAATAATATATTTGTTCAGTATGATTTCAAAATTAAAATTAAAAATAAAACATGAGCTATGGTAGTTTATATTAGTTGGAAAATATCAATGGTAATGAAAAAAAAATCAACATGCTTATGAACAAGCTACCAATAAAATTACAAACACACAAACATATACAAGAACATTACAAATACAGAACTAAATGAAATATAATTTTGATAAATCCGTTAATCAAAGACTGCTGTTGAACTATACCAAATTATTTCCACAAACAAATAATTTACTAAATAATTAGATTATTGTAAAACATACCTTTAGACTGTTTAGTTGCATCAAACACAAAATTGCACTTTATAAACACTCAATATGTCTACTTTACCAATACGTAGCAGTTTTAAAACACCACACGATTCAATGCACATTGAACATACTCAACAATTATGCGCGTCGCAACAAGAAAACTCTCCATCAGCTGAGTACAACAATCAGCTGATTAGCGACTTGTAGATCAGCTGGCTTACCAATAAAATCATGATTTGTTATGAGTTATTTCGATTAAACGTTGGTGTGGATGTATTTACAAAACTAACGTGTGCATTATGCGAATACCAGGGCTAAAATGGATTAAACTGTTTATTGTTAAAAAAACAAATATTAACACGCAAGTTTTGGATTCATATTCGTATACTATTATGAAAATTTATACCGTCTACGATAAATATAATACAAAATATTTTACCTTAGAGGTATTGCAGCTTATATTGTACTTTCCTATAAATAAACGAAAACCACAACAAATAAATTTGAATTTCAAGTCACCACTTGATTATTAACTATTCGCAAAAATACTTTCACATTTAATACTCACGCACACTCCTCTAAAAAGTATGGTAATAGACATTACACCTTTCCTACAAGTACTAATCAAAACAAAATCCTGGACTACGAAACTTGCATGACGTGCGAGAAGAAGAATAAGATTTACTTATCAGCTGTGATCAGCGCAAGACAAAAGAAATCAGCCTTTGGTAGAGAATTTTAATCAATGAAGTGAAATTATCGTGAATATGTATACAAGTGATTTGTCAATGAACTGATGAAGTCTGTGGTATACAAATATGTTACGTTGTCATACATTTTTTATTTAATTTTAATACGCCCTGTAATTTTTTGAATGCACTTCAATTGTGTATTGTTGCATACTAATAATTAGCGGTAGGTAACTAAGGGAAATTACCTAATTCAAGTCTACTGAGTTAAGTAATTATTAGCCTTATCTTATTTTTCTTAAATTTGAGCATATTTTTATTGTGATTATTTAACACACTGATGAAGAGGATTATGTACCGTGTATTAATTTGGTGTTCTACCGGTACTTAAAAATGAATTTTTATATGTGAATATAGTTTATTTAACATGTTCCAGCAATATTTTACTCAGGTTTAGTGCTATGCTCTAACTAATTTACAAATAACTACCACATTAATCGACTACGCTATGAATACAGACTATCCTAAGTGATACAATCACTGTCTATAACCTATCTAATGGCAACGGTTACTCAACTCTGTTACAATATTTTGTCCAAATTATCGGTCCGGGTGCACCGAAGCATAAACTCCAGATCACTACTTGCTGGTCAACCTGTTGTGACCTGTACGTGGTACGTGACTTGCCGTGGGTCACGTAGCTTCATAATCTATTAGTTATAACAGACTTCCGACGCTGCTGGTGGTTCTGTGAGGTCACAGAGAAGTAAGGAACCCTACTCCTCTGTGGTGATGTGTGCCATTGATTATACTATGTATGGACTACTGCATCGGGGATATTTTTTTAACACGTTACTTGCTCGATAAGCTGGTTTACAAACATTTTAAATTTAATTCACACGAGAAACCACTTGGTCGACATGCCACTTTGTTCGACCTAGAATTTTATGTCGGTCAACTGGCTTGTCGATCAAGTGACTTGTCGGTAAAATGGTAGATGACAATGTAATTGTGATAAACACAAAACAGCAAATCAAGCAAGTACTTGCGAGAACAGTACCAGCCTTCACCAACGCTTTAATTCATGGGGAGAACCAGTTTTCATGAAAACCATCGCGTTGAGCCGATTTCAACGAACCTTACCGTATTTCCCCACTAAGATGTGTAGTAGTGTATAGTGAATGAATTGATTTTATACTAAACTACACTCATGCGGTGACATATTTCTGCTATCATGGATCTTAATTCGTGTGTGTGCTATTATATATTTGAGCTCTTCTCCTTGGATAACGTTCGATTATAAACATCTACTTATGTCTACACACGTAATGAACCCTTCCATACATAGGTTCTATGCATTTAATTTTTATTTGTCGCTGAACACTATAATTTGATCGTTTCCATTGCCTAAGATTTTTATCTTCTTTCGAGTACATCTAACATTTATTTATGTTGTGAAATCAAAAACAGTTTACTCGTTTTAGACTCGACCTGAGTTGTACACAAACCAGTTTATAACCGAGAAACACTTCTAACTAAACACATTTCTCTATTCATCCATACGTAACATCCACTCCAATCAAGCGTCACACCAATCACACTAATACGGCATTGACATTAAACCAACGCCTACGAAGTGTTCATGTCTCATCTTCCCGCCATTACCGATGTATCTGGCGGGAGATATGAGGAGCACGACGACACGCCGCGGCGTTGAATTATGTATACTCTATGTCATTATCCAATTAATCTCTGTGTCAGAGCTTGTTTATTGTTGTGGCTGACGCTCGGATGACCTTTGTACTGACACTGAGCTACTGTAAGGTTTATGACTATCTCGGCTCCATTATCTGAATCATGTCATACGCTAGGTGTGCTTTATGAACTTGGCTTCCCTATTGATTTGACGTTTCAGGGTGACATTACCTGATTGTTTCACTGGTGATTTACCTGCCTTCTAGAGATTTTCAAGGGGGTAAGAAACATCGACCGAATGTACCCAATATCGTTCGATATTACTTTGACCCCTGAAGAGTCTAGATCGTCAGTAGCTTACTACTAAACATGTACTCTCGATGGGGAAGACGATCTAAACCATCAATAATCCCAGATACAGTGGGTGGGTTTTCAATAAACTCTTGAACGACTCGTAGTTTTAGTACTTTTCCATTAGTGTCGCAGCATTTTAAATTGAAGAAACTTGATCGTTATGAAAGGAAATAGGCGAAACTATTATCAGTAGTTTACTACTAAACATGTACTCTCGATGGGTAAGACGACCTAAACCATCAATAATCCCAGATACAGTGGGTGGGTTCTCAATAAAGTCTTGAACGACTCATAGTTTTAGTACTTTTCCGTTAGTGTCACAGCATTTTAAATTGAAGAAACTTGATCGTTATGAAAGGAAATAGGCGAAACTATTATCAGTAGTTTACTACTAAACATGTACTCTCGATGGGTAAGACGACCTAAACCATCAATAATCCCAGATACAGTGGGTGGGTTCTCAATAAAGTCTTGAACGACTCATAGTTTTAGTACTTTTCCGTTAGTGTCACAGCATTTTAAATTGAAGAAACTTGATCGTTATGAAAGGAAATAGGGCAAACTATTATTTTTTGGATTTTCCGGGGATCAAACCCGTCCTTTTTGCACCTATGTGAAGGGAGGACAACTATACTATAAACAACCCATATTAACCTACCAAGCTTAACCTAGACCTAGCTTAACATTAACCTTAACTTAGACTTTGGAATAGAATTACAGATGTTCCAAAGAACATGATTTCTATGTGGTATGAACTAATCTCGATAGGTGTTTTCGTTACAATCGATTAATATACAGCAATGCCACTACAAGCTTACGGGTAGCAAAGTATTTAAACAATCCAACACTATACGACAAACAAGTAACATAACTTTAGATCCGATCAGAATAGAGTATTTGCATCTTGTCGTTTCCTTCATAATGCGCAACACCGATGCTTTATACAGCGTTCCACTGTAGTTTATTGTCTAAATTAGCATTGCAACAAAACGCAAGGCCTAGACTGACGTCATTGTAGTATATTGTTGAGACTTCATCGGCAAATGACACAGGTATGAGGCAATTGCTGACGAGACCGATATGGAGCAAGTGATGATGGAGAAAAGCAAGACAACGTGCCGGAAAAGGTTCCACGCGATGGGCGTAGTGAAACTGCCCCGACGTTTTGGGTACATTTGCAAAGATGAAACTGCCCCACTCAAAGAGGATTAGGAAGGGTCGCCTCGACTAGAAATGCTGAAATTGCCCCGAGCGCCCGGCCAGGTAGTCGCTACGGGACTGGGGAAAAAAGGCATTATTTTTGTCCCTGTGTCCTGTCAGTGACTGCAGTCTTCTAAAACTGTCATCGACTATTTTTCCTGACAAGTCACAATTATTTCTGTACCAATACCAACACCTAACAAAACCTAACCTAACCTAACTTAACCTAACTTAATCTAATCTAACCTAACCTAACTTAACCTAACTTAATCTAATCTAACCTAACCTAACCTAATCTAACCTAACCTAACTTAACCTAACCCAAAATAAGCTAGTAATTCCTGATATTGGTGATAGTTATTAGAAGACTGCGCCCATTAACAGAATACAAGGACAACAATAATTCCCTTTTTCCCCAGGCCCGTAGCGGCAACCTGGCCGGGCGTTCGGGACAATTTCAGCATTTCTGGTATGGTGGGGCTACCCTTATTGATGCTTTGTAATGAATAAGCGGGGCAGTTTTATCATTTAAAACGTACGTAAAATATCGGGGCAAATTCATCGTCTCCCACGCGATACAGGTGTGGATGAAAGATTGAACATACAGTTTAGATAGGTGAATCGAAGATATCTGTAGCCCTGTAATCGAAGAGCAAGTAATTTTAAGGGTGTAGACCTACTGTATACCAAAATCATATGGTAACATTACGAAGGATTTTTACCAAATACGATGTTGAGGTATCAAATGCGGAATAGATTGAGGTGCTACTCTTCAACTGGAAGTGCGCCGATTATATCCTGAGAGAAGTCAGTAGTTTTTTGATGGTTCGAAACTGGACACATATCCTTGATCTTTGGGGTTTTAGGAAATGGTCATAAGTAAAGAAACAGCTGATCAGTCATTAAAAAAGACAAACAAGTCGTACCACTCAATTCTACACTCTTCCGTATGCCCAGAGAAAATAGAAAACCAACGGGTTTTTTTCAGACATGTGCGAGTCTCCGTAAGTTATGAAAAATTAGTGTTATTTAATTTTGAAATGTTTATACTGTATTCTAGTATTTTGTGGCAGTAAGGACGCCAGTCGTAACGTAGCCTCATTAATGAAAACTTCATGACATTTTATAATCTAAAAGACACATATGTTTATTGTTTAGGTATATAAGACGATATAGAAAGGGGGGACGCGTCTGATCCTGTGGATACAGCTGACTCTGGAGACGGGTTCAAAACCAGCCAATCACCAATGTGTTTTAGCAACGAGATTATATCACAACCTCGGTCCAAGAAAGCACATAAAGAGAACTTTATCTGCATCTCCTACAGAACTTCCTAGAGAACAACTCCTATAGCGTAAAGCCACACCAAATTGTACAAATAGAAACATAGGAAACTCAAAACATAGACATGATCGAACCTCCACAATGTCCATTCCATGGACACCGAGAGTAGATTTTGTAGATATCACCCAAGGTGATGTGAACGTGCAAGTGTCCACTTATCACCAAGTCATCCATGTTGTCACGGAGCGATATAGCGATGAGGTATAAACAATTATCGGATAACAACGTGATAATGCAAAGGCATGTTGTGTGACACCCACCTCGACTGTGACTTGTTGCCACATTATAATTCATCGTTGGTGATAGAAGAATTAATATTAATTCAGAAATAGTCGCTAACACATCATTTATGTACTTTTGAAATACTTTTAATTGAAATGTCGACAATACGACGATATTTTAAGCTAAGTATGAATGGAAATGTGTGCAGTGTAGTGGCGTGATCTTGTAGTCTTGTTAGTGACTAAGACAGGGACATATTTCCGAATAGGCAGACTAGGCGCGTGCCTAGGGCGGCAAATTTTAGGGGCGGCAAAATTTTGGCAGATAATTATCAAAAAGGTGTTTATCTAAAAAAAAGTACTTAAATGTTGAGAAATTAATTTTCAGAACTGCAAAAATGATATTTTTAATACTTTGATTGAGTATAAAATGTTTTCAGAACACATTAAAGTCAAAGTTTATAATTTATTATATGGCTTTGCCGTCTTTTCCGTGTTACCCTGTCGGTCTGGCGGACACGTCGCAGTTGCGGCCGTGGGTTGCCGGCCGCTGCGTACGCATAGTGTAGACCTACCTCCCCCTGCTATCGTTCGTTACTACGTATGACATTGACATCTGTAATAAGGACATAAACTAAGAGAAGCTGGTGATGGATCTCATCACTTATCAGATGTTGAAGATAGCTTCTTTGATGAGCTTATAGGCCTACACCATAAATCCTATATTGAAAGTGTCAAGGTAAGACAAGAAAAATAAAGAAAACCCCAGCTAAGATGAGAACAAAAATTATATTAAACTCGAACTTGACGTACAAATGTCCAATTAAAAAACCTAATAAAATCCCTCCGCTAAGGCTTTTGAAAGAAACTAGGGTCATGTAGGGACATAAGTCCCTAAAAAGCTCAAAATGTAATACATCTTATTTTAATATTTAAACAAACTAAGAATCAATTTTTTTTGTCAAGATGGATATGCCTATACACCATATATTTGTCTAAAAAAGTCGCACTGATTGCTTTGGTTGTTGTTATCTATAAAGGACATTATATTGTATATGAAATCCAATATATGTCATTTATGCATTACTAAACGACCATCCGATCGTGATGAAACTCAGGGGAAGTAAATAAGTACTATACAAAATGAACAGTTTTATTAGCCACATTTAGTAGTATTTTATGGTTTTAGGGTTCCATTACCCAATATAGACAGGCTATCGTTGAAGCCAAATATTGACTGTTGACACGAAAATCTCTGGTTTGGTTTTTGGTTTTCAAAAAGTCTCAATTATAGATAACGTTATCCCTGGTTTTAATATAGTATACAGTGCATTATACAGTTAACTGGCTAAGAAGTAAACCAGCTGTGTGTATTCTGTATTGAATACGTGTTCAACTATATTGAAGTACGGTAAACAAAAATCAGCTTTGTATGGCTTCCAATGCTATTCCAATGGAGAACATTTTACGTTATATAAATTTCGGTAACAATTTTGGGATTTCCACTATTTTTCCCGCCTTCATTGTATAGAGACCTTTAATTTGAGCCCTCTCTTGTCATTCTACAACATCCCAGTAGCCCACAATTTTGACCAACGAATCGGCTTACGTTAGATGTAGCGATTATGACTTTCCTGATTGGATACAACAACATTGCATTCCATGTTTAAACAAAATACCCCCGCCGCAGCAAACCTGCAGACTAAGCGAATTTCCATATGTCTGATTGGATTTACACTAAAATGTCTACTTAAAAATTTAACATTTATTTCCTATTTAAATAGAATTATTTTAACAGGTACTTAGGTTTGCTGCATCAGGGAGGGTAAAACTTTTTTTTGTAAAATGTTAATAGTTAGTAAGAAATAAAAACATTTTCCAAATTTTATCAAAATATGTTCATAAACAAGCAAACTACAACAGTTTACTCATTCTCCATAATGAATAACATGGGAATTTAAAATTTAAATTTTTTTGGAATTTTCTCCGTAACCATTAGGCGCATAGTAACACTTCAATATACTAAATTATTTGTTTTTTTAAGCTCTACAAAATGGTTTGAAAAGATTTTGCAAAATTTTATTTTTTTTGGGTCAAAAATGGGAAAAACCTATTTTTACCCCATAAAACCCCCCGTAAACCCCCGTTCCCATAGTCCGATCATGCTGGTTCGCGAACTCGTTCGAGTTTATCCCGCCTTACACCTTCAAACCAAATTTTATCAAAATCGGACAAAAATTACTCAAGTTATCGTGCGGATGGACACATATATATATATATATATATATATATATATATATATATATATATATATATATTATTTTCTTGCATTTTTAATATATATATATATAAATATATTTTAATATATATAATTTAATATATATATATATATATATATCTCTATATATAGATATATAAAAATTTGAACGAATGGTGTTTTTGGCCTCTGGGGACTTTAAAATGAAAAAGTAAATCGGTCCCGGGCCTAGGTCTTACCATGAGACCTACGGTAATAGCTACTTCCCTATAGGGAAATTCGCTAAAATGGAAAACAAAAAGGTCCGTAAAAGAGGGTTCAAAATTTGATTACATTTATTGATGCAGCATGCAATTGCCAATTACTTTTCTACAAAAACAGGGTAATTTTAGGGTAATTTTGGGGTAATTTTATTGTGGTTGGTGAGCGCACTGACAAGGGTCGGGGGAGGGGGCGGCTAACTTGTTCCCTGCCTACAGGCGGCAGATAGTTAAATACGTCCCTGGACTAAGACCGACATATTTCTTAGACACATCTGTTAATTAATAGCTGTTAACCGAACCACATAATTTACGCCTTGAAATTTAAGAATTTGTCTAATTATTCAGAATAGAGCTGCGGATAGTCGTAGTACTCACTAATGCGGTCGTTAATCCACACCAGGGAGTATCGTATCCACAGCATGCCTATAAATATCCACAATTCGTGGATTACAGGTTTGATACCGGTAAGATTGAAAGTTGTCTTAGAGTTTTCTACATGTTTTCACAATTACATGGGTTTTCACCTGCTTTTCGTGTTTGTTAAGAGAGATCATTGATGGTTCAGTAATGTTCAAAAACGCAAAAAAAATCAATGTTTATCACAATTGCAGTGTAATAAAATTAAATCATTCCGTAAAAAAGGTGGTAGTGGTGTAAATGAAAAACATTGTTTCTCAAGTCTGTTGATAGGAGAATCGATCAACAGATTCTCCCTTGCTGCTTTACTTTCCTCAAGCCAAATTATAATAGTTTCCCTTTTGCACACTACAATCGCTGGCGTTTCATTTAAATTGTAATTTAGATTTTGTTATTGGTTAGACATTTGAATGTAAACCAGAAATAACCAACACGATCCTTCAATATGTTGGAAGGTATACAACTTGTACAAAAGTGATTTGATATATTTAAATGTTATGCAATTTTAATCTACAACCACAGAGAAGTATTTTCTGTGGTTCAACCAAAACTGACTTTGCCTGGCTTTGTCAAGCCACGAGTCTACATTCAGCACTGCCGAGAGATGAATAACAAACACCTCTATCAACATTCTTACATTCTTTGATAATTCCACACTTCTATTCTTTGTTTCGGATTTATAGAGTTCGTGTCGGCATTCTTCACTGTGTGCGAAGTGTTGCTATGTAGATGTGTTGGAAAAGTAATGTGTGCCTTATGGCTAAGTCTTAATAAAGAAAGTTGTGTTAGTTACAGCGTTTATAACTAGAAAACTACTGAACCAATTGGCATGAAAATTTACAGGGATATTCCTTAGGTACTAGAATAACATAATAGCCTGTTTCCGTTTCAAAAACCCTTAAGGGAAGCGTCCTATGGCCCTTTGCAGTTTACATGTTAATCTTATGGAAGAATGTGATTGAGCCATGCGAACGAGCTCATCTAGAAAATGAACGAGCATTTGACATAAAACCCCATTAGGACAGGACGTCTGTCGGGCCAGCTAGTAGTCTATAAATACTACTTTGTGGCTTGATTACTAAGTTACAGTGGGGGAGCGAGCTTGTCTAGTGGTTAGAGCACGGGACTCCGGTTCCCGAGGTCCCAGGTTCAAATGCCATCAATCACCAATGGATTTTATCAATGTGATAATGCCGCAACCTCTAGGTCTAGCCTGAAGTAATGTGAAAAACAATCCCAGGCTCGTGCCTAGCGTCTCAGGACAAAAAAAAAAAAAAAAAAAAAAAAAACTTAGTTACTGTTTTGTTGTTGTGCTTTGTTGCTTGGTAACGGAGGTACTAAGCACCTTATTACCATGGGGGTTGATCGCATGGTTGCTAAGCAACTTTGTTGCCATTCAGTTTAGTATGAGTGTTACTATGTCGGATGTGTTGCTGGTTAAACTCAGTGTGGACACAGAAAACATACTATAGTTAGTTATGTTTTCTATGGTGTAGAGCTGATTTGATCATTTTAGTGGTACTTTGTTACTGTTGTAGCTTAGCTGCGTATCAGTGTAACTTAGTTGCAACTGATGTTGCTAACTTGACGATTCGATTCGATTCGTTTTATCGTAAGAGCCAGAAACCCTCCGATTTCAAACCCGGTACCTATAATTAAACACAACCGGACCCCATGATGTAGGCCGAAGCAAATGCACCAACCTTTGGCACATCATGGGAGGATGACTTAAGGTCATCAGGCTCACCAGCTGCCGAAGCAACCCTTCGGAGAGAGGGTTTCCCCTCAATCCTAACCAGGGATACCGGCTACTTGTTTAAACGTCACTCCACCTAGAATCCACCTGGTACGAAACCCTGAAGAATCGCAATGGAGCGCCCTGACGCATTTAGTGCAAGCAACACTCGGGACCTATCCAATCCCTGACAGGCCAAGACCCGCCATCAAAGCCAGGAGGAAGGGGACCATCAGCAAGCTGATGGGGGAACCCCAACCCCCTATTTGCACCACTAGCCGATCTGGCCCGAAAGAACCAGAGATAACCAGGGCGATAGATCCCCAGATACCCATGGCGGGCTTGATCCCAACACCCGATCTACTTCGTTTGCCCATCTAGCCCAACATCACTGCCAGGCCATCAGGGTTTCCCAAAAGGAGGCAGGTATAGAAGTGGGACCCACCCGGATGAACCTATCCACCAAAGGTGGCGACACCCTTAACTCAATTGAGGTTCCAGGGAGAACCCCCCACACTCTAGGTAACCATACCTTCCGGTCTCAGAGACAGGGATTGGCTGATGGAGTGCGCCCAGCCGTTACCCTCACACTGCGGAAAGTTACGTTCCCCTAGAGTGTCCCCGTGAGCTTACGGGTACTTGCCCGATTTCACCTCCAGGAAAGGCTACTTCCAAAGTCGAGGATTTGCCCCACAGAATGCTGGTCGCACAGAGCAAGCAGGCCGAAGCCCAAAGAACCATAGTCACAGGTAGATGGGAGATTGATGGCGCACTTCCACCTCTCCGAGAGCTAAACACCCGACCGACCTGGATGGAAGAATGTTACTGGAGGCTCCCCCTAAGGGGCTGGCGCTTACCAGACGTCTGTGACTATGGCCTACTTGAAATGCCGATTCCAACACCGGACAGTTACCTCTCCTTCGGGGACTTACTTGCCCGTCTTTAACCTCCCAGGAAGAGGCTACTTCCAGAGCCGAGGATATGCCACACATAATGTTAGTCATACACATCAGGCAGGACTAAGCCCAAGAACCACAGCCACAGGCAGATGAGGAGAGGCGGCAAGAAGCGGCATCACTGAGAGCTGAACACCCTACCATCCTGGATGATGGAATGTCACTGGGGGCTCCCCCGAAGGGACTGGCACATCCAGTCGTCCATAACTGTGGTCTACCTGAGTGCTGGTTCCAACACCGGGCAGTTACCTCCCCTCTGGGGGTCAAGAGCTAGGGTCCGCGTGGTCGCCAGGCCACGTACCCACGCAAGCATGGGCCCCCTGCGGGAACTCGCTAACTTGACGGCGTGATATAGATGTGTCGAGTGTTGCTATCTATAGACATTACCGGGTATGACGTCATCACTCATTAATCCATCATTCAGCGACTGTCACACGAGGAAACTAGAATAGAACCATAAACTCATCACCTCTACAGCTGTAACTGCTGTACCCTGTCACTGTGGCCATAATATAGCTGTTATGGTATTTGTTGCCTACAACAATATAGGAAGATTCGTTTAAGATGTCACACTTGCAAATTATTTACACGAACGGACTAGTGACAACTGTTATTAATCCCAATTGTAAACTGATAAAATCTCCAATTGGGAGTGATATCAACTTTTACACACATTTGGGTAAGTTTAAAGTTGTTCGGTAATTGTATTTTATTGCTTTCTTGGAATAAAACTTAATGCATTTAAATAGGTAACATATATTCGTCAAAGGCCAACCAATGGAAACCGTTTTGGAAGATAATTTACTCGGAAACATCGTACTATATTTGCGTTTTGTACAGTATGACGACAAACTTAGTTCATCACAAGAGCCAAAACATATTTTAGACCATATAGCAATAAATTAATCTATTAAATACTCATCCACGCAGTAATCAACAAAATGATTACTACAGTAAAGGAAACTTTCAAGAAGGGACCCGCCAAATTCCCCTGTGCAAATCAAAGTGATATATAAAACAACCTAAAACCTGACTTGACCTAATCAATTTGTATTTTGCAAGTTTTAGTAGCTGCCCTTTAGAAAAGATGTATGATTTGCTTCGTTGATCTAAGTAGAAATTCACCCATTTTTCATAAACTAATTGTTTTGATTGTCCATTTAAGAAACACAACACCGTAACACGTCCAGTCTAGACCATACTGAGGTCCGCGAAGTGTTTCGTTGAAGAAGTCATTAAACAAGTAATTTCACAGTCGATTGCCCTCCATCGTAACAAATGAACCTCGGCAACAATGGTGGTCATAAACAGCTGTTGATAAAGCGAGCGTAAACTAGGAAATGGCGCGTAAAACCGGCACCTGCTCAGCTGATAGTCTGCAATTAGCGTAAGTGGAGACTGGACATTGGAAGTGATCAGTTTAGCGACCTTGAGCGAGTAAAAAAACGTTTTCGTCATACTATAGGAAATGTTTTCATTACATTCGTTGGGTCTGAAGTCAGATGCGTTGTATGGAACAGCTGATATACAGTAAAAACTTACTAAGATCATCTCACTCCATCCTTCATCATATTTGGGTAAAACACGCAACTAGATGGTGTCCCCTTCTCAATTGATAATTGATGGTACATATTTATATTCTGTAGTTGTATTGTCTATACTCCTTTAATCTATGGTTGTATGCACTGGAGCTGAGGACTTCAGTTGTGCATTTTTTTACTTTAACATCCGCTGATTTTGCCAAGAAAACAGTCCATTGGCGATTAATCAAAATATTCTTATCAATAAGTTTTTGTGTTTATAATCGTTGTGGATATCGTGTTGGAGGAGTAATCCTTGCTGTTTCTAAAACGTTACAACTACCCATGTTATTTAATAACGATAACGATTTGTGATATAACGAAAAATATAGTCCATCACATCACTCGGACCATAATTGCGTCTTATCCCTCCCTCACTTAGTCGGATCACTTATTAACCTCGGGCTTCGCTTTGGTCGTTGCTCGTGTGAGGCCCTAGTGATACTATTTGGTCACATTGCAATAAAAACTGTGGTTTTCAAGCCGCGTTAAAGTATTTCTTTTCATCCCTAAAGGGAAAAATACTTGGATAAGAACGTTTTTCTCTGACAAAAAATTGATCCGCTGATGTTGAAATGTCCCGATTAAAAGTGCCGCAAAGATTGTCTACACTCTGCAGAAACGATGGCGAATTTTGAAACCATGATTCCTAAATTAAATAGCCAGATAGCTAATTGAATAGCCAAATGTTTTGAAAGCCATACCATATTCCTATACTTTGTATCACAAATATACGACCGTGATACTATCTTTGAGGCAGTGTCGGTTCCCGCCATTATATGCCTCGGTTTCCACACAAGAATGTTGGCAGCGGGCAACAGCGCAGGTGTACCAACGTAATTATTTGCGATATGTTCGCTGATTACTTCTGTTTTATGATAATACGCCTCTAAATGTATACACGGCGCCTTGGACGGAACTTCTTTATCACCACGACAACTCTGCGTGTGGCAACTGCTACAGTACCTACTGGGTGTCTTTCCTTCATCTAAACTACACTGGTCAAGTTCACTTGATAATGATCATCACAATATTGCAAGGTAACTTATTTTTTAGTGCTATATAAAAAACACCACGCAAGGCCCCAATGGTGAATGAGGGAATCTTTGAGAAAAATTTCACATTTCTCATGGGAAAAATCAAAATATGACAACGAATCAATAAATAACTTTCTATTTCTGCCCATGATACTGCCACCCACTAACCTAAAAGCACATGACATCAGCAGAGCTGGTAGCCAGGGGCGAGTGACTAACTCACACTGAAGAATGGTAATGCTCCAAATTACCATGTGTCTGGTAAATATAGTGTTGGACAAAGCGTGAAGCAATGCTGCTGTCATTATGGTAATATCTGACTCTGGAATGTATCCAGTGTTACCTTTGATGAGTAACACTTAGGTAATTAAAATATGCCCCATTTCATTTTTGACCAGCTTTCCTGATCTATTTGCATTGAGTGGTGCTCCCTACTAAAAATGTTTCAGGTTCAATCCTGAGGAAAGTCAGACTTTATTGTTCCAAACTGGACACAGCTGTCCTTGATCGGTGGGCTTTTTATAAATAACTAGTGTCCCTGTTGCTCAATTCGAGCAATTGCTAAGTATTACAGGCGTTATTTCAAAAGGAATTTCAACCAAGTCAGCAAGTTTGTAGCAAACTGTTAAATTAGCAAACTTATTGACTGTTTACAATTAACGCTCTTCTTCTCACTTTTGATTTGTGACAACAGCTGGGGTTTCATAACAATTTTTGTTTGCAATGTTAATCTTATCAAAAAAACCTTAAGAGACTGATTGCAGCAACCAAATGTTTCTGGGGCGTATCAAAAATATTTAGTTCAAAAATACTATCCAAAAACACAAAATTAAGAATCTATAAAACTTTAATTCAACCAGTCCTTTTATATGGTTCGGAAACATGGACATTAACTAAAAATCATAAAAACAAACTTATCATTTTTGAGAACAAAATTTTGAGGAAGATTTTTGGACCTATAAATGAAGAAGGTATGTGGCGAATAAGAAAAAACCGAGAGCTCCGAGAACTGTACAAAGAACCGGACATTGTAGCCATAGTGAAGATTAGACGACTGAGATGGGCAGGCCATGTAGAAAGAAGGGAAGAAGAAAGTATGCTTAAGAAGATTGCCAATGGACAACCACGAGGTACTCGCCCGCTAGGAAGACCGAACTTGAGATGGAGAGACCAAGTCCAGAAAGACCTACACAGAGTGGGGGCATCTCTTGACATGGCGGCAGACCGGCAGCAGTGGAGGCAACTTGTTGGCGAGGCCAAAAACCTTCTTAGGTTTGAGTGGCCAAGGAGGTAAGGTATGTTAATCTTATGGAGAAATATGAAACCTTGGCCTATGGGCCTCACTCTCCATGGCCTCACTCTCTCATTATTTTCCGAAAAACAAAGTTTCCTGCACAACTTCACGTTACACTCTTTCCAATGACACCAAAAACATGACAATCGGTTCAGTAGTTTCGGAGGGAGTAATTGTCACAAAAGATCTGCTTGCGTATTAAATAAGTATAGATTTAGGCTAAATCAGCTGATCTTAATCAGTATCAAAACTCCACAGGTCTCGTATTCGATTCTACTCTACACATTTCAGCTTGAATTAAAATATTAAGTGTGTATCAATGTCTCATTGTAAAATTTACAATAGTTTACAAATCATTTTTTGATAAAATGGTTACGTTTAAGTCGGTTAAATAATTTGCCGGTTCATCACAAATAGTGAACACCAAAAAACTCACTTTAATTTACCGCAGAGAAACTACTATAAGGACTACCTTAAGTCTTCAGCTGATCCATAAAGATGGCAAATCTACACAGAGTATGTTTAATGTATGTCGAATGGCGATAGACTATGAAACGATTCACCAATCATAAGCTACCTTAGCGGAGGTTGCCTCAAGGTACGGACTGTACCCTGTTGTTACTCAGGATTATAAGCACATTCCTGCATTTGGTAGGAGAAACGACTGGTATTAAAGAAACACCTGGCTTTGAATTGTATAAGCTACAATGCCAATTTTGTATCCTGTCGTTATACTACTTCAGAGTTCAGGAGAGTACTTTTTAAAACATTATATTGGTATATTGGTGATCCAGAAGTGTTCACATAGGCCCATCTGTTTAGAGTGTTAATATATGTGAAAATATTTTCATTTTTACACCATTAGTATTTTAGCCACAAAAAAACTTTTTCATGCCCTGTAAACCTGAGTAACATCAAACCTAATGTTATTTAAATGGGGGATAAATCTGACATGTTTAGATTTGAGAAAAATCCAATCAGGCGAATGGAAATTCGCGCTGCGGTCATAATATTCAATAGCTAGAAGAGCTCTATAACCAATCAGCTACCAACTTTAAAGAAATTAAAAACTTTTGCATAGCTTTAGAACAAAGGAAATTCTTTGCTACAAGTACACAGTAAGCAAACTTGACAACATACCAGTATGAAATGTATTTGAAAGTTTACTACACCATCAGTTATAACGGCTATAATTCTTAGAAACACCTTAACAGTGACATTGGGGCAAGTGGATCACACTTTACGGGTTTAAGTTAGCATAATAGTCGGCTGCTGACAGTAACGCAGCATTGTACTGGGGCATTGTGGGTAATGATTGATCTTTGACAAGTGTTTTATAGCCTGTCAACATTCTAGATTGTCTCAACTACTGAATTATTGTGAAAACCTCTCGTACTTGGGTGGTTTGACAACAGTACTAAATATTTTGAAAGGCTCTTTCACAGGAGAATTAACATAAACACAATTTCCGATCATGTTGTGTCTTATTCTTTGTATTAATTCTGGTTGTTAGTGAATTTCTCATATAGGGAATAAGTAACGTAGGTCTCATGGTAAGACCTTAACTAGGAACTGATTTGCTTTTTATTTTATGTCTCCAGTGACCAAAACACTAATAGTAGTACGTTGCAATTCAATTAGCAAAAAAAGCGACCCAACCTCAACATTCAAAGTGAAACTTATGACTCCAACCTGGTAAAGTTTTACACCATTTTGAGCATCAGGTTTCAAAAAGGAGCAAAAATTATTGAAAAATTAACATTTTTTTGTTTTAGCAATGGTTTTAGTTAAATATTTTAAAAACCATGTCCAGTAGAACCTCGATAGTTTGACTCTTTGTGGACTAAGGGTGTGTTGAACTATCGATATGTTGAATTAAAGGGAGTATATTTGACATTTACACACAAGGAGTATTAAAATTTAAAACACAAGATAAAGCAAACAAATTTGATTCATAGTATTAAACTTTACAGAAATAAACAAACTTTATCAACACACATCTCTAAAATACTGTACATTCTTCGTCTTCTCACTGTATAAAAAAGTGTGTAATATTCAACTGCATTTACACTTTGGATGCTGGAAAACAATGGTACATTTTAAGTTTTGAGCTTTTGCTTGTATGAAAACCATAAGGCTCTAGTTTCTGACCTTGGCAAACCCACCATCAGCTGCTGATGACATGTCATGTTATAGCCTGGGTCTAACTACACGGAGTGTCGAACAATCGAGGTTCTACTAAAGTTTAGTACAAAATACATAATTTACAAAAAATATCTACGATAAGTTTGAAACAAGAATGGGCCTCCTTCATGGTATTGTGAACAGTGACAGAGTTACAAAAGGTAAAAAAATGGACATATTTTTAACATTTTAACACTTCGGTCCAGGGAAAGATAAATATTTAAAAATATTAAAGAGCTACAAAACTTGGAACAAAGTCACTGAACATAAAAACATCATTCAGTAAGAAATTACCTCCTATGGGGGGGGGGGGAGGGCGCTAAACGTTAGCATAGGTCAAGATGCACAATTGCACATCAATTAAAGGTTTTTACTAGTAAAATACATTGCATCAAACCCGAACTCAAAAACAGAGAACAGAGTCAAAAATTACAGCCGTTGAAATATTTCTTGATTTTAAAATTATAGTTTGATTTTTACCGGAGTGCGGCTGGAGCTCAGCCCTACCTGCGAGGGACCCGACTCACGCACGCACACTCACCACCGTCCTAATTGCCTGAAAGCCCCGATCCCCTATTCACTAAGTAGAAATATAACATCTGTTGTATCCTATACTCTAATACGAGCAATGTTTGCTTGTATGTATGTATGTATGTATGCTTGCTTGCTTGTCCTATACTCTAATACGAGCAATGTTTGCTTGTATGTATGTATGTATGTATGCTTGCTTGCTTGCTTGCTTGCTTGCACCAAGATCTCGAAAACGGCTCCGACGATTTTCTTCAAATGTTGTAAATAGATTATTTTTGGCCTAAAAACGAGTTTACTACAGTTACAACTGCCAACAAAAATCTAATTACGTAGAAAAATGAAACTGAAAGTCACATTTTTTTAACATTAGTCTTATGGGTTGCTAAGTAACCATGTTGGAAGAATTAAATAACAAGGAAAAAGTAAACAAAAGACTTGTAAGTTAAAACATGTGTTCATAAAGACATCTACCCACAGTATACTAGAAATTACAAAATACAGTACAAAAGCAAAAACATCAGTTGTTACTATTAAGCAAAGATTATGCTGAAGATTACTGGATACAATGTTTGTAGTAAAGGCTAGCAGTGCGGAGTGTAGGAAGCGTCTGCGGCAGTTGGATTAATGTATCTAAAATACTCAAATGCTACGGTTAGATTCCCCATCCTTATGGAACAGCTGAAGCCAATTTTATTGGTAGTTCTGTCCGGTTTTCTGTAGATGTCGTTTTTGTCTACAATCTGTTTCTATTATTTTAGGGTTAGTTTCTCATTATTTGTGTCTCACTGTTTGGTTATATAGCTAATGGACGAGTTATTGTTTATGATTAGATAGTTTTATTTGGTTAAACTAGGGTTTAAATTACTGAAATAACAAGAAACAAATTGTAAACCAAACACGACATCTACAGAAAACCGGGCGGAACTAACAATAAAATTGGCTTCAGCTGTTCCATAAGGATGGGAAATCTACTAAGGGACTATGTTTTATCATGTTCTATCCATGCTTAAATCCTAAGAAAAGGGTAAAATATTTATGTAGTATGAAATTATGGAAAAGTGGTAGGCCTATGTCAATTATTGTATGAGCTTTGTGCAAGCACATACTTTGGTAACTATATATCTCAACTCTAGAACGGTAAAAAGTGTATTACTATATCACTAGCTCGAAAAAAGTCGAATATATTTTATTCTTATTGTGGCCAACTTTGTTTAAAATCTAGAGTCGACTCAATCCGATTGGATTGTATTATGTCATTATGCATTATGGCAAAACTAATACTGAAATAAATAATTACAAAACTAATACTGAAATAAAAATTTTGCATTATGCACATGTGGTTAAAAGTCACATGTTTGTGATTAACGTATCAACAATAGAGTTTTGTTTGTAAACATCTTGCCTCAAAAAATTCGTTACTAGATGGAAATGTACTCAACAAAAAATCTGAAATCATGAAAAGAGGACGACCACCAAATAGAAGTTTGAAGAAGTTGGGGAATTTCTTTAAAAGTCACAAAGCTGATGAAGACCAGGTAAGTTATAAAATATATACCTTTATTAATTTAATTACATACATTAAATCCGTGTGGTATGTCATTACTAGCTTACACCACGAATACAGAAATTGGAATAGAGTTGCTTATTTTATATTTCTCTATAGCTCATTGTGTGAGGTACATTAAAAAGTTAGATGACAATTTACAATTTTGTGAACATCATTACATTGAAATAGTTATATTTTGTTTAGGATGGATTAAAACAATTCTATAAAGGTAGGATAACTAAGGAATAAACTTATTTGTTTAATTAAAAAAATTGAATTCTTAACTTTTGTCCAATTTACTGGTCATTATGGTTAAATAAATAGAATGATGTCAGTTTCTCTAATAAATTTTAGTAGTTAGGCAAGCTCATGAGGAGTTTAAGGTAAGTTTTCAATACTTCAAAACCTGTAGATAAGAATGGTTTTGTATGAGCTAGCATCCAATTATAAATTTGTAAAATCTAATATCATTCAGGAATTTGTTCTATTGAAATAGCAAGAGTGTTTCAAGCAGAAAGTTTGTGCCTTTTTCACCCAAACAATAGAGAAGCAGGCTGTAAGTTGAATGTGACATGGTGGGGAGACCGTCTTGAGCATTGTCCTACACACAAATATCTTAGTGTAGTGTAGTCTTACTTCGGTCCAAAAAGAGCTTCATATCACGGACACGAGTTCTGGATGGATCACTCTCAGAGCAATCGGATGGAAAGGTGGGAGGCCAACCCTCCCATACCAGCCAGGGAGGAACTGGCTCCTGGTGGATGCCTTCATTACACGGTGTGGAAGACTCAAGACCGAATCAGGGTTGAGGTACCAAAATGCAAGACAAACATGCAGAAATGGGTCTCTTACAAGACGAAGAAAACGTCTTGTGTGCGTGTGGTGTTGTTCAGGATCCCGGCCATGTACCGTACTGATGTCCATGCCTAGACCACATTAGATTACCTTTTACAAGCGAATGACAAAGCCATATTGGTAGCTAATTTCTGGAAAAGCGAAGTCTGATTTCCGGACACGGAAAGTAAGTAAGTAGCATTGTGGAGGAAGAGGTAGGCTATAGGGTTAGTTACCATTTTTTACGACCTTTAGAAAGGAGCTTAAATTTTCTTTCTTTGATCAAACATTTTTTTTTTATTTCAGGCTGCAAAAGAACCTGATCCTGAAGGACCTGAGGGGTCTGGTGTATGTGTCTTAGAAGTTCAATCTGAACAAAATGTGAGTCTTTATTATCATCTCAACCGTATTATTAATGTAAAATTATTCAAAAGTATTAATTTATTTAGTTTATAAATATTATTTTGTGATAAATTAATAATACCAATAACTAATAAAGTAGGTAAGTAATCAGTCACCAATTTTACGATCTTTGAAAAATAGCTTACACTTAGATACAATTAAAATTACCTTTCAACAAGCATAAAAGACAAATATTTAAATTTCAGGTCACAAATGGAGTGCGCATGTTACCAGATCAATCAGATGAAAATGTGAGTATGAGTAACTATACCTAAACCGCATTGCCACAGTAGGCTAAATAATTTTAAAAAGTTGAACCATTCTTTTTGTGGTTAATTCATATTTGAAATTACATTTAATGTACTGTAGAAAAGTATGAGTTTGGTTCAAACAGAAAATTTAAAAAAATATTCTAATCACGCAAAAAAATCTGTCATTATTGTTATTGTATGCGGTTAAAAATTGCATTACTCGATTTTTGGACAGTGTAAATGCCTTATGTACCTAAAGACCAGAATAGAAAAGATAACTTTTGCAAAAAGTAACCATTAATGGTGGATATAGGTTAAAGGATCATCATATATTTTCATGAGTCTTTACTGTTGCTAGTAAACAAATAGACCTACTGGTATTGTTTGTTGAAGTTGTTATACATTTATTTTTATTTTCCATTATGATAAATTATTATTCTTATTCTGGTATTGGAGTATGCCAAGAGTAAGTATAACGCAACAAGTGTAGATAGGAATATATTCTAAAATTGGCCAGGTGATGCTTCAATTTTTACTCTCAGTAGACTAGGATACAAATGTTGCAGTATTACAAATTAACACAACCTTAATACAGATTTTTTATTTGTACAGCTGATGACTTCCAACAAACCCATTAGATGTGCAAAGATAAGGGCTCTGGAGATAATTTCTGATGTAAGTGCTCAAATAAGTCAATCTATGGTGGAAGAAAAGGTAAATTATTTTGAGCAAAGAAGAATGTCAGAAGACAGCCAGGCTCGTGCCACTCGCCTTGAGGAACAGCGACAAAGAGACGCCAACCGCAGGGCTGCCGAGGAGGAGGACAAGCGAGCACGACGCCTCGAAGAACAGCGGCAAAGAGACGTCAACCGCAGGGCTGCCGAGGAGGAGGACAAGCGAGCACGACGTCTCGAAGAACAGCGGCAAAGAGACGTCAACCGCAGGGCTGCTGAGGAGGAGGAGAATCGAGCACGACGCCTCGAAGAACAGCGGCAAAGAGACGTCAACCGCAGGGCTGCCGAGGAGGAGGACAAGCAAGCACGACGCCTTGAAGAACAGCGGCAAAGAGACGTCAACCGCAGGGCTGCCGAGGAGGAGGACAAGCGAGCACGACGCCTCGAAGAACAGCGGCAAAGAGACGTCAACCGCAGGGCTGCCGAGGAGGAGGACAAGCGAGCACGACGCCTTGAAGAACTCCGACAAGCAGCCACTATCCGCAGAGCCGCCGAAGAAGAAGACGAGCGTGTTCGACGGCTTGAAGAACTGCGGCAAGCAGCCGCTATCCGCAGAGCCGCCGAGGACGAAGACGAGCATGTTCGACGTCTTGAAGAACTGCGGCAAGCAGCCGCTATCCGCAGAGCCGCCGAAGAAGAAGACGAGCGTGTTCGACGGCTTGAAGAACTGCGGCAAGCAGCCGCTATCCGCAGAGCCGCCGAAGAAGAAGACGAGCGTGTTCGACGGCTTGAAGAACTGCGGCAAGCAGCCGCTATCCGCAGAGCCGCCGAGGACGATGACGAGCGTGTTCGACGTCTTGAAGAACAGAGGCAAAGAGATGCCAACCGCAGGGATGCTGAAGTGGTAGACGAGCGTGCTCAACGCCTGCGAGAACAGTGTCGTCGTACAGCTGAAATACGACAGAATTCTGAGCGTAACCAACTTCAATCCTATAAAGCCGCTGCCTCAAGCCTCGTAGAGTACAGCAATTTGGGAATGTTTGACATCGCATGTGTTCATTGTGGTGCTGTTCATTTTTTAAAAGAGAGAGTGCAGAACAGAATTCACCCTAATTCATTTGGTGACTGTTGCCTTCATGGTCGCATTGAACAACCTGCGCCAGAGTTTCCCAATGAATTGGCATTGCTGTACACAAAACAACACAGACTAGCCAAACAGTTCCACGATAAAATTCGAAATATTTCTGCCTGTTTTGCTTTTTCTTCATTCAATGTTGCTGATGACAGGACTTTCAATAGTAAAGGTATTTATACATTTACTGCTGGTGGACAAGTGTATCACAAGTTAAATTTGGCGGCTCAGCCAGTCAGCAACAGTGAGGGTGATTTGGAACGACCTAGATATGGCCAAATGTACTTCATTGATCCGGAAACAGCTGTTGCAGAACGTATGAATGAACCAATGAATCAAGGCATCAATCAAGAACTAATACAGATTTTAGAGGAGATAATGAGAAGTCAAAACCCATTTTCACAGGCTTTTACGATGATGAGGGAGATAGTTGAGGAAAACAATCAACGTGCTGAAGCTCTTGGTGTCCAACCACCCCATGTCCACCTCCTGTTTGCTGAACGTGCAGGTAAAATAATACTGTTTTCTCTAATCACAATTATTTTGTATGTTATTTGTAGTTGCTGCAAAAATATAAAATCAGAAATATAAAATAAACAGTAACTAAACATAAAACTTATGCAAACTTATCAAGTAAGTTGTCTTGTGTTTGTTACTCCTCGATAAATATGATGACTCTGAAGGGAAATTTAATTGAAGGGTCGCCACAACTAACGTTTTGCTGCAATCTCAGTACTAAACTCTGAAAACTTCCATATAAGCATAAGTAAGCGTGCCGTAGCCTTTTTTATTTCCTTTCTCTTCTCTTCTCCGTAGCTTTCTATATTGCATGTAAGAATAACTACACAGCCTGTTAAAATAATAATACCCCCGCCGCAGCAAACCTGCAGACTAAGTGAATTTCCATTTGCCTGATTGGATTTACACTAAAATGTCTCCTGAAAAGTATCACATTTATTCCCTATTTTAATAGATTAGTTTAACGTACTTAGGTTTGCTGCAAAAAGATGTTTTGTGGTAAAATGTTAATAGTTTAGTAAAAAATGAATGTATTTTACAAATTTTATCAAAATATGTTCATAAACAAGCAAACTAAAACAGTTGACTTATTCTCCATAAGAATAACATAGGAATTTTAAATTTACAATTTTTTGGAATTTTCTCCGTAACCATTAGGCGCACAATAACGCTTCAATATATTAAATTATTTGTTTTTTTAAGCTCTACAAAATGGTTTGGAAAGAAATTATGAAATTTTTTGTTTTTAGGGTAAAAAACATATTTTTATTTGTGTCATTTTTCTCTTAGAACTAAATAACGATTAAAGTTAAGATTTTTTTGTTTTTCATATCATTAATTTACGATGTTTACTTTTAGGCGATGATCCCAGGCGATTCAACTCACCAACTTATAATGAAGTTGCTGCTGTAATTACATTAAATGCAGACCAAAGTATCCCGGAAAATGAGATGGTTATTAAGGAGCGAGGAAAACAGTTAATAACGCTCAAGAACATTGACAGCCGAGTAGAACCATTCACCTACCCTCTCCTCTACCCAAAAGGAACTTTTGGGTTTACTGTAGGGCTTCCTCTTAAAACGCCTTATGCAAGCCGTGCACACATGACGAGGATGGAGTTGGCTCAATACAGGTTAGCCTTTCGTCCAGAACAAGCCAAGGCTCTTCCTCCTGAACCATTGCTAGAGGGATTAGATCTAAGGTCGATTGGATTTAATGCTCTCCACTTTGGTGGTAGACTGTTTCAACAGTACGTCGTGGACACATACATCCGTGTTGAACGTGATCGTATTCAGTGGATCAAATACAACCAAAAGAAACTTCAAGCTGATCAGTATGCAGGAGTAACACATTTTCTAAATGAATTGGCTGAAAAGAAAAATGCTACAGTTGCTGAAAAACTGATTTTACCATCATCTTTTCCCGGATCAACGAGATATTTCACTGAACACTTTGAAGACGCTATGGCAATTGTCCGAAGGTTTGGCTCTCCAGACTTTTTTATCACAATAACGTGCAGTCCAACATGGCCAGAATTAAAAGAAGCTGCATGTATTGAGCTCTCTGATGGTTCTAAACTACAACAGTTCGCCCAAGAAAGACCTGACATTGTGGCTAGGGTAGCCAAATTGAAATTTGACAGCATAGTTGAAGATATCAGTAAGAAACAGATTTTTGGGAAGTCTTCTGCTTTTGTTTACACTATAGAATTTCAAAAACGAGGATTACCCCACCTACATCTTCTTGTCATCATGGCAAATGAAGACAAACTCCGGTCTCCAGAGGAAGTAGACACTTTCATTTCGGCAGAAATTCCTAATGATGACCCAGTTCTAAGGGAGTTGGTCCTCAAATGGATGATTCACAATCCATGTGGCGAACTTAATCCGTCTGCGTCATGTATGGAGAATAAGGGTGGATCAGCTAAATGCCGCTTTGGATTCCCCAAAGCTCATCAAGAGTTTACGTCAATTGTTGACAACAAAAAACCGAATTACAAGAGACGGTATGACCCACAACTGGATCCAAATAACCCAGAATTTTCTCACGTCCATGCGGTGTACCGCAAAAACAGTGATGGACAAAAAGTTACACGGGACAATAGACATGTTGCTCCATACAATGGCTATTTACTGAAGAAATACATGTGCCACATAAATATCGAGTATGTTGGTAGTGTTAGAGCCGTTAAGTACCTCTATAAATACATTTATAAAGGGCATGACTGCGCAAATGTAAAAATTGTTGAAAATGTGGCCCGAATAATGTATAATGAAGCAGAAACATTTGTTGAGGCACGTTATATTTCGCCCCCTGAAGCATGTTGGAGGCTGGCTGGAAATGAAATCCAAAGGAAAAGCCATTCGGTGCAACGTTTGGACATCCATCTAGAAGGTCAGTACCGTGTGGGAAACATTGAACAGACACAAGAAGATGTAGCGGACACTGGCCTGAAAGGGTCCACCTTAGAGGCGTACTTTAAACACAACTCTAAACTTCACATAGAAGAAGAGAATGGGAATGAAGTAATCTACTACTTCTACTGGCAGATGCCAGAAAAGTACAAATGGTTAGGCAAAACAAGTGAATGGGTGGTACGACAGCGAAGCTCAAAAACGATTGGAAGGATCCACACTGTGAACTTGGTGGCCCAACCTGAACTTTATCACTTAAGAATGCTCCTCTTCCATACCAAAGATGCCAAAAGTTTTGAAGACCTTAAATTTGTAAATGGGACTGCCTATTCCACTTATAAACAAGCATGCCTAGCAAAAGGCCTTACATATGATGACCAGCAATGGATTGATGGGCTGCGGGAATCCGCTTTGTCAAAGATGCCGAGTGTCATGAGGACACTCTTTTGTCAAATCTTGATTCTCGGATCACCAGAAAACCCTAAACGTCTCTGGGATATGTTTAAGGACGAGTTGGCAGAAGATTTTCTTAGAGAAGCAGAGATTTCTGGAACCCCTCTAGAAGATTCTTACAACAGAGCATATAGAATCATAGCTTACAAGCTAAATACTGAAGCTACAGAAGGTAATAATCAACTTATAAATATTACTTATTACAAAACTTAAATTAAGTTTATTTTGAGTGGATACCCCTTCAAAATGTATAATATATTTATTTATATTTTATTTTAAATGATAATATCTTTCTCTTAAACTGACAGCGAGTAGGTTAGCCATGCCGATGGTCAATGAATGTTGTCTATTGGTCTACCAAAGTTAAATATCAATCTTTAGTGAATTACTTCAACATATCATACATAATACCATATCAATATTCAATTATTTTAATGTCTTTAAAAGTCATTTCAAAATAATGATCAAAGATGATCTAATACAGTCCTTACTATCCTATATATAATACGAGTAAAGTTTGAATACTTGTCCACTCGATCTGGGAATCGGCCCTAACAAAATCGTTTATATTTACGGAATAACTAAGTTCTGTGCCAAAAATAAGTTCTAGACCAGTGGTATAGCCAGGAAAAATCTATTTTCGCCATAATATGAGTGCAAACTTTTGAAAATTTAACATGGGCCTTATGAGAAAACATTCCGCCATTGTTGTCATTTTGTTTACATTTTAAGACATAACATGACGTTCTGTACCCACGGGCACCTCAGCTTGCCCATGCTATTTGTAGCATATGTTTACACAGACCAAAAGGAAATAACAATGTGTGTATACAGAGCAAAGGAAATTAACATTCAGATTATACCATTGAGCATATTATATTATAACTGAAAAACCAATTTCTGTCAATGTCGAGTGCGGTAGTTAAATTAATGAGAGGATGGAATAATCTTTAATTAGCTTTAACTTATACACCTCCTTTTATATTTATTGGGTAGTAGATTTCTGCTAAATTTATTTCAACTTAACTATTATTTCACGTGCAATTTCACTACATTCCCTATTGTAATGAATCTTCTAATATAAGTCATGCAGTAAATGATCACAACACTCATGAAGGCTTACCGTATTATTGCCCATAAGCTGAATACTGAAGCTACTGAAGGTAATTCTTTCTCATAGTATCAATAACAATAACATACAATTACTTTTGATCAACTGATTCTATGGCTTAAATTTCAATTCTAACATTGGAAGCGCACTAGACTTAGGCTTCACATAAGTTCTAAAATATGAGAAACTAACCCATACTAATTATGTACAGAATTGAAAATGCTAACTTATTATTAAATTAAATATTTAGCATTTGTTACTGTAACTCATTAGTAGATTACTTGACCATAAACTTTATTAACATTGTGAAACGTTTATATTTTTTAATGTCATTTATGATAATTGTAAAATTAGAGTGTATAATTGTTCAAATTTTATTAAATATAAGTGTGAAGCAAAATAAAAATAAAAAATATGCAATGAATATTATAACAAATTAAAATAAGAGAAAGCATTAGACTAAAATAAATTATACTACATGTTTTAATACTTATGATTTTGTAAAAAGTGAACTCAAAATAATTATTTATTTCAGGCCGAAACTTCCAATTTTGGGTGGAAAACTATGGTATGGATGACATTCAGAATTTTCAAGACGAGGGAAATGAAGAAACCCACAATGTCAGCGAATTAGAAGCCATTGGTCGCAGACAATATAGCAATTTGAATAACGAACAAAAAGACTTTGTTGATGCTGTTATGGAAGCAATAGAAGACCCGATGAGTTGCATCCCCAAGTGTTTTTTCCTCGATGGACCAGGAGGTACAGGGAAGACATACGTGTACAATACCCTCTACCATCTAATTCTTGGAAAAAATCTTAATGTAAAATGCATGGCGTATACCGGCATTGCATCAATCTTGCTACCTGAAGGACGTACTACCCATAGGACTTTTGGTCTAAAAGTTCCATTGACTAGCGATTCTAAATCATCAATTCAGCCAGGCACTCAGAAGGCCCAAGAACTGGCAGAAGTAGACGTATTTATGATGGACGAAGCACCAATGCTACCAAAATATGGCCTAAGTTGTATTGACGGACTCCTGCGAAGCTTAGGAAACAGAAACTTGCCTTTTGGAGGAAAAACTATGATCCTAGGAGGAGACTTCCGCCAATGCCTTCCAGTCCAGCCTAGAGCAAATCGATCTGAGCTGATCGACCTTTCTGTAAAACGTTGCAGTATTTGGAAGTTTTTCAAGCTCTTCTCTCTTCATCAAAACATGAGAGTCAATCTCGATGAAAGTGCATTTGCTGGATATCTCCTTCAACTTGGAAATGGAGATTTGCCCACCAACAATGACTGTGAAATAAATATTCCCGATGACATTATTTCAAATGGAAATATTGTTGAACAAATATATGGCGATTGCCTAGCCAACAGAGATTACAATGCTATGAGAGATAGAGCCATCCTTGCACCTTTAAATAGAGATGTTGATAATATCAATAACGAGATCATCCAAATTATCCCTGGACAAGAAACAATTTATAAAAGTTTTGATTCAGTAAAAGATGAACCTGATGGAGCTCTCAAATTCCCAACTGAGTTTTTAAACTCAATTGAAATATCAGATTTACCACCTCATGAACTCCGACTAAAAAACAACGTCGTTATAATGTTACTCAGAAACCTAGACGTGACGGAGGGTTTATGCAATGGCACAAGACTGATTGTCACGGAGTTGTGTCCGAACATTATTAAGGCTAAAATAATTACTGGCAGTCATTCTGGTCGAGATGTCCACATTCCAAGAGTCACTCTGGATTCGAGCAAGTGTCAACTCGGATGTTCGCTGCAAAGACATCAGTTTCCAGTTCGACCAGCTTTTGCTATGACCATCCATAAGTCTCAAGGCCAAACCTTTCAGTCTGTTGGTGTTGTGTTAAACAACCCCGTATTCATGCATGGGATGCTCTATGTAGCTTTCTCCAGAGTACGAACAAGAAACTCTTTAAAAGTTGTTTTGCCATCTAGAGACAGAAAATTAACTAAAAACGTTGTTTGGATGGAAATATTCAGATGAACAATATTGAAAATGTTAGTTCATTTTGGTCTATGTAATTAATATTTAAATTTGTACCATAATAACTAGCTTACCTTACTTGAAATTATTTAGTTTGGATTAAATAGTTTGTTGACTTAATTGTCGATAATCTGAAGAATATAGTCAAATTAGAATCTAGAGCAGAGGTAAAATATGTAATTGTATTATATCCTATTTTACCACAGTTGAATGCTTATCACCATTACATTTTTATAGTTTAAAATTGGTTTAAAACTGACTAATTTGAATTCTTATGTGTTTGTTATGTTATTTGTTTTAGTCTATAAAAAACAATCGTATAAACAATTTGTAGTTTTCATGTTTTTACAATAAATGCAGCCTCAGTCTAATTGTAACTACTGTGATATTTTTCTTTGTTTGTTTAAGAAAACTATTTGGAAAAGTGAATTGAGATGCTTACAGTTCTTGTGTGGAAATCCTTAGAACTTAAATTGCAATATTAACGCATGCCATGTTGTCCATACTCAACTACAATGTAGCCAAATTAGGATGTTTTTATTTTTTTGAAAAATAAATCACAATATTTTATTGTTTAAAGATAGAATAAATTACTATATTAATTTACATGAGAATCATCAATTTTGCTTAAAAAACAAAGTCAACTACAATATTACTATTATAACAGACTGATAAACAATTATGTTTTTGATAGATGACATTGAACAAATATTTCTCTCAGAGTAAATACTAATGATTTCCCGAGCAAAGCTCGGTCCCCAGGTACTGATACTTCAAAATTGCAATTCATTTGATGTGAGATATACAGTAAAATGGTTAGTGTTAATACATTTGTTGTTTAATTCAATGAAAAATGAGTCCAAACACGAAATGATTATGACAAGTAGCTAGCTAATCAAAGCGTGTTAAAATATTCGTAGCTTTTACACTTTGTAAGCAAAATATATATTGTTTGGTATCATTTTACTTAGCATTTTGAGCTGAAGTCAAAAGCGTTACCAGATTTTATAACCAACGTAAAATTAAAAAATTAATAGTTTAATTTCCGTGAGCCAGCGATGACTCGCGCGGTAGGTCAATGGTCCGTCCCACGTCCGTCCTAATCCCTTGCGTCTGTGTGTGTGAGGCCTGCGTGTGTGTGAGTAGGGTCGACCCTTCAGCCAGCCGCTTTCCGTCAACAATCACACTATATTTGGTACACCACCTCCTCAAAGAAACGCTTGCTAAAAGATAGAGGGAAGTCATTGCATTAATGTAGGTATAAAATACATAAACCAGTTTTAAGAGTATAAATGCAATGCAAAGGCTAAAATTCAATGAATGACCTTAACATTATTACGCCTCAGTAAAACGTGTTCATATACAGTACCAAGTGTTATATAAAATAAGAACAACTTTCTCAGATTCAACAAAATTTATTTTACAAAACACTTTACACTATAGAAAACAAATTAATAATAGAACTTTACAATTATTTATCTTATGTTCATAATACTAACACTTATTTATTAGAAGACAGATATTCGAAGATAGATCCAACATATACAATACATGGTAAATAAACATTTAACTGGGATGGTAGCCTATACAGCTTAATGATACGTATAAATAATCCTGTAGTAAGACACACCTTTTCACAGTGGAACCAATATAGGACGAATTAATAAAGTTTCCAATTGTTGGCAAATTGTAACCACCTCAAAGCTAGGTAAAAATCTCTGATTCTTCTTTTTTAGTTTTAATGTCTGCGGCGATTTTTTATTACAAATACTAAATGCATTTAATGGGAAGCGGTTTAAAAATCTTGAAATTTGTTCGAGAACAGAAGATAGACTGTTTTGTGCCATTCCCATCTCCCATTGAACAATCGGCTGCAATTATTTGTTAATTTGTTGCGCAAGAGTACACGCCCCAAACACAAAACAGCGAAACATTAACTTTTTCTACCATCCTTTAATAAGTGGAAGAAAACTAAATCGTATATCATAGGAGACAAGTTCCCCATAACAATGTTTAAACCTTTTCTCTGTAGTTTCTTCATTTGGGAATAATAAAATTTATAACTATATATTTCTTTACGGTGAACTCATGGTAGTATTAGAGTCTAACTCTAAATGAAAACCAAAAACTCATTAGCTACTTTTCAGGAACAAGATTTCATTAAGTAACTCCATGTTGAATGAAAACAAGCAAGTAAAAGATAGACATTAAAAAATGAATGTTGATGTCAGCCACATACACAGCAAATCAAACCTAATCCACTACTTTTTGGATACGATACGGTACTCAATTATTGGAATAGTCCAGTTTCAAGCATTATTTGCCGTCAGCTATGATCAGGAACATTTTATATCCTATCTGTATAGAGTATTACTGCATGTTATACACTATGTACAAACTAACTATTGCACAACCTCAAGTCCAGCCTTAACATCGTAAACAACTAACAAGAGTCCTGAGCTTCAGTGTTTACTAAAACGACTAATTTCTAAAAACAGGAAAAAATTCTCTTTACAATAGAAAGGTAAAGAAATGCACAGTTATTTTTACTGAGAGGGACATTTTTTTGGAGGAATAAAAGTAAATTAAAGTTTGCTTATGGAAAAAGTGGATTATAGGACTCTTTTATATGGGATGTTGTTCATCTTTACAGTATTTATATTTGACAAGCAGCACTGGTTTCTAAATACCCGGTTTAAAGAATAAAAGGGCGGAGGATCTTTTTGCCATCATAACTGTATTTCACATAAATGAAGTTCCTCTGTCTTGTTTACTACACTATACTATACAAATTTACTTACAGATAATTTTATAAAACTTAATAAAAACAATAAGCTTCACAATAAGCTAAAAGTAATATTCATTGAGTTGAAACTTAAAGCTGTCTATAAAATCAACCTTTCAAATAGAACTCAATGAAATTATTTAATAAATATGACACACCGTATTTATATTTTGTGTAAATTAACCAAATTAATTCTTTAAATCAAGTACCTAATACAATCTCGCTTTCACAATTTACTTCAGGAATTTGTCAAATATTTTCAAAACAAACAAATGTAAAACTTGTACGAGTACAATCATATTTAAATATAACTTAATTCAGTCCTTCCAATAGTTGATGATGCATCAAGAGATAAGCCTGCAACAGAAGAATACAAGGGTTTTAGTATTAAAGGAAGAAAGAGGTAAACTAAGATGATTTGAGCATAAAAATAAGAGAGGATTCCTAGGAAAACCGAGTTGATAAGGATAAACAGAAGGAAACGGAATGGCAGACCTAGCAAGGAAGAATGCACAGCCGGGTTGTGGGGAAGATGGACAGTTTAGTGAATAGAATGAGAGTGGGATGGCAAATGGAGGAAAAGGAATTATGGAAGGATAAGAAAAGATCGCGAGACTCGGCCTAGTCTGGTGGATTTTACCTTCACACATGACAGGTTACGTCATGTCGTACACTCCGGCCGCCACAAGTTGACGAGAGAGCCAGTCCAGTCCATCATGCAGCCCTGTTCCACTCTGCGCATCACACGCCTGAATGTGCCAACTGTGACCACAACACAGCTTGGCCAACGCTAGCTGCTCCGAGATACTCTCAATGCTCGCACATCCAGACAGGTCCTACACAAACATATTGTGTTAAAATTCCTAACCTATCATAACATAACCCATCATAGCGTAACCTAACCAGAACCATTTACGGTTGAACAGATGCTTTGATCTATAGTCTTGTCGGTAACTATAACTACCCTCAACCGTCGGAACAACCCAAATTCCTACACCTCCAGTGAAATACTTTAATACTTTTCTTTAAAATTACGACCAAACAAATGTAGGTATTTCAAGCCAAGTATGAATGAAGATGAGTGTAGGACGAGTGGCGCGATCTTGTAGTCTTTTTAGCGACTAAGCTCAAAATATTCCTTAGACACAGCTTTTAACTAATAGCTCACACAGCCAATGGCAACTAAGGGACCTACAGTTTATAGTGGAATCTGAACTACATTTTGGCCTTGTAATTAACGAATTGGTAAAATTATCAGGATAGTACTGTGGATAGTCGTAGTACTCAATAGTGCAGACGTTAATCCACACCAGGAAGTATTGCATCCACAGTGCATGCCTATTAATAGCCACAATTCGTTACCTCCAAGTAGCTGGATTACAGGACGGCGCCACCGTCCCAGTCTTAATAAACGAAACAAAGCTAGAAAGACCTCCCATTGTGACTCGGCTGTGAGTCCGACGTTGCGTTGTTCGATCAACCCAACCGAGATATTAGTGACCCATGTGTGTAAATATTACGTAAATATATATTGTTAGTGATAAGATTACTCAAAAAGATCCCTAAAGATGCCACACAAGCGGGCGAAATTCATAGGGTAACACAAACATCTTACCTTCCCAAGACAAGAACACAGAAAAAAAAGTTCTTATATAATTTAAATCCTTAAACCGGGGATGGCAAAAAAATGTCAAACTGTTTGGTAGGATGCCACTGTCAAATACCTCAGACTGTTTCTGCTAATAGATCAAAAATGTTTTTTTTTCATTTCAGGCAATTGATATAGAAAAGTATTTAATACAAGGTTTAATGTTAGGTTTTGAATGTGATGTCTCGAGGCGATTGTATGGTTTCAATGGAAGTGATGATGGTATTGTAAATCTATATTAGACTAATATATTCAAGAAAATATCACAGATTAAATATAGGCCTACTCAATAGATTATTCATTATAATATAGATCAGCTTAAACAACTTTCAAGGAATTTTTGGTCAGGTAAGCTTTGATTTAATATGAAGTTGATTACACAATCATCGATCATCTAATCTTCTGTGTTACCCTCTTTGGTTTTAAGTATAAAAACAAACACTCAGTGCAACACTTATCTACAACTACACTCTACTTTTGTTATTTTATCTGCCTTATATCTAGGCTAAAGCCAAACTTAACTAGTAGTTTGTTCATCATTGCTTAACTTGTGGTATTGGTGGAGAGGATATTGTATTATTTATTCATAAGAAAATATCTTTAGTCTAAATTAACATATATATTTAAAACATCAGTTTGAAAAAAAATTATGACAAATCACCCTGATCTAACTGATAACTAACAAATTGTGAATCTACAGTACCTGTTTATTGGCCAGAATCAGAAGCGCAGCGTCTTTCAACTCTTTTTCCGACATGAGCTTGGATAGTTCACTAAGAGCCTCGGGGAGTCGTTGTCTATCCCAAGAGTCAATCACAAACACTACGGCCTGTGAAACACCAACAGTATTTAGCTACAACTATTTATTTATTATATGTGCAACAAACGCCATTTACAATACTTTTACTATTTGTGTACCAATACCAGTGTGTACTATTAAGTTGCAAGGTAGCCATTGTGGTACAGAAAGACATTGCATTGAGTTGTCTGTAAAACCAAAGCATGAATGTTTTTTCATTTTTAATTTATTTTTGACTTTGGGCTTTGGGTTTGTGATCCAGTGGTGACAATTTTGCAGTTCATCCCTGTGGCCCACCCCTTGCATTGCTTGATATGTTCCACCCTCAGGCCTCTGCGACCCATGTGATCTGGCTAACTGAAGGTAAAAGTCACTTATTGCTTTGAGCTGAGCCACTTCAGAAAACAATAATAAATCTCAGAAATAAAATTGACGGACACAAAAACTAGAAAACTGACCGGATTTCAAAGCTATTTGATCAATGTTGACACTCAAATCTTAAAATTGTCAGTTTAAGCTCAAGCAGGTTCTTAACATAGTCACAATTTATTATAGTGCTAATAATCATCAAAGCTATCTAACAGGGGGACATTATACATCATCAAAACCAAAATTTAGATTGTATTAACTAAGATAAGAGACCGCACAAGTTTAATGAAGGCTGTAATAATCTCTGGAATAGGCCTACCAAAATGTATTGAAAATTGTGTTCATGCCTGTTTACAATTGCAGATTTGGGTCCTAAACTTCACCATAAGGGTTTGTAATTCCTCACATATACTTTTTTTCAATTTTTCAAACCGCTGAAGGAATACAAAAGACACTTATTCTTGTACAGCCTGAAGAGGCAAAAGTGAATGCAAAACAAGATATCAACTGGAATTTAAAAGATTATTGTAGCAGATAATTAGACATTGTTCAATATTCCGACATTGATACATTGAACATAAACAGACTTACCTGTGTATTGAGGTAGTAGTGTTTCCACAATGGCCGCAGCTTCGGCTGTCCGCCGATGTCCCAGATGTTAAACCTAACATTCTTGTACTCCACGGATTCCACGTTGAAGCCGATGGTCGGGATGACAGCCATGAACTCGTTCTGTTTTAGCTTGAATAAGATGCTGGTTTTACCAGCTCCGTCCAGTCCCAGGGTCACCACTCGCATCTCAATCTTCGGCCCGATGTGGACTCGGTTGTCCTGCACACAATAATGTTTAGTATGATGGTCCTGGCTAATGGAACAGATGATTCAGCTGTTTAGTTAGTAACAAAGCTACTCTTTTAAATACTTTAATACTTTTCAATGAAATGGCAAACTAACCAAACTAAGTAGGTATTTTAAGCCAAGTATGAATGGAGATGAGTGGCGTGATTTTGTAGTCTTGTTAGTGACTACATGAAGCACCTCAATTTATACAAATTTCCTTCACTTATAGCATATAATAAAAAAACTATGTTTGACAATTGGATATTTGATCAAACTTTTATCTTTGCTAAATGTTGATAGTAAGGTTTGTTTGTTAGTTGTGCTAAAATCACCAACGAATTTGGCTATAGAAATTGTGACAGTGAATTTAAAATTTTCCACCGGATAAGTAAATCTTAGGACGGTCGTGGAGTCCAGCAAGCGCCACCATGATATCGCTACCCTCCCTCCCCCGCCACAAGTCGTAGGGACACGGACTTCTCTAAGAAGTGACCAAGGCAGTCAGTATCGTACCGCCTAGTGGATAGGTATAAAAAGTTACCGAGTGCACATGTGTGACAGGACAGTCAAGATGAACATCGGGCAGGACACCTTTCCAATAGGGTAAGAATCTACCCAAAATATTTAGAATCTACTAATTAGTGTGATTTGTATGTGTCTTGTCTATTTCAAAATTATCTCCAATTTAACCATTAACTCTCGGTTAGAGGCAAATGTCTCTCACCTCAAGACTCTAAATCCATTTCAAAATTTGTCATCATATAATTGAGCGGATGCATATGTCTCGTCGGTTCGATTATAAAAGGCCCATTAAATTTCAAATAATAAGTCATTTTGGTTGAGTTTTTTAAGCGAAAAGTTAGTAGAATTTTATTTCAGAGTGTATCATTTTGTTGTTCTGTAGGTTAAGGAAGGATAAAGTATGATTTTATTTTCAGAGAGTGTTAGTTTATCATGTGTATTCCTCAATTTGAAGTTCCCTTTAGAATTGCGATTCTATATTAGTGGTATTCTAATAACTCACAAAGTGTGTAATCTATTAAGTTGTATGTTGTGTTCCGTGAGGGGTACGTATCTCGCATGGCGATATTACCGTATGTTTGAAAGTAACTATCTTAACAAAATCAGGGTGTCTACTACATTCTGGATAAAAAATTCATGGACAATTCCCGTACATTTAAGGACCTTTGTCGGTGTGATTACAGAATAATACAGTCTAACCTTGATATAACGAACCTCGATATAACGAATTCCTTGATATAACGAATTTTTTTTAATCCCCTAGAACTCTCCATAAGACACAATGTATATTTTACCTCTACATAACGAACAAACCATAACAACGACCTTGATTTAACGAATTTTTCGTGATTTCAGCTAAAATAAGACACCTCAATATAACGAATTTATCATTGTCAGAACCTCTACATTGCGAATTTAACCTCTGCATAACGAATTGTCTACGTCTTTCCCTCGATATAACAAATCCCCCACCCAATTATTGTTTTGGGAAAATCTGTTTCTTTATCAAATGAAATGGAAAGGTCACGTCATCGCTTGCGCTAACATTCGTCTGCTCCGTTTTACATCTTTGTCTGCTGTCGCTGCGCGCGCTATGTTGCAACTGAGAACTGAACTGATTTCATTCACTGAGGACTGATGACGACGTAATGTTTAGTAAGATGTGATTGGGCGATATGGGATAACTATGGTGAATTGTACAATTTTCGGATAAAGAGAAAACTAAGAAAGAATATAAAAACAAAACCAAAGAGAAAGAATAGCAACATCGTTATCTTAACATTCCTTTTACGAGTGTTTTTATTATCCTTAAGTTGGCTATGATTATACACTTTTATAATGACTTATCTAATAATTTATTGTTTTCAATACGATTTGTTTCAACTAGCAACACCAATGCTATAGTTAATGATTATTATTGACATTCCTCTGTTGTGATAAATCAGTACTGTACTGTAAGTAGCCTACCGGCCTATCACGAGCATTAGCTTACAAAACTTTCTACTGTTTTGTTTTGTTCTTTACATGGTTTATGACTACGCAATACAGTGTTTGGCTAGGTTTTAGGAGGGTTAGAACAAGCTTTGATTTTAAACTTGCAGTTTTTAACCTGTACCAAGGTCAAAGCCATTGTCAATATTGCGCAATATTCAAGATCCCTCCCCTTTATTTTGCCGGATAATTGGCTCTACTTTACAATGTAAACACTGTACTGTAAAGTATTGTAGCGTAGCCTATGCTACTTTAATTGTATTTTAATGAGGTCAAATCCCGACCTATATTGACCGACGCTGGTTCTGAACCTCGACTTAGCGAAATTCCTGCAAACCTAACCTCTATATAACGAACCTCGTTTTAACAAAATCATTGATATAACGAATATTCAGTTCGGTCCCTTCAGATTCGTTATACTGAGGTTGGACTGTATTCCTGATTTGTCAAACTGTATTAATCTTGTTCTTCATTGTAGTTGTTCCAGAGAGAAAAGTAAATAATAATAGACAAGAATTAAATTTCAAAATAGAAACTTATTGAAAGTAAACAAACATACTTTAGGTACAGCTTTTATAGTGTAACAGAAAAACGCAATCATTGTCTCCTGCAATAGCGACAAAATCCTAAATATCTCAATCGGTCACGGAAACATCATAACATAGCTTATCCGATCCAGGCGGATTAATTTGGCATTATTCGCCCTGGCACAACGTTAGGTTCTCGACTACTTTTGAAAAAAATTCTTTAATGCATTATGAATATATTGTAACTTGGTTCTAGGTACAAAATCGGTATGGTAAGCGGCTACCAGTAAGCACAGAGTAAGATTATTGTCTTTTCATCTGCAAAGTTAATATCGACACATAGCAATCATTAGTTTATCTTAGGCTCAATTACATTTTCTTAGTATATTTTACAGCACTTTCAAAGAATCAAAATACCCAGGCCTAGGCCTAATTATTTAGGAGGGCCTATATAAACTGAGTAACAAACAATGAGGTTATAATATCAGCAAAGTCACTACAATATCATCATTCTAGTTCATAAGATTTAGATTGCTTAAAGCATACAACGCAATAAATAAATATGGGAAATAAAAAAAAATTGAAACCTGACCGCCAATAATGTACAAAGATACAGAAAATGCAATGACATAATTTGAAACCAAGTAGGCCTACGTAGTGATAAAAATTTAATGCAAACAACAATGCTTTTGGTTTTGTCAATTGAAAGATAAAATATCCATAAAAAAGGTTTTTTAACTTACAAAATAAGACTGTAGATTAGTTACATGTTTTATATGAAACCATAAACAGTTTTATGGCACTAGGCAATGGCCAGCGGCAAATTGAAGTACAAGTAAGAAGTGAAATTTAACAGCCATTATAAAATTATTATTTCTATGATAAAATATGTTTGGGATGTAATGATTACCCTAGTAATAAATAAATAGTTGTAAAGGAATAAAAGTGATAAAACTTTTATGAGCTAAGCTACTACTGAGTCAACAGTTCTTGGAAGTACCTACTTGACTTGACACTTGATTATCGTGATAAAATATTAATGGGTTTGAGACTGCTAATGGGGTTTTTATTGCATAATTACTCTAGTAATAAATTATGAAAATGTAAACAAACATCTGATAAACCTTTTATGTGCTCCTAACCAACTAGCGATCGATAAAATTATGACCCAATAAAAATTTAAGGACATAGTCTGGCATTTAAGGACAATTCCCGTACATTTCATGGCCAGTAAAAAATTAAGTACAATTCCCGGTTTTCCCGGTTGGTAGACACCCTGAAAATCATCTTCATAGGTGTTTAGTCGTAAGTTCGAGCTAATTTACCTCGATGTTTTGTTTTGAAGACTGGTGGTCTTTTGAGTTTTTTTTTTTAACATTTTAATCCGCGTGAGGCATATGTCTCCTTTGGACGGTAATACATCCAATGTAATTACACCCGCCTTCAGATTAATTCTCGTATCAAGTCGTAAGGGGCACTTGTCTCATTACCCACAAAATCCAGTTTATCGTCCATTCTGTAAATGTACCGATCATTATGTATCTGTTACTTGAGATATCGCATTACGTGTACTAAAGTGCTACGATTTGTCCATGAGGTGTGAAGTGCGTATGTGTAGATGTGGCGTGAGAAAGGAGCGCGTTTCGATAAACTGTAAACCGTTGTGATTGAGTATCGTTTAAAAAACACATTTCAATGTATGTGTTGCTGCAGTTGTAGTCATGCAACAAATACCAATTAATTACTAGATGTGGTTAATATTTTCACCTCCTGAGATATTTCTTTGCCACCAGGCAAATTTTAGTGTCACTATAAGGGTCAAACCTTCTCTGTGGGTTTATCCGAGGCGAATATAATTTATTTTGTATTGTGGGAATATTTTACAACCTTTTACCCATACGTTATCCCCATTGCAAAATATCATATTCTTACTGTGATTAGGTGGTAGGAATGTGAAACATTCAACAATGAACCACTGTTAAAACGTAATTAAACTTAAGAAAAGTGTAAAAAACCCTCTCTCAATCTAGACATCCTGACAGATAGTTACCTTAGTAAAGGTTATGGGAATGCTTGGGTCAGGCTGTAGTTGCTCAGGGCTCAGTTCTGCGTACTGTTGTTGTGGTTTCTCTACGGAAGCCAACGCCTCCTTGATCTCCTGGCTGGCAGCCAACACTCTGGCGTCATCTTGTTGTATAGTGAGCTCACATTGTATACACACCACTGCCACCTAGATGTGAATAGCAGTGTTTAGCAAAGGTTATGGGAATGCTTGGGTCAGGCTGTAGTTGCTCGGGGCTCAGTTCTGCGTACTGTTGTTGTGGTTTCTCTACGGAAGCCAACGCCTCCTTGATCTCCTGGCTGGCAGCCAACACTCTGGCGTCATCTTGTTGTATAGTGAGCTCACATTGTATACACACCACTGCCACCTAGATGTGAATAGCAAAGCTAAGTTTTATTTCCCAATTCTGGTACAACTAACTAATGTTAACTCGTTTTCCAATTAACCGTAAACGGAGTAAGGCTTAACTAGGGGAAAATAAGTAAAATTTAACACACACAGAGACATTCCTAATTCACAAGACAAGTCAAGATACCGAAGACGGATGTTTTTCTTCGAAGGAAGCGCAATAGGACATAAATATAAACCATAACCATAAATAACTCATCTCCCTCATCTCCATCCGAGTCTACTAAGACACCCCCCCCCCCCACACTGTGTTTGTAATAAATTCTCCAGATAATTTCTCTGACGCTCCAGTTGCAGTCAAATTATGCTATGAATCATCAAAGTACATTAATGAATCGGATTCTTGTCCTTCAAAAGAAAGCCATAAGAGCCCTCGCCAACCTTGTCCCACCACAGACTTGCAGACTAGCATTTGCAAACCTAGGAATCCTCACAGTGGTGTCTCTCTACATACTTGAATCTATTAAGTATGTGAATGAAATAAACCACCCAAGAAACCGAGACCTGCACCACTACAACACCCGTCATGGCTCCAAATTTGCACTACCAGTTCACCGAACAACTCTTTGGGAGAAAAAACCTTCCTACAACGGCTGCAAGCTGAGGAACCATCTACCTGACTACCTGAGAGACCTGACTGGCAACAAGCTACACCAGGAGTTGAAGAAGTGGCTAATCGCAAAACCCTTCTACTCAATAAAGGAATTTTATGAAAATTAACTTGTACAATTCACTATTGTATTGACACTATTGTAATTCTTGACGAATTAACAATAAAGAATATTGTATTGTATTGTATTAAAAAAGAGATTTTTCTCTGTTCCAAAACAGAAAACTGTTAAAGATTATTTTCAAAGGAAGTAATTTAAGGGTAGATGTACATATTCATTGTATTTACGAGTCTTATTGTGTTCAAATAGGTTTGTTATTCTTTGTGTTACCTGTTCAAACGTAACATTCAGGTACCAGTATGCTTTAGTGCTATACAAATATGTTAATTACAATTGTTTGATACGGTTTTGTAGTTCAATAGTAGGTATTGCAGATTTATAGCGATTTATCTGGAAAGCCTCAACCCTACTTTATCCTGATTAATCGATAGTTGAGTGCATCTTTCTATTTGAATTATAGTTTGCAAACATTCTGTTCCAACAAATTCTACTCAGACGTTTGTTGAATTAGTTCAAATTAAGTATTTGAAAGTTTAATCTTTGGCTATTTTACTGTACACATAAAACTTCATAATCCTATTCAAAGCCTGCCTTTTATGAGCAACAAAAAAAAAACAACAGCTGATAATCTGCTACTCTAGCTAGATAATGATGAGTTCAGCCCACTTTAAATCACAATGTAGGATGATTTACAAACCCAAATTCCTCACTCCTTTAAATCTTTAAAATTATCATTAGTTTTAAATTTCCTAACCGCAATACTAAACCTTCTCAACCACATGAATGAACCTTCCTTTGGATAGTTCACATCCACTTTAAATCACAATGTAGAATGACTTACAACCCCAAATTCCTCACTCCTTTAAATCTTTAAAATTATCATCAGTTTTAAATTTTCTAACCGCAATATAAAACCTTCTCAACCACATGATTGAACCTTTCTTTGGATAATTCACATTTTTTAAACTTTTTAAAATAGATTTATCAGTGTGTGCATGGTTATTCATTTTAACAAACTTTAACATGTGACTCTATTTGAGCTTCATCTTTTCATTCAGTTAGCTACATATTTAAAACTATGTAAATTTTGTACATGTCTAAGAGTCTAAGAAATATCATGACCTAAAAATATTTCTATTCTAAAATATCTTTGAAGTGCTCTGTCAATATTTCAACATTATCTTCAATTAAATTAAACTTAAAATCTTCAACAATTGGTCAACACAGGTCTACTTGTTCTGGTCTCATAATTTTACCAACCTGAGAACACCACAAAGCCACCTCTTCCTGCAGTTGCCGTAGAGAACACAACCTCTCTCTCACGTGCGTGTCTACAGCACTACGAGCAGCTGCTTCCTGAAACGGACGTTAATATGTTAACAAAATATGCCTTCTCACCTACGTAGTCCAAAGACATAACTACGATAACATGGGATAGCTCAAACATCTGAGTGGGGGGTTGTCAGCCTCCACCTCAACCAGCGTGTGCTAATGTATGTACATAACCTTTAGTATTAACCTACAAGGACAGTAAAAGGTGTTGACGGTACGAGTATGATAGTTTTCTTGCCCGACTTGCCTAACAGAGGATTTCATGTAATTTCAATAAACACTTTCCTGGATGAGTAGCATGTTTAGGATGTTGGAAGCTCAACACTGACAAAGCAACTTGTAAATATACAATAATTACATAGGCATATGATTGAAACAAATGCAAGACGTAAGGTAGTAAAGACGCAAAAATGATAAAGCTATCTTACTGATGAGTCTTGGCAGCAACAGTTGACTTTTAAGCAAACCGAACAACGTAACCTGAACTGACAATCAGGAACTCACTATAAAAGGACATTGGATGATGGAAGAAGGCAAACAATGAAAAGAGTAAGGGATTTTATTGTGCTAGAGCGTTGAGTTGTCAAAATATTTTAATCACCTTTCTTTCATGTTATTAGTTTAAAATTGAGGTTGTCACATAGGGCACAAGCATAAGGGACTAGGGTTCAAGGGAAATTTTCATTTAAAAAAGCAAGAGCTTTTTTCCTAAAAGGAAGTTTTCTGTTGGTTGTTCCAAGATAAACTCTTCCCCTGTCAAGTAAGCCTTATGTCCTAATAAAAATCCTTTGAATCCCACGCCGTTGAGATGTATGTTACATCACTAACTAAAAATTAAATTTTAAAAAGGTATATAGTGTCCGGACCCCGTACTACCCTGGTTCAACAATTGGATGAGTTGGGTTTACCGAGAAGTCATAGGCCTATATATTGTTCCCTTGGTAGTCAAGTCACCAATTTAATCCTGAGAAAGCTCATTACATTCACAATAGTTCAATAGACCCAGCTATCCTACATCATTAAACTACCGTATTCATAAATTGATCAAGTAAAATACACATCCTGGTGTGTCAATATTGTATGAATCAAATTTAACACGTTCGCTACGCAATAGCACGAAATTTTTCATTCACATGGACCAGTGACGCACATATGCGATAATGTCGCACATATGGGATAATGTTGCATATATGCGAAGGCTAGTCACATTAAAATAGACTGCTGTCACATATTTGCCTCAGGGTTCTAATGTTATTAAAATGCTTATATCTTTGTAACGGTCTATTTGAAGGCACTGAATTCCCTGCAGTGGTCTATAGAGATGTCTGACGCAAAACTGCGTCGCGTGGTCTGTGGATATGATGATTGGTGACGTCATATAATAGTTGTAGTTAATAGCCTATGTAGCTTTTATATTTGTTCAGTTATAAACTGTTCTTGAATAATCTGTTTTTTTTTTTACTTAATTTCACCTCAAAACACAAACAAAAATGAACTGTCGCATATATGCGATGTTTGGTCTATTTCAAGAAAACTATAATAGTTTTCACTATTATAGTCGCATTTATAGTTATAGGGCGTCGCAAATATGCAACATTACAAATGGTTATAAAAAATGCAAAAAACAAGAATAAATTATTTACAAACACGATTGTTGCGTATTACAATGTAAATGATCACTGTTTTACAGGGTTTCGCCCGTGGTCTGTGTGTACTGTTAACCAAGTGACAGCCGGTCTATATGTAAGATTCAAATGTATACCTCGGTCTGTGGCAATGACCACGGCGTTATTAATTGTTTACTGGTGATAATCATTACCTGAAGTAGTAGCGTCTCCCTCAGTTGTGTGAAGTACTGTTCTACACGAGCTCTCGCCAACTCACAAGTGCCAGGCTCCAACAGTTCACCGTTCGGACCCAAGTGACCCTCTAGCCCCACGGCTACTTGATCTACAAACACAACACGTCAGTCTTACTTTTTCGGTCTATAAGCCATTGTGATTGTGTTAGTTGCATCCTAGTAATCTTATTTAACAATTATTTTTAGAATGAACATCAAAATCAGGCTTACCTTCCTATAGATTCATTTGATACACTGACAAGTATGATAGTTTTGTACACAGGAAAGCCTGTTCTTCCTCTCAAAACATAATTATCTTCCAAAATTACTAACAACTATTACAGAGGTATAATCTAGAGGGCTCTCAAGTCACCCATTCACGGTTAATTAATAATTGACAGGAGTTTACAGTTTAAATCATGGAATGTTGCTGCTCAGAATAATAATAATAATATAACAATAAAATATGGCTAATTATTATACTACTATGCTGGTACAAGAATGAGAAAATGAAAACTAAGGATTTTTCATTACAACCATCAATTACAAATCCTGAGCAGTGCTTTTCAATACAAATACCAGTTTTGAATGTATTTCCTTGGGTTTAGGGAGTTATATGTATTTTTAACAAATTTCTCATGTAGGGAATAAGCTATTACCATAGTACTCATGGTAAGACCCGCACCCGGGACTGATTTACTTTTTTGTTTTTAAGTCCCCAGAGGCCAAAATCACAATTTATTCAAATTCATTTTATATATATATGTGTGTGTGTGTGTCCGTTAACACGATATCTCAAGCAAAAATGATTTGATTTTGATGAAATTTTGTATAAACAAGTAAACCTATATTTATTCGGACAAGTTCGCGAACCAGCATGATTGGACTATGGGAACGGGGGTTTATAAGGGTTTTTTGGGGTTAAAATTGAGTTTTCCCATTTTGACCCTAAAAATAGAGGTGTGCGGATAGTGAAATTTCATTTCGGATCGGATAGTTGAGGCTCGGTTCGGATCGGATCGGATATTGGGAGGTTCGGATTCGGATATTTTCGGATTCGGATAGTTCGGCGCGGTTAATAATAAGCTGCATATGTATTTTTAACCTACAAAACAATGTAAAGCTTTGTAAATAAACTTAAATGACGATTTTGAACTATAGAATTTCAAATTAGCCAAGTCCACAGTTTTCTCTCTCTTGAAAATGACAATTCACAACATTTATTTTCAAAAGTTGGTTGCTTGAATTAAGTACACTAGCAGCCGAAATCTTCACAAACACCTTAGCTCAGCAGGACTGATGTCAAACGTTTGGGCTTGTTTACTTGAGGTTATGTTTTATCTTGTTTCCTGGTTCTCACAAGCCAAGGAGTTCGATCTCAAGTTTATTTTCACATTGTATTTCCTTACGTTTTTGGAACGGATTATTGGGCTTAAGTGGCATTTTGTGGGTTTGCCAAGTGTAGAAAACATCACTAATGCACTAAATTGGGGAGCGAGCTGGCGTAGTGGCTAGAGTGCGGGACTTCGGTCCCGGGTTCGATCCTCGCCAAGTCACCAATGGATTTTATCTAAGTGATAATGCCGCAACCCCTAGGTCTAGCCTGAAGTAATGTGAAAAACAATCCCAGGCTCGTGCCTAGCGTCCTAGGACAAAAAAAAATAAATAAATAAATAAAAAAAAATAAATGCACTAAATTGGCTCTAGCTCACGATTTGATGTTGGGCAATTAGACTTTATAACTGTGTAACCCTGAATTTATAAATTGAATTCTACACATATTCACTGCCAAACATAATTCAGTAGAACCTTGATGAACCGAGAATTACACTAGCCTACATAACTTCATTACCCCAAGTAAAATACCAAGATAATCTTTATATTGTATTTGAATCGTATAATCTTAGTTTGTTAAAAATGGATTGTATGTTCAACAATAATTGCAGTCCATTATTGTTAAGCAGTACGGTCCCAAATTATTGTTTTTGATTTTGAAACATCACAGTTCATTTGACAAAATTATAATTGAAGCAGCCCAATGTCAAGTCACGCGTGCTTGTGCAATAGTTTGTTTACAAGCTTTCTCCAGACCACGGGGGAGGGGAGGGTCTGATAAGCAGATAAGCCGTCTATTGTTCACCCCCAAGAAGGTCTGACCCTCATTAGTGCCGCTCGGCTGCACTCAGTGGGGAACCCAATACCACAAATCAATACAAATATTTGGTAATAATTGTTTTATTAATATTCACCTTCAAATTTAAATAAATTTGATGTAAAATTTGACAAAAATCGGCCATTTGGACCGATATACAGTACCAAATACCAATAAAGTAGTACATTCATTGGTAATTAAATAATAGGTAAAAATTAACCGATTTTCGTCAAGTTTTACCCCCTGCTGTGCGCTATGCCAAAAAAGCTGATAACGACATGGGTGATTAGTAACCATGGCAACTTGTTGAATGCGTGATAAGGGAAACCCAAGAAATAGAAGAACAAAGAGAAACAAAAACGACGTTGTTATCTTTATACCCTTTTTACAATTTCCTTATTTTTTGTTATCTTTATGTAAGATTTTATGATTTTGTTTTATAGGTTTATAAAATAATTCTTTTTAACTACGGGAATATCAATTTATAATTTATCAACGTGCTTCTCTTCTGAAACAGCAATACCGGATGCATAATAAAGGTCAATGACCTAAAATATCACGATTGTGCAATATTGTATTTTGATGTTGAAATTAAAATCACGACAAAAGTTTGTATATATCCATGGTCCCTATCGTTTAATCATTTAATATGTACACAATAAATGCTAAATAATCGTGGTTAGTTCTGACTTTATTTTTTATTATTCAAAGTTTCTACACAGTAAGACAATCCAAAGTCAAACCGGGCAATGAATACCCAAAAAACAACGTATCTTGTCCTGTGATTGGAATACCACTCGCGCCGGCCAGTCCTCTAGGTTTAGGGAAGTAGTGCAAGTCTATATATAGCTTCAAGGTCTTACCCACCCCTTCCCCCTCCGGTCCTACTTGACTCACTACCCGCGCTCCTTTCGAGGTCATTGCCCAACCCCTCCCACCCTTCTATTGTGTTGCCTTTCTATTGTTTCTATTCTGATTTTTTTTCGGGAAACATTTAATCTATTGTTTACGTAACATCACAGTAGTAGGCTAGATTTTTCTACTTTGAAACTTTCATTTGACCATGGTAGGTCTTTTCTGCTTTATGTCTGTTCGTTCCAGACGAATCTAATCGTAAAGCAAAACAGCCGATAACGACTAAACTAGTTATCTGTATTGCATCATACGGCTTCTTTGCCGTTTGCTGTTAGGTCGTTGGAAACGTATTGCTGTAATTTTGTCCTGGGAAACTAATGGTGGCTATGGAGATTAAGTTTTCTGTCCAAAACGTCAAAATATATTGTCTATCCGAAAAAGTCGGATATATAACGGATAGTGTCGGATATCGAATTTGGGCTCGGTTCGGATACGGATATCCGAACCGAACCGAATCCGACCCGATTTTTCGGATATCCGCACACCTCTACCTAAAAATATAAAATTTTTGCAATTTATTTAAAAACCAATTTTGTAGAGCACCCAAAAATTTAGCACAAGCGTTGTTATTCGCCTAATAGTTACAGAGAAAATTCTAAAAAAAAATTAATTTAAAATTCCAATGTTATTCTTATGGAGAAAAAGTAAACTACTGCTGTTTGCTGTTGTTTAGCTTTATGAACATATTTTGATGAAAATTGGAAAATGCATTTATTTCATAGGCTACTAAACTATTAACATTTTACAAAATGACACTTTTTTACCCTCCCTGTTCCAGCAAACCTAAGTACTTGTTTAACTAATCCTTATACAGTAGACTCCCTCTTATCCAGACACCTTTTAACCAGACACCGGTTTAACCGGACTACACTCGACGGAAATGAAATCTCTTTAACTGGACAACTCTTATCTGCACATTGGTTTAACTGGACTAGATCGGTAAGAATTGGGCTGTCCTGAAACGACTGTTCTCGTGGTAAAGATTTGAGACCAGTGATCACGTGTATAAATACAATGCTCTCTTAAATTTAAGTCAAATATTTGGGTTACATAACGAGTTTTTGGGATGTTGGTTAAACCGGAAAAAACCGTTATCCGGACTGGCCTCGGTGCCCAGGAGTCCGGATAAGAGGGAGTCTACTGTATATAATACGTGAGACGATTTCTACGAAACACTACTCCTCCGTTAATAATGGGCGGATTTTTACATACGAGGTGTCACAATTAAGTATTTGTAGACGCCCCCTTTCAACAATTCCTGCAATACAAGCCCTCGGGCTTTGCCTGACAGGCCATCAAAATCCCAATGTATTTCTTATGAAGGAAAGATTTTGTTTACTTAACACATTCGCTGCTGACCGTTAGATGCCGGGACGGCGCCAGGAGCTGAACTAACGTTCGCCACTACGTAAACATTGCTGTCGTTACACTGAATTACAGTAAAAACAACAGTAGTTGTACTGGATGGCAATCTTCTGCAATAAAACTGGCTTTGGACATAGTACGACCCTGGTGGTGATTTTGGGAAACTATATATTTTATTGTCAGAAAAGAATATATATTCCCCACGAGCTGCAAAGAAATATAGGACGCTCGTGACGAGCTGGCTGATCCATGGTAACGTTAAACATCAATGAATGACGACGTTCCGGAACGTTCCTAGCTCATGGCGCCGTGGCCCGTTTGACGTTCCGGAATGTCCGTAGCAGCGAACGTGTTAAACAGACGAATAATTTGTATTAGTCTAATTGCACCTGTTCATAATACACACAAGAGCGTTAGTTTTCAGAGTGAGTTAGTTTTTAGTTTCAATAACTGGAGTGGAGTGAGCATTTGTTTTCAGAGTGAGTTCGTTTTCATTTTCGATAAATAGAGTGAAGTGATTGATAACATTATCTTTGAGTAGACTTTTTAAAGTCATTGGAAATTATGACTGTTATTAGTTTTGAAATAACGCCTGTAATACTTAGCAATTGCTCGAATTCGAGCAACAGGTGTACTAGTGCTATTTAAATAGGGAATAAGTGTGATATTTTTAAGTAGATATTTTAGAGTAAATTCAATCAGGCAAATGGAAATTCGCTTAGTCTGCAGGTTTTCTGCGGCGGGGGTATTTTTATTTTGGTTTGGTTATGTCTATCAGGACAAATTATACATGCTTTACCCTAGGAGTAAGTCAACCCGGTTCTAGTAAGAAATTTGACCCATAAATTTAATCTGTAATCGAAAAGGTGCTTCAAAATGTACATTTATCAGTAAGTAATTTAGGTAATGCCTACTGAGAGGTTTTGGGACATCTGCTAATGTAGTCAAAAAACATACCTAGCCGATGAACAGTCTCTCTCATATCTTCCATCAATGTTCGCATGTGTTGAGAAGCGTTGATTACAGACGATCGGATATTTTCAGCCTCCACCTCTACCAGAGCGTGCTGTAACGTATGTAACAATAATGATTAATGAACACAACCTATTGTAGTGTATTAAGTAGGTGTTATTAAGTAGGTGTATGGTACGAGCATGATAGTTACAATACGGTGAGTCGGTGGCTCAGTTGGTAGCGTCACTGACTTTGGGCCCAAGGCAGAAGTGTCGTGGGTTCGGATCCTGGTCACTGCCACAAACTTTTATCAGTACAGTTCACCTTTGTACTGTACCGGCTCACCCCTTGCTTTGCTGGATACGTTCCACGCACAGATCTGTAGTCTATGTGGACGGGCAAATGCAAGGTTAAAAGAGGCCGCCAACCTCTTAAAAAAAAGTTTCCATGCCAGGCTTGCCAAGCGTGGAATTTCATGTGAGTACCTTAAACACCTTCCCGGTTAAGTCGTATACGATAATTTTTTCTATTCCACCAGCAACAAGATTAAACAATAAGTCTTTTGCTAATTTTCATGTAGACTAACATAACTTCCAAATATTTGTATTATTTTGCTACTTTAAAACGTGAAATACACAAGAAATTAAATAGCCTACTCTCTGCTCTGTTGTTTCTTTAATTTTTAATCAAATTGAAGTGATTCAAAGTAACAAAATGTTTTTATTGTTGTGGTGGGCGAGTCTATTAGTTGTTGGGGAGGTACTGTAGCTTACTTTAAAAAAGCCTATTCTACTAGACTAGTAAAATTGTTGTAACCTAGAAGAAATCTATATAAATAAAATTAGAGTTTTGTCAGTACATTGCTCAAAATTATAACTTTTTAGTTTTAGGTTATTTTTACGTTTTATACATTAAAGAAGCCGAAACAAGTCTCATCTCTATTTCTGTCTGTCTGTCTTAATTTCAGTCAATAGAGTCTTATGTAAAAATGCCTGAAAAAAACAACTGAAAAGTCCACCACTCTCCGGAGGAGCGTAAGCCTCATATGACTGAGCTTTCAAAATGGCTACAGTAACTATTTATGTTTATAGCCAATAAGTCCTAAATTATTACAAGTAGCTTAAATAAGTAAATTTTAAAGAATTAAATTGTGCAAATTCTTGTATATAGGCAACTAGAAATTTTTTTGACATTTTTAAATGAATGTTCTTAAACAATGTTTATAACTCATTGTAATTCGGAGGAATTTAGAGTTATGGATTTTATGTTGGCAACAATGATTGTTTTGTACCAACTGAGAGTTCTAAGAGATGTCAATTGTTGTTGTTAATATTTAAACTTGTTTAGGTTAAGTAGCGATGTTTCTAATTCAATTTAAGAGGGTTCTACCCGGTTAATTCAAGATGGCGGCTAAACATGCCTCTACGGCACAAGTTCTCAACACTCTAAACTAATTTGTTTCCAATGATTCTGTGCTTTTTTTGCTCTTAACATACCTGAGCTTGCAACGTATGGGGATAAATTAATGTTTAACTATTATTTAGAAGCTTCAATGAAACAGGACATGACTTTATCTTGTATTAATTCAATGTAGGCTCAATATGAAAAATAATTTACATAGACTCATATTGAATACTAGAGGAATATAGACTAGAAGTCGTAAAACTAAGTACTAAGTGACGGTTTTGTACTTATCACTCACTATCCTACCTTGTGGTTCTTGTGTCGTCCGTAGTCCTTGCATATGAAGCACATGACGGTGTTCTGAGATGCGGCCGACGCTTGACACTCATCCTGAAGACACACAAACTCCGCTGGGTGTGCTGGATGGGCGGGACATCGTGGTCGCTCACGCGGCTTCTCTGACAACGGCACTCGGCGATGCTTGCCCAGCGTCCGAGTGGCGTGAGAACTCTCGCTGCATACCTGTCGAGGAAATAACTTGTAAATTCTATCATGTTTGACAAAATAAAATGTTTCATTATTATTATTATGTATGAAGATGGAGTAGCAACTGGGATTATTTTGACCCAATGCTTTTATCTTCATTAGGCCTATGCATTTTCTTTTGTTGGGCCTTATATCATTTTTAAAATTAAGTAGCTATAAACAAATTATTTCAACAAAAGTAGCAAATCAGCCATTGGCAACCTGCATGTTTTTAGGATACACTAACAACCACTTGGCTAAAAGATTCGCCCAATCCGATGATTCGAGGTGTACGTCTTAACCAAGGAGTGAGCATCTCACTATGCCCCAGTGGTCGTAGTATATCGCTACAAGCACACAGGATGGGACTCAAACCCGAGAAGACGAATGCCACTGGCCAAGTGACACTCGCCCTAGCCACCTTGGCTATCTGTTCTTCCGGAGATTACAGAGAAAAACCGGTATTGCTGACGACAACAAATGTTAACAGATGGTGCAACAACCATGTTGTTCATTGCGTTACTAGTTGGCAACACTATTTATGATATTTTTCAGTTGAACCACAACAGAGATCATAAAGTGAGGCGTTACAGAGGTTTCACTGACAAAATAATTTTCTTCCTCCTAAAAATGCTATATTATGATAATCTTATCCAACAACCTCAAGGTTTAGTTCGATATTATGTGTAAACAAGATGTCTTTCAATTTTACGAGACTTTGGTTTCAAATAATTCTATTAGAACATTACAATTTACTGCAAATACAAAACTTTTCTTTGTTATATATTTTTTTTAATTGACTTATTATTCCAAATTAGCCTGATTAATACAATAGACCTAGTGAGAATAAAACAGTTAAAATTCAACAACATGTAATAGAATTGAAATGTAAACCAAAAAAGTCTTACAAAATAAAAATTATTGGCCTAGAACTCAAAGGGTTAACACATCTAGTATCAAACACTTTACCTCACACAAGTGAGTCGCACACACGATGCAGTACAGAACAGCTGTGTGAGCATCATTCTCATCACATCGGATACCCAACTGAAACATTGGGACGAATATTGAACTTCAGCACATAGAGCAAGGTGCAGTTGGAAAGAATATAGCACACAAGTTGACCAACAGAACTGACCAAGACTTGGTTGAAACCTTCTTGTCTCCTGTCACCACAGAATGTTGTGGTTGAATTTATTTTAAATTCCTAGACCATTCCTAAAGCCAGTACACCCATTATTAAATTCAGTAAACTAAATACTCGAGCAAATTATATCAAATTTTAGCTAGTAGGTAGCAGCAAAAGCCAGACACAGTTTTTAGGTATTTTCTTTCACTTATACTAGGGGTGGACGAGATTGGATTTTTAGTTCAAGACGAGACGGGATTTCCCTTCTCATACATAACATGGTGATATCAGTTAGGATATAGTTCAACTTTGTTAAATATAAAATTTATCAGTCTGAAACATCAGTTTTACTAGTTAAATGTGAAGTACGGTAACAATTTTTCAGTCTTTTGATATTTTTGTAATGGTTTTGGAGTGACTTTTTTTTGGCTATGTTAAAACATGTCTCACACTATTTACACTTAACAAAACTTCTCATCATTTGTGATCTTGTCTCATAGAACGAGATTTAAAATTTCTAAAAATGTTGAGACCTAAATTATACCCTTGATTATTGGATACTGAGGTAGATATCTCTTCCATATAAAGCAGCTGTTACCAATTTGTTATAAAAAAAAGAACATAGTTATGTGAGCTAATCACAGAATGCGCTAGAGTGTGCTAGGAAAAACTTAAACATCGGGATCTAATGTTTATTTGTATCAATAGTCACAGGTTATTGCACATAGGTTGTTGAAAGCAGAGAGAGTTCAGAATATCCTAACACTAGTTTTTAGCTTGGATTATCGTTTCTCTTCGATTCACCCTCTGAAGACCTTTGATATGGAATAAAATATTAGTACTGTGTATCGATTAGCCTCTAGACCCTAACTTTCTCAGGTAGCCCAATCTGGCTGAAATCTTTGTTTACTTTTAAAATAGTCTCTATTATTTTACCAAAGGGGCCCCAAGCAGTATGTAGTTATGAGGATTTGCCAAACTGGTCGAATCAGGCTACCAAATAATCTTCCGAGTACAGACCCAGCAAAAGGGTATTACCGTACCCGCTACATTGTACTTTGATACTACACAGAATTAACTTGCGATTTCATGGTCTAGGCCTGCTTGAAACAAAGTGGATAGAATTTAAATCCATGTGTGTAGCCCCTGAGCTGTTGGACATAATGTAAGACTAAATTACTTACGTAATTTCCGTCACAGCTCAATAACATATGTCTATTCAGGACATGTTTCGGTGTTAAAACACCATCGTCCTGTTTGGCCAACATACATACTAGGACATTCAGCGCATTTTAGTTTATAATTGCCAGTTTTACATTGGGAAAAGAATTCAAGAAAAATAACATAAAGTTGACCTTCAACACTAGCAACAGAGTAAATATTAGCCTCAAAAACTACCGCAAAGGACATACAATGTAAAACTGGCATTTATAAACTAAAATGCGCTGATGTCCTAGTATGTATGTTGGCCAAACAGGACGAAGTTTCAAAACAAGGTTTAAAAAGCACAGACCAGTTTCCAGCGTAACCAAACCAAAATCCACCTTCGCACAACATTTAATTGACTTCAATCATAGCCTACAATGGGAAATATTGACGACAGCTTGGAAATTCTACACACTTGCAGAAAAGGGAAAAAGATGGACACTCTAGAGGAGTATGAAATATACAAAAGTTTTAACAACGTTAACACCCGTGAGACTATATTAAATGAAAAACTGCAGTTCAGTTCCCACACCATTTTTAATTCACTCATCAATAACTCCGTCCATCCTACAACAGCTGATCCTTGCCCAATATCTCTTTCTCTCTCACACAACTGATAAGCATAAGCTGGTCTAGTCTGTCCCTTGCTACCTGTGCGGTCGGTCATTTTTGTTAGAACAGGCCTGTTTTTAAAATGTTTCATTGTTTTATGTATTTATTCGTGTCCGTACTGTGTTTATCTCCTGACGATGTTAACAACTGATCAACTCTACACTATGTACCTGAAGCTGACGATGGTGTTTTAACACCGAAACATGTCCTGAATAGACATATGTTATTGAGCTGTGACGGGAATTACGTAAGTAATTTAGTCTTACATCATAAAGTGGATAGCACTAAAGGTCGTGTAGTCAAAACTGTACAGTATAAGCCTATAATGTGTTGAAAAAAATGTCATAAACTTTTTTCCTATAGGTAACTGTTTGTGGTGACAAATTTCGGGTTAGATGACATTATTTTATGTCAAACCTTAGCGTCAAACCTTTTATGTCAAACGTAAATTAGGTTATTTTAAAAAACAATCATAAGCTCAGTACGGTATGTATGGAACCTACTCTAATAAATCACGTCATATCTATGGAGCCTACCATTCTCTCCTTGTGCAAGACGTCTGTAGACAGTAGGACAGCAACAGCATCTCTCTCCTGAGAGTCCTGCAGCCTCTCTAGGAGCTCTAAGAGGGCAAAGTTCTTCTTCAAACCCCACACACCGGAGTTCCCTGTCAAACACAACTGTGTAATACTTCAATGTTTCAAATAGCCACATTGAAAACAAAGTGTAATTTATTTGGCAAGTAATTTGTTAGGGTTATTTTAAGGTGTATTTTGTGTGTGCAGTGGAAATCTATCAGGCGTGGACCCATAATGTGGTTAGAACAATTGGTCAAATAACCAGAGCAGCAAGGATAAGACACGCGGAATTTGTTATCCACAGATTAAATACGACGGTACGGGTAGGCCTACAATAGCCTAAGCTATCAATAATAATTTTAAAATACAGTAGACCCACTCTTAACCGACCCTAATGGGACCGGACCTGGGTCGGATTACTCAAAATGTCATTTAATACAGTCAATTCCCAAACACATTACCGGTACATAAGAAGTGATATTCATTTGGAATTACCATAAACATTATTTTGAAGTTTTACTTGCAATTTGCAATATTTATAAAATAAACTACACTTATCTCCTTTTTTTCTTATTGATAGAAAAGACACAAATTAAACACAAAACACGGTTAAGTCAAATACTTTCAGTTGAATAAATTATAGTTGTGTACAAGAGTCAATAAAAATTCTTATTTTATTAACTTTAGTACACCTACTGAAATATTAATTATTATTAACACAGTAGGTACTGAACTTTTTGTCTAAATTAAAGATACAAGCAACCATTTTGTAACGAGACTGGAAGTTTATTTATTAACTAGCAACAGTGCCCGTTGTGGTTAAATACAACGGTCTCTAGTAAAATAATGATTATGAAATCCATACACCACTTTACTTACTTTTATTAAAGGTACAGTTTAAGCACATAACATTAGAATCACACACTTAACATAATGAACACACTTTAAATACAAATGCAAATTGAACAACATTTAATCAAAGAACAATTAATTAGATAAAATTAGAACAATAAGCTGTTGAATTAATAACACATGTTTTGTATGATTAGATTACCTATGCATACTGGTAAACCAATTATTACCATCTATAAAAATAATTGGTTTTTCTTTTCCGAGTCGGGTTTGCTTTTCTACCCGTCCGATTTTTATAATTTTGGCCTTAAACTAAAGGTATGGACGTACCGAAGATTTGCCATCAAGCATTGGCATTAATTTTTACGTATATTTCAAGTTATGCACAAACTGCCTCACTTTACATTTCTTATGGAAGTTAATTTGGTTTTTTTCGAGTTCAATGTTTCGCAGGCGGGCGATGGTTTACAGGAGGGCTCTTCTACCACAGAAAACATATTACTATAACCCAGAATGCCAACCTCAAGGTAAAAAGCATTAAGTGTTTTGAAAGAGCTTTGCCTGTCAATCGTAGGCAGCGCCACCAGCGTTGCCATGCACTCAGCATAGCAACGCTGGTGGCGCTGCCTACGATTGACAGGCAAAGCACACAGCTCAATCACGACCAACACAAACTGTTCAAAAATGGAGTTATTTATCATCGATTTATAGCCAAACGATCGTACTTGCAACCTCAACAGTACTTTCATAATTATTTGCAAATCTTCACAAATTAGGCTATCCAATGACCTATTAATTTAAAAAATCGGTTCAGTAGAACTGTAGATTTAATTGTACAAAGCTTAACAACAACATCTTTGATTCAGTATTTTCTCACTACTATAAATTTGGAGGTTGCTTAACTTTTCGCAAATAACTTTGAAATGGCGAGGAAATCGACCAAAGTGGAAGGTGACATTCTAAAAGAGAATAAAATTTCCTACAAATTACTATTGTGCATTTCTTGAAAATACTCGATAAAGGCAGCCTAAAGTTGGCTACAAATATAAAATTGGAAATATGAACTTGGAAAAAAAGGAGTTTTAAATGTATTATTTTTTATTTTTATTATTTCACCTCAAATATCTAATAAAATCAAACTTTCATAATTATTTGCAAATATACACAAATTATGCTTTCTAACGACCCATTAAGTAACAAAATCGGTCCGGTAGAAGTCTAGATTTAGTTGTACAAAGTTTAATAATATCTAATTCAGTATTTTCTCACCACTATAAATTTGGAGATCACTTAGATTATTGCCAATATCTTTTAAATGGAGGGGAAATCGACTAAAGTGAATGTGATATTCTGAAAGAGAATAACATTTACTACAAATAACTACTATGCATTTCTTGAAAATACTTAATAAAGGCAGCCAAAAGCTGGCTACAAATAGAATCTTGAAAACAGAAACTTCAAAAAAGCAGTTTTTAATGTATTTTTGTCGTTTTTACTTATTCACCACAAATATTTAATGAAATCACAATTTTATAATTATTTGCAAATCTACATGAGTTAGGCTTTCTAATGACTCATTAATTAACAAAATCGGTCCAGTAGAAGTCTAGATTTAGTTGTACAAAGTTTAACAAAAATATCCCAAACTCAATATTTTCTCATTACTATAAATTCGGAGGTTGCTTAGCTTTTTTGCAAATAACTTTTAAATGGTGAGGAAATCGACCAAAATGGAAGGTGATATTCTGAAAGAGAATAAAATTTCCAACAAATTGATACCATGCACTTCTTGTAAATATTAAAAAATGGCAGCTAAAAGTCGCACCCAAATAAAAAGTGTGAAAAACGTCTTTTTTAATGTATTTCTTATGGAAAGCATGTTTTTTTTTTTAAACTTTTCACCATAAATCATAACAAAAACAAACTTTCATAATTATTTGCAAATCTACACGACCTAAGCTTTCCAACGACCCATCAATTAATAAAATCGGTCCAGTAGAACTCTAGATTTAGTTGTACAAAGATTTTAAAAACTGAATTATATATAGAATAGATATTTCTTTAGTTTATTTATAGTTTCTAGTTTCTTTCTATATTTAGTTTATTTCTTTCTTTATTTCTCTTCAATTATAATTAAAAATCATGAGACTCGCTTGGAACCACATTTTTAAACAAATTAATGTTGCTTTTATTTTATGTTTTTTACGAGCTGTATTACATAAATTTGTACAAGATGTAAGTTGTGAAGAATAAAGCACTTTTTTCTTTCTTTCTTTTTCAATAGAAACCTCCTCAATTTCATTTCTCACTCATGACTCTTCACTATACTGTTTGCATGTGCAACTCGTTCATTGCCTTTAATAGCCAATGTTAGCTGCAATTGTAAGAAACATTTGATCAGTATGGCTAGTATAATAGGGCCTACAGTGATGTAATTGTCGTGTTTTTGCCAATGATTGTATTTACGTCTTTCAGGATCCTTTATTTTACACTGTAAAATTCACATAATGTTTTTGTGAATAATGAGAAAAAAACAAAGAGACAGTGAATTTAGAAAGAGTACGGCCTACGCAAAAAACCACGGTGAAAAAGAGTTAGACTGTAAGTAAAAGGTACAAAAAATAAGTAGACTAGTATTTTTAATGAAAACAAATTTTGAATGATCTGTTTACTAAAAGTGATGTTACAACCTAATGCTAAAAATTAACTAGTTTTTTATGGTCATAAACGAGTTTAACAAAAATAATGAAGGTGACCCAATACTAAAAGTGTTAGTAAACTTATTGACAGTTGTAAATGCCTGCATTTCAATGAATAGCCCTACCTATGCTACAGTAAGTTACTTAGGTTTGTAGTATCCTATTTAAGTAATGTGAATTTAATAGGTACATCTCAAATTAAACAAAATTTGTTTGAATTTACAACTTATGTTTTTCCTAAATCCAGTTTTCAAAAATGTGTTCTTTCAAGTAAAAATTGTATGTCGGTAAAAGTTTAACTTATTTTAAGTTATTTAAATGACAGTTTTTGTTTTTACCCTACCTACTATATTGTGGGTATTCTTGTTAACGATCAAAAGGTGTTAACTTATGTTGTGGATGCACGTGTCAAATCCTAAAATGCCTAGGCTGTTTTCATTACTTAGGCCTACTTACCTGCTTACTTGGTTTCTTCATCTTTGACCTTAGTTCCTTCTTTTATATATTTAAAATATTAAAAACACTATACATATATACACAACTAAGCAACAATGGCGGGTGTGGCGGTATTATTTACAAATACTAAGTTATAGGTTCGTCAAACATTTCTTACCAGAAGTATAACCGTCGATCGAGCACAATATGGCATAGCGTTGACTTAAATCGCTTTTTGTCAAGAGCACGAACTCCTATCTATCTATATATTAATAGGCAAGCATGTTTCTTTAAAACCTTTTTTCTCAGCTCGTGTGCTTCGCAGGGAAAATCTACGCATACTGTTGGAAAGACATTTTCCTGTAGATGTGCAGAATGCTTTTAAAAATTAGAATAGGCTAACAAATAAGAACAAAAAATTAATTTGAAAACTTCAAAAAATTAACATGGACCATATGGGTTGCCATGATGGTGACGAAATAACAACAAAATGTAAACAGAAAATCAAAACAAATGGAAGAAATTCCAATCACATGTTTTATTTACAGTGTGGGGAGAAAATAGAGAAGTCTGTACATTAATTATTTTTGGTCGAGTTTCGACCACAGGACGACCACTAGTTTTTTTAAAAAGACGAATAACAAGCGATGGGTAGGAGTTCAGAGTGTGACTGGGTCGGCAGTGGGACAGGTCAAGATCACAAGCTCTGCGCGATGTGAACTTGCATAGACATTTGATGATTCATATGAGTGGGTAAGGAGGGGGACTTGTTTACCTTCCAGGCCCATAGTGTGTCACATGCTAACCACGGGCTCTAGCTTGAACCTTCATTAAGGCCTAAAATGTTTTATGTAATTGGCTGAAACATGTCAAGTTTCACTTACCGACTGGAGTAGGCTGACGATCAAATGGACATAGTATGGTGTTTTCCGTCAAAGGCAGACGTAGCAGACAGGTATGACAGACAGTGTGGCCACAATACAACAAACGAGGTACCTTGTCTCCTACCAGTCCAAACACGTCTTGACACACCCGACACTCAAGTACCTGTAAATACAGTTGGTTATCAGGTGACTTTAAAAATTTCTTTAAATCTTTAAATAGGCCCTACATATACATCAGAAGTTATAATTTAAATTAGACAATTAAGTAACAGGATGGAACAGTGAATAAGTTAAGTGTTAGGCCTACCTAAGATAAGAGGATTAAAGAGCCTTCAATCAAACTTTTTAATTTAAACTTTAAAAGTGTATGCTCAAAGCGTAATTTAATGTTCGGCCCATTAAAAAGGACTAGGGGTCGTTCAGTGGTCTAAAACTCGAACAAAAATATTATGTACCTACCTAACGTGCAGACTTCTAAAACATGGGATGATTGGAATTCCTTCCATTTGTTTTGATTTTCTGTTTATGCCTATATTTCGTCACCAGCATGGCAACCCATAAGCTAAGGCCTAAGATGTTAATTTTTACCTATTTAAATTTTTAACCCTATCAGTGGCCAATGTTAGAAGTGTGGAATGGCCAGCCCATTTTGGCAATTTTGCAGACCTTTTTTTGAAAAATCGTAAAAATTCAACCGTAGAAGTAAACTTAGCTAAACTCTAATTCCTTTTGTTTAGAAAGAAAAAAAAATTCAAAAATTCATTTGATTTCCAATCGTCGTGACATTGTTATATACCTGCTACAGGGTTTGTTTATATAATAAAATAAAGGTTCAGAACGTTATCTTTTGAATGGAACCTATATATATTGTTCACATCTGAGTTGATTATACCGTTAAAAAATTTTGGCCCATACTATCGTATTACGCCTGTGGCCATTCTAGGCGTCACGGCGAACGAGCGTATTACGATCGTTGGCCACTGCTTGGCTGACTGCTGCTGGTTGGTTGATTGTGCTTATTTTTTAGCCTATTTTAATTAAAAAAAGTATTCTGCACATCTACAGGCAAATATATTTCGAACAGTAAGTTAAGTGCAGATTTTACTTGCGATGCACACAAGCCAGGGCATAAAATAACATGTTAACTGGGCGACAGAATTGTCGCCCAGTGCTGAGATTTTGTCGCCCAGTGACTTTGGGTGGAGCCGGCATATTTTTTGGAATGATTCACATTTTAAATGTATCAGAATTTAAAAAATAACATTGTGTAAATATTTTAGAGTGATGAGCTATGATTATGGCCCAGGAGGTTGTGAAGGGAGCCTTGGCCTGAACGTTCTAGAATTTGTATTTCTTGTAATAATTCAAATTTTAAATTTGTCAGAATTTAAAAAATAACATTATGTATTTTAGAGTATTGAGTTATGATTTTGGCCCAGGAGGTTGTGAAGAGAGCCTTGGCCTGTTACAACGTTCTAGAATTTGTAGGTAATTAAGTGAGATTATATGGACTTACAAGCAAATATAATCGAAAACTCATTAAAAGATACGTAGAAATGTGTGATTTTCCCTTTCATTTATGCAAAAATTTCCGGGGGGGGGAACTTTAGCCCCCAGACCCCCCAGTAAATCTGGCGCCACTGTCGTACAGTGAAAATCCCTTAAAATATGCTCTGACACAAGCTAAGAAAAAAGGGGTTGTACGGTATTTTAGTTTATGTCCTACATTTAAATTTACCTACTATTATACATTACGCAGAGGATACACGTCGTCGTCCGGCAGTTACTGTCATAACCATAATGAAAAAATCGAATGAAGATTAAATTATGTTCATAAATAAAATTACAGTTGTCAAAAATTCTAAACAAAAGATGTCCAGTTAAGAAGAAATGGCATTCAAAGCAAAATCTTTGACAAAAAGTTAAAGTAAGGGCCTACCGATGGGATTCGAACCAGGGGCCTCTTGCATATCAGCCGAGCACTCTATCCACTGCACCACGAACACCGATGGCTGTACATTGTATCGTTGTGTTAATGGCATTCACTGCCGGACGTCTAATCCATGTCCGGTTACCAGACGTGTATCCTCTGTGTACCGTATTTACATTAATCTACCAGCTGATTGTAAAATGAAACTGTTCTAAACTAAACCTAACCTTAACCAAACTGCAGTAGGCCTATGGGAGTAAATGTAGGACGAAAACTAAAGTGCAGCCAATAAAGGTTCTAAAGAAACATGCTTGCCTAAACATTAACCCTTCCCGGGCGGGCGAAATCGTGACATTAATTTTCCTTACTTGTGTTTTGTTATACAAGTAAAGCCTAGGTACATAAAATAAACACAATAGAACACTTCCAATTGTCAAAATAATTTTTACTCGTTTTTAGCTATGTGGATATATCTGCTAGGTGCCGTCCGCGGATGAGTAGAAAAGCAGAGGATGTATCCGCTAACTTACCCGTCTTTGAAGAAATAAGCATGACAACTTAAGGCAACAATAGGCCTATGTAAACAATAAATAAAGAAAACGTAGTGTTGAGCGCAAAACGTCAAGGGAGGTGGGTGGTGAGCGGGAGAAGGGGAGGCGCAGGAGAGAGGGGTGAGTGCAGGAGAGAGCGCAGCCATAGAGAGAGCAGGAAAGTGGCGCCTTCATACCACAAAACATCTGGTTACTGCTCAAAGCAGCTGCCAGTCTGTCTGAAGAGAAGGCAGATCTGCCACCTGTCCTTTATCGCCAAAGACTTAGGCGAATATAACCGTCACCCGTCCTTGAAGGGTTAATACTAGGTAGATATAGGCTGTATTACAATGGTTTGCACTAACTTACACCTACACAGCCTAGGTAGCACTGGAAATTACAAACTTAGGTTTCCACTGTTTCCAGTTTAATGGAATAAGTTTAAGCTAACTTAGGTGGCCATAGACTAGATATACATCTTACCGCCATAGACACGGTTAGGTCAGTTGATATTTTCACCAGTCCCTAAACTATGTACAGTACTAAAACAGCCCTATCTAAAATGTAGCCTACATAACTTAATAGGCCTAATGCAGTTTTTTAAAAATAGGCAAAAGCGGGCTGACCAGGATAAGACTTATAAATTGATTGCTAGCCTAATCGGATTACTTAGCTATAGAAAGGTGTAAGTTTAGCTTTGTTTACCTTAAATAACTAAAATTAACAACAACTCTTAACTTTTAAGGGCAGGCTAATGCAAACACTTGCAGTTATCTGATTTCAGGTGAACTTGACTTACGTTGTTTTTAGAAGAATTCTTCATACCCCTAAGTGCATATGAATGATCAGTATGATCTGACATGGCTTTAGTGCGCAAAGTTAAGGACATAAAATAGATTATTCGTTGGTAAAACTATTTTTAAGTAAGTTAAATAAGTCAATTGCTACTGAAGAAGCATTAACATTAACCGAAGTAGATTAAAATTGCAGAGATATCTACGCCAGTACGCCACCACAAACACAGACACACTCTGACACAGACAGACAATCTAAATAAATAATAAAATAATAATAATAAAATAATAAATAAAATTCTTTTAGTCACTCGACTTCGATCTCAGCACCAGCAGACTGGGATGTGAGGTTTGGGGTGACGGGTCGCGTTCCGGACAGGCTCATGGGATGCATCCGTCGATCCGTGACGTTGTATTGATGGTCCGTAGATCCTTGACGCGCCTTTAACGCACCTTGACGTCCACGGCCATCTTTAACTCCAGGCCGCGGCCTTCGAAGTAGGGGAACTTCGAATGCTAAGGGACTATACAGAGTGTCCCACGTAATGTGTCTCAGATTGATTACGGAAGAACGGCTTAACGTACAAGGATGAAATAAGATTATTTCCCCGTAAGTCAATCCCAAGGAATAACATAAAAATATTTTCAACATTTTTCCGATACAGGGTATGCCGAAAACGGAGGGTCACTAGTTAGAATCTCGGAATTTTCCAATGTAAATATATGTCATGTTATACATGATTTTAAATGTATTAAATAGACAAACATTTTGGCGAAAACATAATGAATTATCTTTTTCCGTTTCAAAATGGCGGCAGTTTATTTGGAAAAGATCGTAGACTCCCTCTTACCCGGACCCTCGGGACCGAGGCCACTACGGATAGCAGTTTTTCCTGTTATGCCGACGTCCCAAAAATCTCATTAAAACGGACCATTTAAATGCATACTCTATAAAGTATTTGAATTAAAATTAGGAGAGCATTGTATTTAGACACGTAATCACTGGTCTCTTTCCTTTCCCAAGAGAACAGTTGTTTCAGTACCACCCACTTCCTGCCGACCTAGTCCAGTTTTAGCGAATTTCCCATATAGGGAATAAGCTATTACCGTAGGTCTCATGGTAAGACCTAGACCCGGGACCGATTTACTTTTTCGTTTTGAGGTCCCCAGAGGCCAAAAACACCATCCGTTCATATTCATATATACAGGGTGTCCCGTAACTCTCTGGACACTTGTATATAGCGTTATTCCTTAGGTCAAGACAAACACATTTCACCATAGGAACATGGGTCTGTGGTGTCTAGTTTACCGACTGTCGGTATTTATGTGTTTTTTACAAAAAACTAATAACTCCTAAACGGTTTGAGATACAGCTTTGATATTTTGCAAAAATGTTAATCTTATTAAGACCTATTATCGTTAGAAATTATACTAAAAAATCATAAACCGTTTCAAAATGGCGGCCATTTAAAATATTTGATGCCAAATTTCACGAAAACCGTTAACTTTACAAAAAAATTGCAAGAGACAAAAAAGTTTGTAAATTTTATGAAGTTTTCAATGATACCTTATTTGTTAAGATTGGATAAATAATAACAGAGAAATGTCTTCTTTTCTGAACGCATGACCACTTTTCTCCATTTAAACAATGCTAAACAACGTAAAAGGAGTATTAGCATTGTTTAAATGGAGAAAAGTGGTCATACATTTAGAAAACAACACGTTTCTCTGTTATTATTTATCCAATCTTAACAAATAAGGTATCATTGAAAACTACATAAAATTTACAAACTTTTTTGTCTCTTGCAATTTTTTTGTTAAGTTAACGGTTTTCGTGAAATTTGGCATCAAATATTTTAAATGGCCGCCATTTTGAAACGGTTAATGATTTTTTAGTATAATTTCTAACGATAATAGGTCTTAATAAGATTAACATTTTTGCAAAATATCAAAGCTGTATCTCAAACCGTTTAGGAGTTATTAGCTTTTTTGTAAAAAACACATAAATACCGACAGTCGGTAAACTAGACACCACAGACCCATGTTCCTATGGTGAAATGTGTTTGTCTTGACCTAAGGAATAACGCTATATACAAGTGTCCAGAGAGTTACGGGACACCCTGGATATTTATTTATATTAAGTATGATTGTGGTTAGGGCTACTACTATATAACTAATTGAAAACATTATAAAAACATAAGTACCCTTTTTAAATTCATTTTTAATTAATAAAAGACATGTAAACATGACAATGACCTCAGCGTCGAAACATGTCGTTTATTAATTAAAAATGAATTTAAAAAGGATACTTATGTTTTTATAATGTTTTCAATTAGATATATTTATATATATATATATCTAATATATAAAATTCTCGTGTCACAGTGTTTGTCTGCAAACTCCTCCGGAACGACTTCACCGATCGTTATGAAATTTGGTGTGTAAATTCTATAGGTATGCGAATCGGACGTAAACTATTTCCCGTTTCGAAATTCTTAAAAGGGCTCCGCCCCAGTGGCTCTGGAGTTTCCCATGTTAACCTTATGAGAAATTGAATTAATGAATCTTAACAGCTGTTTCAATTAAACAAGTTGGTTCTGTTCTATGTTCAATAGCATTAAAGTTACAAGGATTACCAACAGGGTGCAGCACTATTATTTCTTTTACATTTATGACAACAGCTAATTTGCAACCAAAAGGTGAGTGAGCGTAGCGAACAAACTTCAACCTGGAGGCGAGTGAGCGTAGCGAACGAGCTAACCTGAAGGCAAGTGAGCGCAGCGAACGAGCTCCAACCCAAAGGCGAGTGAGCGTAGCGAACGAACTTCAACCAGGACGTGATTGAGCGATGCGAACGAGATCATCTTGAAAATTAAACGTAACAGTACTTTCTTTCCATCGGTCTGTCTTAGGGGAAACCTATAACTTAGGCGATACGAAGTTCGCCGGGTCAGCTAGTATATTTATATATGTGTCCGTTAGCGCGATAACTCGAGCAAAATTGATCCGATTTTGATGAAATTTGGTACAAATGTGTAAATCTACATTTATTCGAACGAGTTCGCGAACCAGCGTAGTCGGACCATGGGATCAGGGGTTTATGGGGGGTTTTATGGGGTAAAAAATGGATTTTTCTCATTTTTGACCCTAAAAACATTAAATTTCTAAATTTCTCTCTAGACCATTTTGAAGAGCTTAAAAAAACAAATAATTTAGTATATTGAAGTGTTTTTGAATGTTCATTGACTACGGGAAAAATTAAAAAAATTGTAAATTTAAAATTCCCATGTTATTCTTATGGATAATAAATAAACTGTTCTAGTTTGCTTGTTTATGGATATATTTTAATCAAATTTGGCAATTTGGTTTATTTCATACTAAGCTATCAATATTTCAATTGAAAAAACACACCTCAACATCCTCCCCGTAGCAGCAAACCTAACTACTCACTAAAATTAATGTTATTTAAATACGAAATAAATCTGAAAATTTATAGGGAATATTTTAGTATAAATCAAGCCGGGTAAATGGAAATTCGCTTAGTATGCAGGTTTGCTGCGACGAGGGTATTAAACCGATGTGCTGATAAAGATTATCCGGATAAGGGATGTCACTTCTACCGATGAGTGTGGTCCCGTTAAACCAATGAAATGTTTATTCGTCACATAAGTTTACAAGATTGTGATTTTCACATATAAACATATGACATGTCAATACTACTTTACTATCTAATAATACCTTATGCTAAATTCTTTGTTTTTATCAATCCATAAAACCTAAAGCTAAGTTTTTATAAAATCATCTAGGGAATAAGGACACATGAGAATGAGATAAGATTTTAGTTTTCTTTTAAAGGATGACATATTTTCTTCAGTTTTAATTTGATCTGGGAGGTTATTGTAAATTTTCCTACCCATGTACCATGGCGATCCTTCATACAGAGCTGTTCTATGAACAGGATATTGAAGATCATTCCTGTATCGGGTGTTATATTGATGAGTGTAATTTTTCAACATAAATTCCTTATAATTTCTTTTTACAAAGATGCACAGTTGAAAAATATAAACTGCATAAATTGTCAAGAGTTTCATCTGAATAAAAAGGGGGCGCCAAGAGGAACGTGGTCTGGTATCAGCTAAAATTCTAACGCAATTTTTCGTAAGATAAAAATATTCTTGGTAATGGGGGAGCTGCCCCATGAGATAATACCATAGGAAGACCTAGACATAAAATAAGAATGATACACAGCAAGAGCTGCATGCAAACCCGAAGACTTATAAACCACCCTTAGACCAAACAGTGCTTTTGCTAGAGACAAGCTAATTTGTATTTGATGATCAGACCATTTTAGATTTTCATTTATGTTTACACCCAGGAATTAAGTATTTGTAGAAGATTTTGGAATCGCCTGATTTTAGTTTGATTGTTATCTCACCTGCCTTCAGTTGTGGATTATGGAAATGAAGAAGATGAGTTTTGGAACAGTTTAGATGTAGTCCGTTTTGTGCAAACCAAGTTATCATGGAATCTAAATCTCGGGTTGCAATGTTAGTTGCAGAAAAAATAGAAGGTGCTCTTACTAGCATTGTTGTGTCATCAGCGAATTGAATAATTTTGGAAGAAATTGAAAAAGACAAGTCATTGATGTAGAGGATGAACAGAAGAGGCCCCAATTTAGATCCCTGCGGAACACCGTGGGTTACTGAGCTCCATTCAGAAAAATGTTTCACACCGGATTTATCTTTGATGACAACCTGCTGATATCTGTTAGTGATGTAACTAGAAAACCATGAAAAAGATGATCCAGATATCCCATACAATCTCAATTTCTCCAAGAGAATGTCATGCCTGACACAATCAAAGGCCTTAGACAAATCACAGAAAACACCAAAGGTTCTCTGTGATCCGTCCAAGGCCTCCACTGCCCCAGAAACTAGATCGACTATTGCATCAGACGTGCTTCTCTCCCTCCGAAAACCAAATTGATTCTTGTTGAATAAATTGTTTGATTCAAGAAATGGAACAATTTGTGAAAGAACAACCTCCTCAAATATTTTTGAAAACACAGGTAAGAGAGCCACTGGTCGGTAGTTTGAAATTTCTTCAGAGTCCCCCTTTTTTAATATAGGTAAAATTTGAGCATACTTCAATTTGTCGGGGAAGACTCCTGTCAGCAGTGAAATGTTGATAGAATGAGTGAGTGGTTTTATAATTGAAGAAGCCAATGATTTTATTACATTTGTAGGAATTTCATCCCAGCCAGTTGAACTTTTATTCTTTAATCGATTGATGCAGGAGATAACATCCGATTCAGAGACAGTCTTAAATTCAAATGCATGTGGGACATTTAGAGTTGCCATTTTTGCTTTGGCTATTGAATCTGCCACCGAAACCTGGGACTGAAACTTATTTGCTACACCAATGAAGTGATGGTTCATGCAATCAACTACTTTTATAGGATCGTCAATAACCTCCCCATTAATTTTGATTCCTAGACAAGGTTCTGTTTTACAATTTGTTCCGATTTCTCTCTTTACAATGCTCCATGTTGTTTTACCTACATTATCACTATTCTCTAACAAATTTAAGTTGTACCTCATTTTGGCTGCCCAAATTACTTTCTTAAAAACCTTCTTGTAATTTTTAAAGTATTCTAAGAAAACAGGATTTGTATTATTTCTAGAAATTTTATAAAGCTCCCATTTTCTTTTACTGGATATTTTAATACCTTTTGTTACCCATTGATTATTTCTCCCATTTTTTGACAGAGATTTCTGTTTAATTGGGCAATTATTCAAAAAAGAATCATAGAATATTCCAAAGAAATTATTGAAACTACCATTAGAAGTAAGGTTTGACATGCAATTAGTCCAGTTCTCTTCAATCAGACCGTTTAACATACCAAGAACGTTTTCCTTCTTTATGACCCGCTTCGACAAGTATTTTAGCGAATTTCCCTATAGGGAAGTAGCTATTACCGTAGGTGGCACGGTAAGACCTAGACCCGGGACCGATTTACTTTTTCATTTTGATGTCCCCAGAGGACAAAAACACTATTCGTTCAAATTTTTATATATGTATATATATATTTGTATATATATATATATATATACTTATATATATATATATAGACTTATATATATATACGTCCGTGAACGCGATAACTAGAGTAATTTTTGTCCGATTTTGATGAAATTTGGTTTAAAGGTGTAAAGCGGGATAAACTTGAATGAGTTCGCGAACCAGCACGATCGGACCATGGGAACGGGGCTTTACGGGGGGTTTTATGGGGTAAAAATTGGTTTTTCTCACTTTTGACCCTCAAAACACAAAATTTCCCAATTTCTCTATAGATATTTTTAAAGAGCTTAAAAAAACAAATAATTTAGTATATAAAAGTATTTTTGTTCGAATATTAGTAATGGAGAAAATTAAAAAAATTGTAAATTTAAAATTCTCATGTTATTCTTATGGAGAATATTGTCAAATGTTGTAGTTTGCTTGTTTATGAATATATTTTGATCAAACTTGACAAATTTATTTATTTTGTACTAAGCTATCAATATTTTACTCAAAAACACACTTTATTAGTTTCCTTGTAGCAGCAAACCTAGGTACTCGTTAAACCTAATGTTATTAAAATATATTTAACTGAAAATCAATTCAGACAAATGGAAATTCGCTTAGTCGGCAGGTTTCTGCGGCGGGGGTATTTTACATTGGTTAGGCCTTATTTCATTTCTTTGACAAATTACCTGACATAAGTGGTCAGATATCCCAAAGTCCACTACTTCACAAACCTTATCAATACTATTTACATTTGAAATTACATTATCAATACAAGTGGCTGTAGTTGGTGTTATTCGAGTATACTCCTGGATCATGGCATTGTACCCAAAAGACTGAAACAAAGTTTTAAACCTAACACATTTTTCATCATCAATTTGCATGTCTATATTAAAATGTCCGGTTAAAAAGGTGTCCGGATAAGAGGGAGTCTACTGTATGTTTTTAATACTCTGTGTTTCCTATACCAATGCACTTAGCCCTTCTCCGGTTGAATTTTCTTACTCGTTAAGAAATTAGCTTTACTGTGATATGCCACAAGTACCGGTAACGGGTAACGTGTTAAAAAAAATTAAAATTTCCAAAATTCTATTTTTTTAAATTTGTGAATCCCCTTTTTTCAAAATTTTAAAGTAGGTAGTAACACATGCCAAGTGGCACATCATTTTATATGGGTATTAATTCTTAACAACTTTGTAACTTAAACTTACTTCATATCTCTTTTAGTTTTTGTGTAAATAATAAAAAACCTAATTTTCCTATATCAAAATGCATGTTATTTGGGTTTAACACTAAATGTCCAATTTAATTTAGAGTTTCAAGGGATACTTTGAATAAAGGACACACAGGGTAGGGAGAGTAGGTCCAGACACAATTATTTTGATCTACCTCCTCTCTCTACCCCCAAGGGCCCCCTCGGCCATGTTCGGTTGGACGACCTCCCGATTCTACCACAATGTTACTGTAGTATGGTAGGGCCGTAACTCAAGCTTAATGTGTATATTACTAATCAAAACCTATATAAACTATATGTTTTTCGTCATATTGCATCATAATTTAACAAAGTGTGTTGGAAAACAAAAATACTATTCATGTAGTAGAACCTTAAAAGCTTAAGAGACCTATTAAAGTGCCCATCTATTTAACAACTATTTACTTCTTTGTTTCAAATAGTATATCACATGCAGGATAGTTACCATCTGGGACAAGTGTTCGAGGGGCCTGACGTAGGGCAGAATACAGCTAGGTTAAATCCCATGCTACTCTTTTGCTACGACTGCCAGACACCACAGTGATAAGCCTGCAACAAGCCACATCAAGGAGGATTAACATATTTACAATTAAATATAAATGTTTTGTAAAATCAACAAGTCTAGAATTTCATTTACCATATCTTGATTTACCTACCATATCTTCGGCATTTACAGGGTGATTACCGAGAATTGCATGTTTTTCAAATAACGAGTACTCGCGTAATTCGCAGAGCAAAAAATATATTTATGAGTGAAAAAACAGTGAACACAATATGCAATTTCAGAATAAAACTTACTCAAAAATTACATCTCTTAGGTTGTATTCGTTCCTTAAAACTTGCTACGGATTTTGTTAAATACCTCTAGGAATGGCGTTGATTTCCTGGCGAATAGTTTCTTTAAGTTCCCGTATTGTTTGTGATTTGTTTATGTAAACTCTAGATTTCAAAAATCTTCATAGAAAGAAATCTGGAATCGTAAGATCCAGTGAGCGAGAAGGTCAAGTGACATCACCAAAACGTGAGATAACGCTTGTAGGGAATGTTCGCCGAAGGAATTCCATACTAATATGTGCCGTATGGGCTGTTGCCCCATCTTGTTGGAACCATACATTATGTATCTCTACACGTTGACGGCGCAGTTCTGGCAAGAAATATTCTTCCAACATTTCTAGGTACTGTCGTCCATTCATTGTCACTGCTCTGCCGTTGTTGCCTTAAAAAAAAATAAGGACCAATGATCCCCTTTTCACTAACCGCACTCCACTCAGTCACACGTAAGCTATGAAGAGGTCTCTCAGCTACGTTTTCAGGATTTTCGGCACACCAAAATCATAAATTCTGTTCGTTGACTGCTCCATCCAATTGTAATGTGCTTCATTACTCATAAGGATAACTGCTTCGTCATTTTCGTCAAAAATTTCACTCATTGTTACAAAAATTTACACGTTGCCTTTTATCTGCTTGACTTAATTGATGACATACTGCCAAGTTGAAAGGATGAAATTTAAGATCTTTGACCAAAATCTTTCTCAAAGTGGATGGGCGAAGCCCAAGAGCAGATGCCCCCTTCTGAATTGAGTGACTCAGACTCTGAACTGTTGCAAGGCGCACTCTTTCAACTGTCTCAGGGGTACTAAACTGTCCTTACCAGTCCAGGAGGTTTCTTCTTTAGCAAAGATCCAGTAGTGTTAACATTATGTATCCAAAGCAATATCGTGTTACGATCAGGAATAGCACCATGCCGTGCAATTTTAAATGTGCACGAAAGTCTCGCTGAGTCTGAGTGACTGATTCACCATTTACATAATAACGTCGCATGACAAAGGTATGATGCTCAAGGTTCCACATCTCGACAACAATTGAAACTGCACTCTTTCCCCCTCACAGCGCAACAACTTCCGGCTGTTGCCGAAAGATATTCCTAGTATACTACGCAAGTCAAAAACATGCGTTTCCCAGTAATTAACCCGTATATTGATTTTTTTGAATATTCTGGACAACCACCAGTACTCAGTTGGATAATTTAAATCTAAGATCATGAGATATTTTAATTGTTAGTTTATATTTCCAAATTTTACATCGGTTTATTTACATACTACATATTGTATGTTTACTGTATAGTGGATGCTGATCCGTAAATCCATTTTTTATCATATACTACTAAACAATTTAAAAATTCAGTTATGAAGAATATAAAAAATTACCTCCGAATGATAAGAAAGACAGCTGATATTGACATCTTCTTAAAGGAAGTTCACACTTGGAAGTACGTGTAGTTGTATTACTTGATAATGAGGTTTTCTCGTGAAAGTTCATACCCGCTACAATTGGAAATATCTGAAACAGTATCAACGAGCTATTAAAAGGAATCCTATCTTGACCAGAACTTACTTTTATTTACCTGTGCTGTGTGATACAATCTGTTTATTTTGTATAATTTGTAAAAATCTATATTTGTCGCTTCAAAAATTCCAAGCTTCCAAATCTTCCAAATCCTAAAAGGGAAAGTTTAGTTTTCGGCAGTTCTTGTTGTGAGTAGTAATTTAAAATATGGAATGGAATTTTTCATCTTCAATCGTATTTGCTGACATCCATCCATTGTAGTGAACTCTCAGCTTAGATACTAATCTAAGCTATAATACTCTATGAGTTAATCTCATTGAGCAAGGAAATATGTGATCTCTTTAACAATATAACCTTGAGTGTTAATGGAAATTATGCTTATTGGAATTTTGCTTATTGTTTGCTCATGGAAATTTTTGCTATCTGCTTACACTAAGGTTGTACTACCCTATGATTGTTGTTGTTACTTGGGTAGATAAGATACTTACATAGGTAGTAGAATACAGCTCCCTCCCTCTCTGATGACGCCTTGATTGAAGCTCGCAGGGTGATGAGAAGAGAGTAAGGAAATCATGCCAGTGGGTTGGAGTAAGGTTCAAGGGATAAAAGACACCCGGGGTAGAGAGAGGAGGTCCAGACACAATTATTTTGATCTACCTCCTCTCTCTACCCCCAAGGGCCCTCTCGGCCATGTTCGGTTGGAGGGCCTCCCGATTCTACCACAATGTTACCGTAAAACTAAAAATAAAAATTTAGAATTTTATCAAATGTATATCACACGGTTTATGAGTTTTGACATTGTTTAAGGGCTGAAGCCCATTTATCCCACCTTACCACCCCTGGCAAGAATCTTAGAAGTTTAATCATACAAAAACTCACATAGGAATATATTTTAACTTCCCTTTTAACTTACCTTACCATTATCTCCTTGGCCATTCTAAAAAGGTTATATTCCTTGCCAATAAGTTGTCTCCACTATTGCCTGTCTGCTGCTTGGTGTTACCATTAGATCAATTAAAAATATTTGTTAAGAATTTGTTATTGAAATACTTTTTTTAAACCTAAATGAATACTTTGACAATCATTTTGACATGTAAAATGTTTTATTATTTGTTTATTGTTGACTATATTGACCCAGCCTACACAGCATTAAATGATTTATGTATATTGGTGTATCTGGTATATAGATTAATTTGATTTGATTCAGTCAATGATGTCCCAATTGCTCCCACTTACTATCTTTGCTTAAGTAGAGTTACATACAGTAACTTCCTTTCATGGTTAAACTTCTAAAACTTTTTCCAGGCTATTGAAAAATTACCTAATAAAAAACTTAGTACAAAATATATGTCTATCCTAAAACCGTACCCTACCTTAACAAAGGCGTATCAACAACACCTATTTATAAAGAAAAAATTAATTTAATTTACGTAAAACTACACATAGCTTACCCCTAAACTTTTTTATGCGTGATTTTCTTGTTGGTCTTCTTCTTTTGATTCTTTTAACTTATATTAACAACCAACTCAAACTATCAAACTTTATGACTTACATCTGAAATCGCGTCAAATCGATGTCCGTGCAACAATATCACATGATTTTAAACTGGGCATGGAAATACATATAAACACACATAAACAAAATAAAGCGTCTTGAATTCAAAGATCCACTTGAAGATGTCTTGTAGAGGAGGGCCTGATACTAACCTATCATAACTATAACGTGTTTGTAATCTTATAATATTTTTATTATCTTCCTAACTCTCTATCTGATAAAAAGAACCTGAAAATCCCTAATTTGTTCTAAAGGCCTATGGCTAACCTATTCATAAAAAAATGTGGTAAATTTTCATCTAACACTATCTATTAAAAAAAACCTGGAAATCCCTAATCTGTTCTAAAAGCCTATGGCTAACTTATTTGTGAAAAAATATAGTAAAATTTCACCCAACACTATATCTAATAAAAACACCTGAAAATCCCTGATTAGTTTTAAAAGCCTATGGCTAACTTATTTGTGAAAAAATATAGTAAAATTTCATCTAACACTACATCTAATAAAAACACTTGAAAATCCCTGATCTGATATAAATTTAACCCCGATTATTAATTTAGTTATCTGAGATCTCCCCTACTACAATTGTCTCCTATTTGCTTAAATTTTGAAATTCTAATCTGTAAACAAAATATTGTCTCAGCTAAATGAAATTTATCCATCCCTAACATCTTTGTAATAACCTAAAACTAAACGATGGGGATTTCTTCAGTGAAGCGAAGACTCAATCCGATGAATGATGGCAGAACAATCACACACAAAAGGAAAGTTCCTACCTTTGGTACGACAGCATCTCATAACCTGAAAATAGGAAAGTCCAAGTGAGCATAAACATCAGTTTAAAGTTATATTTTGTGAGTTTGTATTTGCAAAGATACTTAAATATTGTGTTTTTAAAATTATATCCATTTAGTATTTACAAAATCAATGTTATTAATTATGAAATTGTTGCAAATTATGTGGACTCTCTACTGGAAAATCCATGAAATAAGATCAATTGAAACCAAATCAAGTATAGGAAACTATAAGGCTGTTTGTAACAAAAATGTCTACATTGAACGAACATCCTGAGCCAAAGCAAGGGTAGTTCAATTATAGTACCAAGATTGTATTAATTACGTTCTTTAAATATCTTTTATCAAATTGTTATTTATCGTTTACTGAAACATTTGAACATTTAGTTACAAGAAATATAAAAAAAATTACCTCAGAATCCTACAGAAGACACCTGATGTCAAAATCTTGTCAAAGGAAGATCATGCATGTATTTCATTCCATGAAGATCTTCTTGCAAAAGTTGACACGCGCACGACAGTCGGAAAGATCTAAAACAGTATCAAAGAATTATTCAAATGTATCCTAACTTGACCGCCACTTATTTTAAATTACCAGTGTTTAATGATTTTACATTTTTTGGAGGTCCCACTGTTAAGAGCTCCCGCCAAATTGTATGTAACTTTCTAAAAACCCCTTCTCTTGCCCCCTCAGGGCTTGGGGATGTTTTATGAGGGTAAGAGTCAGTGTTTAAACGAAACTCACGCGGCAGGGACGCACACAGCGTCCTCCGTTAGCATTTTTCTAGTAAATCACTCATCATACAGTCCGCTAAAATCGTATTTGTTACGCCTTTTTCAATTTAATCAAATTCATTGTGTATTCTGACCTTTCAACATCATTTTTGTATTTTTTCAGTTTTTTAATATTAAATTCCACGTATAACCAGTGAACTCAGTGTTATTCTTTCAACTTTCCACAAATAACTTTTAACTCATTAAATGAATTTCATTACCAACTACTCAGCCATTAACCATAAACACCCACAGTTAAAGGATGATTAGTCAACGTCATAGTATTAAAAATCATAGTAAAATATAATTGACACTTCCACCATGTTCCATGATTAGGTTTGTTTGTCAACAGTTATCGCCAATCTATAGAGAAGGGCTTGATTCCAAACCTATCATTTCTAAATGTTCTATCCATATTGTCCAACAGGTTATAGTATTTTTGTAGTCTGGCAGTTTGCTTCACCACTGACAAGATTGTTCTTGAACCTCATATGGGTAACAGATCAGCTCAATATGGCAAGAACCTTAAAAAGCTTAAGAGACCTTTTAAAGTGTCCATGTATTTAACAACTATTTACTTTTTTGTTTCAAATAGTAAACAACGTGTAGGATAGTTACCGTCTGGGACGAAAGTGTTCGAGGAGCCTGACGTTGGGAAGAATACAGCAGCGTTAAATCCCATCCTGCGCTTTTGGTACGACTGGCAGACACCACAGTGAGAAGCCTGCAACAAGGCACATCAAGAGGTTAGAAGAACAACATACTTACTAATCTATAATTATACTTATTATTAATACTATAACTCAAATTTTTTTATATAAAATCAAAGTTTGATTTGTTTGATTCATGTCTAGAGTGTCATTTCTCTTATAGTTGAACAAGGTATAAAATCATTTTTGCTATATTAAAGACATTATCGCTTTTACTTACTAAAATATTGCTTTATTATTCATTACTGATCATTGGTATAAAAATCTTTTTAATTATCGATTCTAAGAAATCACAAAAAATTACCTTTGCATTTATCAGAAGAAGTTGAACTCACATCGTCTTCGTGTAGGAAGTTGCAAGATATCAGAGAGCTCATTCTACGAATTTCCCAAGATAGACTATAGTCCCTCGCTAGTATTGGAAAATCTAAAACAGAGTCTAAAAAGTTTTTAGAATAGGGCAAGAGGTATACCAACTCTACAAGTAATTGTTTTTGTATCTATGTATTCATACCTAGTTTTGTTGGAAACTTTTTTCTCAACTCAAATAGTGTTTGCTGTCGACTCATCACCTGACAATTTGAAAGGATTCTTGACCTTTTGTAGTATTTCTCAACCTTTGCAGGCCAAAGTACTCATAGATTATCATATAATTTCATATTTCCTCCTTCTGTGTTGCTAACTATAATGTACATAGTAAAAAATGAATGGTACATTATATTCTTTGGACTTTATATGTTTCCCTTACACTATGACTTACTTAATTTGTGATTGTTTCTTTGATACTCTCCATATGTAATAGAGTCGGGAAAATGGTAATACTTGAAACATGTGATTGCTGCATTCTCCACACCTGAAAATTTGACTTAGAAGAGTTATGAAGGAACAACAAGAAGTGTATGATACCTTCTCAACCCTGAGTTGAACTGACACTATAGGGTCTGCAATAAATGTAGTGCTAGGAATCAGCAGGATTACAGGTAATCGGTTCCCCTCGTAACAAATCCACAAGCATGCACGTTAATGTTTGATAGGACAGGACCCAGAAAACTTGCAAAACTACAGAATCATAGAACTGCATAAATCACAGTCCCGTGTGTCGGTCCGTCCCTGGGAAAAGAAGGTATTGTTGACCTCTTGTAGTATTTCACAACCTTTCCAGGCCAAAGTACCCCTGGATTCTTTTTTATTTCATACCGTCACTGTGTTTTAACGGCCTCGTTTATTGCTATTGCAATTATTCTTTCTAACCATTCAGCCAAACAACCCAGTTCTGGTTGACCTGTATTTCTTCAGTGAAGGTGATATTCAATTTAAATCAGGACTGCAAAAAACCCAATGTATACTAAATTAAAAGTCCTACCTTTAGTACAACAGTTACCAAAAACCTCGAAACAACGGAATCCAGATAGCTGCCTCCATCCACTATCGAGTATGGAAGAAGGTAAGTTTGGCCTTTTGTTACGTTTCATATCTCCTCCAGGCCAAGGTAACAGCGGTGATTTATCTGTAACAAACCAAGATTTTAACTATTACATCCAAATATTTGACTTACTCAAACCAATGTTTTCATTTCTTTGTTTGAAGTTCATTGTTGGTGATGGTGAGTTAATGTTGTTCAAAGGTTTATTGCGGACATTTTCCATCACGAATGTAAAAAAAAAAAAAAACAATACACAACGTTTCGGGATCTGGAATCTGATCCCGTCTTCAGGTGAAAAAACTTAACTAACACATTACAACTAACAATACACAAACGCCCAACCTAAGTTGGAATACACTACCGAGGGTAGTAGTCAAAAAATATGCACTGTATAGCAGTCAAGTCATGATACAACATGCAATTAATAACAAATCACAAAACACTATAATCTATAAAAGGTTTACGTACAAAAAACTCACACAATGGAACACTAACAACACCGTACGCTATGACTCCACCAAATTTTATAGATTATAGTGTTTTGTGATTTGTTATTAATTGCATGTTGTATCATGACTTGACTGCTATACAGTGCATATTTTTTGACTACTACCCTCGGTAGTGTATTCCAACTTAGGTTGGGCGTTTGTGTATTGTTAGTTGTAATGTGTTAGTTAAGTTTTTTCACCTGAAGACGGGATCAGATTCCAGATCCCGAAACGTTGTGTATTGTTTTTTTTTACATTCGTGATGGAAAATGTCCGCAATAAACCTTTGAACAACAATGTTTTCATGATATATCACGAAATTAATTACCTATCACTTAAGTATGTTACACTGAAAAGGCTATTGTGAAATTCATTATTACTGAGTATATACATGGTGAAGCCGAGGTTGCAAATAAGCGGCGGGTTAAAAAAACACTTTTTGCCAGTGTGATGAACTACATGTTTTCATCATAGTGCATCACAATTGAACAACTTATATTATGAAACGAAAATGTTATTCATATAGTAGAACCTTTAAAAAGCTTAAGAGAACTTTTAAAGTGTTCATCTATTTAACAACTATTTACTTCTTTGTTTCAAATAGTAAATAACTTGTAGGATAGTTACCGTCTGGGACAAAAGTGTTTGAGGAGCCTGATGTTGGAAAGAATACAGCTGCGTTAAATCCCATGCTATGCTTTTGGTACGACTGGCAGACACCACAGTGAGAAGCCTGCAACAAGGCACATCAAGGGTTAAAGGATTAACATACTTACAATTAAATATATACATTTCGGGAGCCTACCAGTAGACCGACAAGATACTTGGTCGTCTGGCCACTAGACCGTATTTTTTAATTAAATAGATTAATGCTGAAAACCAGTACGTCGACGAGTTATTTCATCGTCAGTCCAGTTGACCGGCCTGTAAAACTAAATTATTATATTCGAGAAACCAACTTGTCGTCAATCCTCCCGACCGACTTACCACTTGCTCGTCTTTTAGGTGGGGATAGGGGGCAGAGTGGGAGGAGCTAACTGGGGATTACCCAGGAGTTTGAGGCGCTTCTCATGGTTGAACCACCTCGCTCTAGGTTAGAAGCCAGTATTGCCAACTGAAAGTACAGCTCCGTCGAATACTATACACGCGGCGTGTTTATACAGACTGGCGTTAAGTTGACGTTGGCGCGCAATTCTCGTTGCGTCGTTTCTATAGCAACCGTGCCGTGACATTGTCCTTGGTCTCGCGCATTCCTCTGCCTTTGTATTATTTAATCTGCATCGAAAGATAAGACTCGCTTATATGCATTGACTATTGAGTCAATTAAAAATTTCATTCGGGGTTTTTGATCGTTTGTTTGGATAAAACTACGTACCGTATATTGTAGAATTAAATTTGTAGTGTGGTTATATGGTATTATGGTATATATAATATCCTACTAATATTATATATGAGAAAGTTTGGATGTATGGATGTATGTTTGTGACAAGTAAACGCAGGAAATACTGGCCGGATTGGGCTGAAATTTGTTGTGATGATAGCTCACATTCCCGATTAACATGTAGACGCATTCTTATCTCAAAAGTCCGTTCGGGCTCCGCCCCAGTGGCTCTGGAATTTCCCATGTTAACCTTATGAGTAATATTTAAAACGAATAAAAGAATTTCGTCAGCTGTTTCAAATACACAAGTTGGTTCTGTGATATTAAATTCGCATTAACAAGTTATAAGACAGGGTGCAGTACCATTAATTTAAATGAATATATAGAATAATCCATAGCCAAATTGATATTTTTCATTGTTATGAGTGTAGGACAGATACTAAAGTGCAGCCAAATTTTGTTTCTAAAAGTGGTAGCCTATATGTGTAACTATTTTATACAACAAATGTAAAGATCAAAATGTTTGTATTTTGTGTCCTCTTCCCGTTGCAAAGCACGGGTACAACAGCTAGTATATACATATGTACCAGGTTTTGCGTTGGATTTTTCGTCAGTTTCGTCATTGAGCTCTCTCGTAGTAAGTTGTATCACTTGCGTCTTGTTCATGTTCTGTGGCATATTTTGTATCACTTGCTTCCTGAGACGTATCAGAGTGGTGGAAACTGGTCCACGACGTAGAGGAAGTGGAGGGAAGTTGCAAAGGCAAAAGGTCTGGAGTGTGGGAAATGCCAAGCGACTATAGAATAATACAAAACCATGCTTAAAAAGGCTTAGGGAATGATGGAAACAGGCCCACGACGTAGAGGAAGTGGAGGGAAGTTGCAAGGGCAAAAGGTCTGGAGTGTGGGAAATATAAAGTGACTATGGAAATATACAACACCATGCTTAAAAAGGCTTAGGGAGTGATGGAAACAGGTCCACGACGTAGAGGGAGTGGAGGCAAGTTGCAAGGGCAAAAGGTCTGGAGTGTGGGAAATATCAAGTGACTAGGAAATATACAACACCATGCTTAAAAAGGATTGAGGAATGATGGAAACAGGTCCACGACGTAGAGGAAGTGGAGGCAAGTTGCAAAGGCAAAATGTCTGGAGTGTGGGAAATATCAAGTGACTATGGAAATATACAACTCCATGCTTAAAAAGGCTTGAGGAATGATTGAAACTGGTTCACGACGTAGAGGAAGTGGAGGGAAGTTGCAAGGACAAAAGGTCTGGAATGTGGGAAATTTCAAGTGACGATGGAATTATACAACGCCATGCTTAAAAAGGCTTAGGGAATGATGGAAACAGGTCCGCGACGTAGAGGAAGTGGAGGCAAGTTGCAAGGGCAAAAGGTCTGGAGTGTGGGAAATATCAAGTGACTATGGAAATATACAACACCATGCTTAAAAAGGATTGAGGAATGATGGAAACAGGTCCGCGACGTAGAGGAAGTGGAGGCAAGTTGCAAAGGCAAAAGGTTTTAAGTGTGGGACATGTCAAGTGACTGTGAAATTATACAACGCTATGCTTAAAAAGGCTTAGGGAATGATAGAAACAGGTCCGCGACGTAGAGGAAATGGAGGCAAGTTGCAAAGGCAAAAGGTTTGGAGGGTGAGAAATGTCAAGTGAAAATGGAATTATGCAAAGCCATGCTTCAAAAGTCTTAGGGAATGATTAATAATTAAATTAATTTAATTAATAATTAAATTGAATCTAAATTATTGCATACAATTATTATCTGGTCAGAGGTGGCAGTGCCATCGTGCGCGCAGAATGCTTCTATTGGGAATTTTTCCTTCCTACTTGGACGTCCTGCAACCTTATTTACGATGTGCCGCAATTTTCTGGAGTCTCCGTCTGCATCTTTGATTTTATTTTTGAAAAAACTGTACTTGGCTTGTTTAATTAATGACTTGAGAATATTCCTATATCCTGTCCGTGCTGTATGAAACTGACCTGTGCTGTATGAACTTGGTCAAACTACAGCACAGACAGTAGAAGGACAAGGATATAGGTTACATGAGCCTGATAATAGATAAGGAACTCTTACACTATAGCTGTCTCCCGGCATGTCTGAATTTTACTTTATAAGGAATAAGGATGTAGGTTTGAAATACCTTCAAACATTAAATCAAGAGGACAAATTGTAACAACTGTTGAGAATTTAATTGAAAATACTGTAAGACTGAAAATATGATTTTCTGGGTGAAGAAAGTTGTCTAAATTTGATATTTCAAAGTCCCATAACTTTCGAACGCCTCAACCCATCAGTATGGGAATAAGTATACAATGTATATGATTTAAATCTCTACAATATCTGACCAATAAAACAGTATGTCATTATGACTCATATCATGGTTGTATGTTGTATGTATGTCCTATGGTCTGGCAGAGGCCTGACGTCACATGGAACTGTCACTGTAGGTGGTCTTTAGCTCTTTCCTGCTTTAAAACTCTCAATTCTTGCGTAAACTATAGGTTTTTTTCTTATTACCTTGCTCCAACTAGTACTCTTTTGATGGTATGAGGTTTTAAAAAGTTTATAGTTATTAATTAGAATATTATTCACGCCTGAATATTTATTATTTTCTGTTCAGTTGTGGCTCAGTAGTTGCGATGCTAACACCACGGCAAAAGAAGGTTTTAGCCATGTACCTAGTATGGAGGCGAAGAAAAAGAAATAATAATAGCTGATTTGGATTCACACAATACTTAATAATCGGCACGAGTTTGGGGCATCCAGGGTGTTATTACTCCCATAGCCCTACGCCGGAAACTAGCTATTACAGCATGGCAGTTCATGAGAAATTATTTAATTGTAATAAAAAGAAAATATTACTCTTTCAGTTCTGGGTAAAATGCAGAGCAATACTAAAGTGGTACGTCAACTTCGTATTACGTTGTCATGAAATAACAACTTAAAATTTAATGATTGACAAACCCTAATAATAATATAATCTCTCTACGGAATGTTAGGTGTTAGTAGTGGAATATACTTGAAGTGAAGTTAGCTTTTATTCTTGAACTGTTAGGGGCCTCCTCATTTATATGGGTGTGCGGCTTCATTGGCAACAAATAATGGAAATTACATAGAAATTTGGCATTTCCAAAAAGCAAAAAAATAAATTGGCTGTTACGTAATTTATTGACGTTTACATGCATTGTTAATCAACGTATCTTATAAAGGATGATGTGATCTAGTTTAAAAGGAATATGACCTTTCTGTTATGACAGTAGCTGCTTGAATAGTATTTACTAATTGGGCCATTTTTACAGCCAAAATGTCGTGTTATTTTCAATAATGTTACCAACCAGTGAGCCACGGTCCGTAATATAGGCCACTGCAAATAAGTAGCAAACTGTTAAATTAGCAAACTTATTGACTGTTTACAATTAACATAATGTTCTTCTTCCCACTTTTAATTTCTGATAACAGCTGGAGTTTCATAACACCCAATTTTGTACTAAATACACGCTGTTGTTTGATCTCGAGTAGCCGACCCAGTGTTAGCATCAAGAGGCCAAAAACTAGGAACGTAGCGCCAGCCACGTCCCTTTCACTTTCAGCAATTTTACAACCCTCGCCAACCCTACACATCCAAAGACAGAGAGAGAGAGGGAGAGAGACAGTAAAACAGCTGTCGAAGTCGATCGGGTCGACCTAGCCTCGGTCGTCAACTCGCTTTCTTTTTCTTCGCCTACAAGCGTTTGAATAGGGGCGCGGGAAAACTACTTGTGTGATGCGGCACGCGTAATACCGGAAAAGGCCTTCGGGTAGTTCTAGAGCGCCGCCAGAATTGGGTCGCTGGAGTCGCGTTTTAGTTGCCACTTTACTATTGAAGACTCTTAAGTGGCAAAAGAGTTTATAACGAAATATACCCCCACCGCAACAAACCTGCAGACTAAGCAAATTTCTATTTGCCTGATTGGATTTACACTAAAATGACTTCTTGAAAATATCACAGTTATTCCATATTTAAATAGAATAAGTTTAACAAGTACTTAGGTTTGCTGCAACAGGGAGGGTAAAAGTGTGTTTTTTTGTGTAAAATAATAACATTTTATAAATAAATAAATGATTTTTTTCTAATTTGATGCAAATATTTTCATAAACAAGAAAACTACTACAGTTTACTTATTCCCTGGTGTGAGTGAGGGTATACATTCAACTCTAGAAAATACGCTGGTAAACGAACGACAAAGAGCCGCCGATGTCTAGAGTTTCCTTGGATGGGTGGCCGACCGACCGGTAGTCATAGGGTGACGACACAAAGGGGGTGGTAGGCGGGTATCCGTGTCGGCCAGTGAGTCAGTGTTACCGGTGTTACTTCAAAGATGAATTATTGCCCTCGGGGAATCCCGAGGTAGGCGCGGCGCCGCCAGCTCGACACTTGTTTCGGTCACTGGTCTTGGTTGATTGTTTCGTTTTCGTTTTACTATCTTTTGATACTTTTACATAAACGATATAGCCATGATAGGCTATATTACTAATGAAAATTCAATAAGTACATTGCACACTACGATAGTTCATGTAAACAGTTGTTACTTAAATCGTTTGGAACTCTGGCCACGTCTATATTCTTCATTAGAGTGAACTTAACTGCAGGCTATTCAATAGACTGTGAAAAAAAACTGTGAATGATTTTATGTACTTGGGGTTTGATAATTTTTTTGATAATTATAGCAAAAGCTACCAGTCTTTGTCATCCGCGTCATAATTCTTGAGCTAACTACTTCTGCAGTGATATACCTTACACGTCACAAAACTGTATTAACCCTAGATCCAGTACCTCTGCTCCAACTAGTATTATAACATTGCCGTCCAGGAATCTTTGAACATATAGTTTGACAATAATTGCATGGATAGTACAGCCGTTTCAACAAGGATTTATTTACTATATGTTCTTAAAACTGAAATTAATTAGAAATACTATTAAAATAAATTAAATTAATTAATTTGATGTGAATTTAGCTTTAGTTAACAACACTCATACAAGTTCATAAACATAAACCAAATAAATTTTTTTTTACTAGAAACGATTTGCAGGGTCGTCCAGATGAACTTGGAAATAGTACCATAGATAAAAGGAGTAGACATACTCTGTCATACATACATGTCTATACTCCTTTTATCTATGATAGTTCATTAGCAAATCTGAATATACAGTAGTGCCGTGCATTTGAAGTACTTACTCAGAACACAGACTTACTTGAGGACAGTTACACAATAAAACGCAAAGATCCACGGATGTAAAGACTACATTATTTAGTAAAAAAAAAACAAGGATGCGTCAGTTAGGGCCAGTTAGACAATTGAAGTACACAGAATTGAATCACCATAGTATTGTCCATGCAACAACGTGAGAGGATAAAACATGTACTTCTTCAATTATAATTACATGTTTCTGTGTAAAACCGAAGACGTCTACAGACTTTACTAAGAAAAACTTCTCCCCGGTAACACAGGCAATGGGAATTCCTTCTAGACAAGGTTTTCAATAGGCCTACAACAAAATCATAAAACAAAAGATGTTTCTCAGGCTAAGTAGCACACTGTGCACTTCAGCAAATAAATAGTTTACCGAGATAACTATTGCTTACCAAGACAGCAGTGTCATTTAAGGAGAAATAGTACAAACTAATGTCACCAAAAGTCTAAATTCATTCTTTATTTTATTTTTTTAAGAGAGGGAAAAATAGACAACAAAGCTTTAAATAACCGGTATTATCAATTTGTATTTATCTCTCAATTGAATAAATGTAACGGTAGTTACCTCACCACTGTTCACAATATTTGACCCTCCTATTACATAAATATGTTAGTTAATTTAATATTCAAACTCGTGTACATGTTGCTCGAATTCGAGCAATTTCAAAGTATTACAGAATTTATTTCAAAACAAAAAAAAGTAATATTCAATGAGTTTAAAAGAGTCAACTCAAAGATCACCAGTGTGTAACTGCTGGAGATACTCACGATGTATATACAGTAATCAACATTTCCTGTAAATATTTTATCATATTTCATAAATTGGTATTGCTTTTTAATGTTTCTACAAATGTTTCCTGACTTATAGCTGCATAAGGTTGTTCATGTTTATCTTATTTATTGATAAACCTATGCATGGCACCACCCTTGTCGCCAGCAGTAAGTTTACAAATTTCAGTAATTTTTTAATAAAGATAAACACTTTTTTGATCATATTAAGGACTTCCTGTTGTCTGTAACAATTTTATTTGTTCAATCGGCGTATTTTTATTTATTTAGCTAAATAAAACATTTATTTCATTGAAGTAAACTAATATAGGCCTATTTATATTCACTGTACTGTGTATAGCAAAATATCGATTGAGAAACAAACAATTACACGTAATAAAAACCTCGCTAGTCCGCTGCATTGTGATAGCTGAAAATCGTCGGAATGAAAACCGCCGCTACAAGATACAGAAGTTGGTACGCCTGCAGTGCCCTCCACAGCTGCGCGCGCCGCTGGTACTGCCACTCAACACATCCCCACCTAAAAGACGAGCAAGTGGTAAGTCGGTCGGGAGGATTGACGACAAGTTGGTTTCTCGTATATAATAATTTAGATTTACAGGCCGGTCAACTGGACTGACGATGAAATAACTTGTCGACGTACTGGTTTTCAGTATTTATCTATTTAATTAAAAAAGACGGTCTAGTGGCAAGACGACCAAGTATCTTGTCGGTCAACTGGTGGCCCCCCATACATTTCTTGTAAAATCAACCAAGTCTAGAATTTCATTTACCATATCTTCATTTACCCACAATATCTTCGACATATATATTGATTTTTCTGACTATCCTGGACAAACACCAGTACTCAGTTAGATAATTTAAATCTAAGATTATGAGATCTATTTTAATTGTTAGTTTATTTCTTCCAATTATACATCGGTTTATTTACATACTACACATTGCATGTTTACTGTTTTGTAATGCTGATCTGTAAATCCATTGTTTATCGTATACTACTAAACAATTTAAAAACTCAGTTATGATGAATTATAAAAAATTACCTCCAAACGATAAGAAAGACAGCTGATATTGACAACTTCTTAAAGGAAATTCACGCTTGGACGTACGTAGTTGTATTACTTGATAATGAGGTTTTCGCGTGAAAGTTCACACCCGCTACAATTGGAAATATCTGAAACAGTATCAACGAGCTATTAAAAGGAATCCTATCTTGACCAGAACTTACTTTTATTTACCTGTGCTGTGTGATACAATCTGATTCTTTCGTATAATTTGTAAAAATCAATATTTGTCGCTTCAAAAAATTCTTATTTCAAATGCTAAAAGGGAAAGTTTAGTTTTCATCAGTTCTTGTTGTGAGTAGTAATTTAAAATATGGAATAGAATTTTTCATCTTCAATCGTATTTGCTGACATCCATCCATTGTAGTGAACTCTCAGCTTAGATACTAATCTAAGCTATAATACTCTATGAGTTAATCTCATTGAGCAAGGAAATATGTGATCTCTTTAACAATATAACCTTGAGTGTTAATGGAAATTATGCTTATTGGAATTTTGCTTATTGTTTGCTCATGGAAATTTCTGCTATCTACTTACACTAAGGTTGTACTACCCTATGATTGTTGTTGTTACTTGGGTAGATAAGATACTTACATTGGTAGTAGAATACAGCTCCCTTCCTCTCTGATGACGCCTTGATTGAAGCTCACAGGGTGATGAGAAGAGAGTAAGGAAATCATGCCAGTGGGTTGGAATAAGGTCCAAGGGATACTTTGGATAAAGGACACCCGGGGTAGGGAGAGAAGGTCCAGACACAATTATTTTGATCTACCTCCTCTCTCTACCCCCAAGCGCCCCCTCGGCCATGTTTGGTTGGAGGGCCTCCCGATTCTACCACAATGTTACCGTAGTATGGTAGGGCCGTAACAGAAACTTAATGTGTATTACTAATCAAAACCTGATTTCAAAACTCAAAATAAAAATTTTGAATTTTATCAAATGTATATTATACGGTTTATGAGTTTTGACATTGTTTAAGGGCTGAAGCCCATTTATCCCACCTTACCACCCCTGGCAAGAATCTTAGAAGTTTAATCATACAAAACCTCACATAGGAATATATTTTAACATCCCTTTTAACTGACCTTACCATTACCTCCTTTGCCTTTCTAACAAGGTTTTAGCCTTGCTAACAAGTTGCCTCCACTATTGCCTGTCTGCTGCTTGGTGTTACCATTAGATCAATTAAAAATATCTGTTAAGACTTAGTAATTGAAACACTTTTTTTAAACCTAAAAGAATATTTTGACAATCATTTTCATATGAAAATGTTTTATTATTTGTTTATTATTGACTATATTGACACAGCATTGAATGATTTCTGTATATTGGTGTATCTGGTATATAGATTGCTTAAGTAAATAACCCTTGAGTGTTACATAATTGCTTTTCATGGTTAAACTTCTAAAACTTTTACCAGACTACTAAAAAATTACTTAACAAAAACTTAGTACTAAATATATGTCTATCCTAAAACTACCCCCTAACATAAAAAAGGCATATTAATAACACCTATTTATTACAAAAAAAAATATAAAATATTAATTTACCTAAAACTGCACAACTCACCCCTACTTTTTTATCCGTGATTTTCTTGTTGGTCCTCTTCTTTGATTCTTTTAACTTATATTAACAACCAACTCAAACTATCCAACTTTATGTCTTATATATCTGAAATCGCGTCAAATCAACATTCATTTGATGCTTTTAAACTGGGCATGGAAATACATACAAAAACACACAAACAAAATGAAGCGTCTTGAATTAAAAGATCCACTTGAAGATGTCTCGTAGAGGAGGGCCTGATACTAACCTATCATAACTATAATGTGTTTGTAATCTAATAAAATTTGAACTAACTATCTAACACTCTATCTGTTAAAAAGAACTTGAAAATCCCTAATCTGTTCTAAAGACCTATGGCTAACCTATTCATTAAAAAATGTAGTAAATTTTCACCTAACACTATCTATTAAAAAAAAACCTGAAAATCCCTAATCTGTTCTAAAAGCCTATGGCTAACCTATTTGTGAAAAATATAGTAAAATTTCACCTAACACTATCTAATAAAAACACCTGAAAATCCCTGATTAGTTTTAAAAGCGTATTAGCTAACCTATTTGCAAAAACATTTGGTAATATTTCACCTAACAGTATCTAATAAAAATACCTAGAAATCCCTGATCTGATATAAATTTAACCCTGATTAATAATTAATTTGGCTATCTGAGATATCATCCTACTACAAATGTCTCCTACTTGCTGAAATTTTGAAATTCTAATCTGTAAACAAAATTTTTGCTCAGCCAAATAAAATTTATCCATCCCTAACCTCTTTGTAATAACCTAAAACTAAACGATGGGGATTTCTTCAGTGAAGCGAAGACTCAATCCGAAGAATGATGGCAGAACAATCACACACAAAAGGAAAGTTCCTACCTTTGGTACGATCGCACCTCAAAACCTGAAAATAGGAAAGTCCAAGTGAGCAAAAAACATGAGTTTAAAGTTATATTTTGTGAGTTTGTATTTACAAAGATACTTAAATATTGTGTTTTTAAAATTATATCCATTTAGTATTTACAAAATCAATGTTATTAATTATGAAATTGTTGCAAATTATGTGGACTCTCTACAGGAAAATCCATTGAAGATCCATTGAAACCAAATCAAGTATGGGAAACTATAAGGCTGTTTGTAACAAAAATGTCTACATTGAACGGACATCCTGAGCCAAAGCAAGGGTAGTTCAATTATAGTACCAAGATTGTATTAATTATGTTCTTTAAATATCTTTTATCAAATTGTTATTTATCGTTTACTGAAACATTTGAACATTTAGTTTCAAGAAATATAAAAAAAATTACCTCAGAATCCTACAGAAGACACCTGATGTCAAAATCTTGGCAAAGGAAGATCATGCATGTATTTCATTCCATGAAGATCTTCTTGCAAAAGTTGACACGCGCACGACAGTCGGAAAGATCTAAAACAGTATCAAAGAATTATTCAAATGAATCCTAACCTGACCGCCACTTATTTTTAATTACCAGTGTTTAATGATTTTACATTTCTTGGAGGTCCCACTGTTAAGAGCTCCCGCCAAATTGTATGTAACTTTCTAAAAAACCCTTCTCTTGTCCCCTCAGGGCTTGGGGATGTTTTATGAGGGTAAGAGTCAGTGTTTAAATGAAACTCATGTGGCAGGGACGCACACAGCGTTCTCCGTTAGCATTTTTCTAGTAAATCACTCATCATACAGTCCGCTAAAATCGTATTTGTTACGCCTTTTTCAATTTAATCAAACTCATTGTGTTTCTGAACTTTCAACATCATTTTTGTATTTTTTCAGTTTTTTAATATTAAATTCCGTATATAACCAGTGAACTCTTTCAAGACCAGTGTTATTCTTTCAACTTTCCACAAATAATTTTCAACTCATTAAATTAATTTCATTACCAACTACTCAGCCATTAACCATAAACACCCATAATTAAAGGATGATAAGTCAAAGAAAATATAATTGAAGCTTCCACCATGTTCCATGATTAGGTTTGTTTGTCAACAGTTATCGCCAATCTATAGAGAATGACTTGATTCCAAACCTATCATTTATAATGTTCTATCCATATTGTCCAACAGGTTATAGTATTTTTGTAGTCTGGCAGTTTGCTTCACCACTGACAAGATTGTTCTTGAACCTCATATGGGTAACAGATCAGATCAACATGGCAAGAACCTTAAAAAGCTTAAGAGACCTTTTAAAGTGTCCATGTATTTAACAACTATTTACTTTTTTGTTTCAAATAGTAAATAACGTGTAGGATAGTTACCGTCTGGGACGAAAGTGTTCGAGGAGCCTGACGTTGGGAAGAATACAGCAGCGTTAAATCCCATCCTGCGCTTTTGGTACGACTGGCAGACACCACAGTGAGAAGCCTGCAACAAGGCACATCAAGAGGTTAGAAGAACAACATACTTACTAATCTATAATTATACTTATTATTAATACTATAACTCAAATTTTTTTATATAAAATCAAAGTTTGATTTGTTTGATTCATGTCTAGAGTGTCATTTCTCTTATAGTTGAACAAGGTATAAAATCATTTTTGCTATATTAAAGACATTATCGCTTTTACTTACTAAAATATTGCTTTATTATTCATTACTGATCATTGCTATAAAAATCTTTTTAATTATCGATTCTAAGAAATCACAAAAAATTACCTTTGCATTTATCAGAAGAAGTTGAACTCACATCGTCTTCGTGTAGGAAGTTGCAAGATATCAGAGAGCTCATTCTACGAATTTCCCAAGATAGACTATAGTCCCTCACTAGTATTGGAAAATCTAAAACAGAGTCTAAAAAGACAGTTTTTAGAATAGGGCAAGAGGTATACCAACGCTACAAGTAATTGTTTTTGTATCTATGTATTCATATCTAGTTTTGTTATATAGTCTTAGTTTTATTCATATCTATTTTCTCAACTCAAATAGTGTTTGCTGTCAACTCATCACCTGACAATTTGAAAGGATTCTTGACCTTTTGTAGTATTTCACAACCTTTGCAGGCCAAAGTACTCTTAGATTATCATATAATTTCATATTTTCTCCTTCTGTGTTGCTAACTATAATGTACATAGTAAAAAATGATTGGTACATTATATTCTTTGGACTTTAATGTTTCCCTTACACTATGACTTACTTAATTTGTGATTGTTTCTTTGATACTCTCCATATGTAATAGAGTAGGGAAAATGGTGATACTTGAAACATGTGATTGCTGCATTCTTCACACCTGAAAATTTGACTTAGAAGAGTTATGAAGGAACAACAAGAAGTGTACGATACCTTCTCAACCCTGAGTTGAACTGACATTAGGGTCTGCAATAAATGTAGTGCTAGGAATCAGCAGGATTACAGGTAATCGGTTCCCCTCGTAACAAATCCACAAGCATGCACGTTAATGTTTGATAGGACAGGACCCAGAAAACTTGCAAAACTACAGAATCATAGAACTGCATAAATCACAGTCCCGTGTGTCGGTCCGTCTCTGGGAAAAGAAGGTATTGTTGACCTCTTGTAGTATTTCACAACCTTTCTAGGCCAAAGTACCCCTGGATTCTTTTTTATTTCATACCGTCACTATGTTTTAACGGCCTCGTTTATTGCTATTGCAATAATTCTTTCTAACCATTCAGCCAAACAACCCAGTTCTGGTTGACCTGTATTTCTTCAGTGAAGGTGATATTCAATTTAAATCAGGACTGCAAAAAACCCAAAGTATACCAAAATTAAAAGTCCTACCTTTAGTACAACAGTTACCAAAAACCTCGAAACAACGGAATCTAGATAGCTGCCTCCATCCACTATCGAGTATTGAAGGAGGTAAGTTTGGCCTTTTGTTATGTTTCATATCTCCTCCAGGCCAAGGTAACAGCGGTGATTTATCTGTAACAAACCAAGATTTTAACTATTACATCCAAATATTTGACTTACTCAAACCAATGTTTTCATGATATATCACGAAATTAATTACCTATCACTTAAGTATGTTACACTGAAAAAGCTATTGTGAAATTCATTATTACTGAGTATATACATGGTGAAGCCGAGGTTGCAAATAAGCGGCGGGTTGAAAAAACACTTTTTGCCAGTGTGATGAACTACATGTTTTCATCATAGTGCATCACAATTGAACAAATTATATTAGGAAACAAAAATGCTATTCATATAGTAGAACCTTTAAAAAGCTTAAGAGAACTTTTAAAGTGTTCATCTATTTAACAACTATTTACTTCTTTGTTTCAAATAATAATAAGTTGTAGGATAGTTACCGTCTGGGACAAAAGTGTTCGAGGAGCCTGATGTTGGAAAGAATACAGCTGCGTTAAATCCCATGCTATGCTTTTGGTACGACTGGCAGACACCACAGTGAGAAGCCTGCAACAAGGCACATCAAGGGTTAAAGGATTAACATACTTACAATTAAATATATACATTTCTTGTAAAATCAACCAAGTCTAGAATTTCATTTACCATATCTTCATTTACCCACAATATCTTCGACATATATATTGATTTTTCTGACTATCCTGGACAAACACCAGTACTCAGTTAGATAATTTAAATCTAAGATTATGAGATCTATTTTAATTGTTAGTTTATTTCTTCCAATTATACATCGGTTTATTTACATACTACACATTGCATGTTTACTGTTTTGTAATGCTGATCTGTAAATCCATTGTTTATCGTATACTACTAAACAATTTAAAAATTCAGTTATGATGAATTATAAAAAATTACCTCCAAACGATAAGAAAGACAGCTGATATTGACAACTTCTTAAAGGAAATTCACGCTTGGACGTACGTAGTTGTATTACTTGATAATGAGGTTTTCGCGTGAAAGTTCACACCCGCTACAATTGGAAATATCTGAAACAGTATCAACGAGCTATTAAAAGGAATCCTATCTTGACCAGAACTTACTTTTATTTACCTGTGCTGTGTGATACAATCTGATTCTTTCGTATAATTTGTAAAAATCAATATTTGTCGCTTCAAAAAATTCTTATTTCAAATGCTAAAAGGGAAAGTTTAGTTTTCATCAGTTCTTGTTGTGAGTAGTAATTTAAAATATGGAATAGAATTTTTCATCTTCAATCGTATTTGCTGACATCCATCCATTGTAGTGAACTCTCAGCTTAGATACTAATCTAAGCTATAATACTCTATGAGTTAATCTCATTGAGCAAGGAAATATGTGATCTCTTTAACAATATAACCTTGAGTGTTAATGGAAATTATGCTTATTGGAATTTTGCTTATTGTTTGCTCATGGAAATTTCTGCTATCTACTTACACTAAGGTTGTACTACCCTATGATTGTTGTTGTTACTTGGGTAGATAAGATACTTACATTGGTAGTAGAATACAGCTCCCTTCCTCTCTGATGACGCCTTGATTGAAGCTCGCAGGGTGATGAGAAGAGAGTAAGGAAATCATGCCAGTGGGTTGGAATAAGGTCCAAGGGATACTTTGGATAAAGGACACCCGGGGTAGGGAGAGAAGGTCCAGACACAATTATTTTGATCTACCTCCTCTCTCTACCCCTAAGCGCCCCCTCGGCCATGTTTGGTTGGAGGGCCTCCCGATTCTACCACAATGTTACCGTAGTATGGTAGGGCCGTAACAGAAACTTAATGTGTATTACTAATCAAAACCTGATTTCAAAACTCAAAATAAAAATTTTGAATTTTATCAAATGTATATTATACGGTTTATGAGTTTTGACATTGTTTAAGGGCTGAAGCCCATTTATCCCACCTTACCACCCCTGGCAAGAATCTTAGAAGTTTAATCATACAAAACCTCACATAGGAATATATTTTAACATCCCTTTTAACTGACCTTACCATTACCTCCTTTGCCTTTCTAACAAGGTTTTAGCCTTGCTAACAAGTTGCCTCCACTATTGCCTGTCTGCTGCTTGGTGTTACCATTAGATCAATTAAAAATATCTGTTAAGACTTAGTAATTGAAACACTTTTTTTAAACCTAAAAGAATATTTTGACAATCATTTTCATATGAAAATGTTTTATTATTTGTTTATTATTGACTATATTGACACAGCATTGAATGATTTCTGTATATTGGTGTATCTGGTATATAGATTGCTTAAGTAAATAACCCTTGAGTGTTACATAATTGCTTTTCATGGTTAAACTTCTAAAACTTTTACCAGACTACTAAAAAATTACTTAACAAAAACTTAGTACTAAATATATGTCTATCCTAAAACTACCCCCTAACATAAAAAAGGCATATTAATAACACCTATTTATTACAAAAAAAAATATAAAATATTAATTTACCTAAAACTGCACAACTCACCCCTACTTTTTTATCCGTGATTTTCTTGTTGGTCCTCTTCTTTGATTCTTTTAACTTATATTAACAACCAACTCAAACTATCCAACTTTATGTCTTATATCTGAAATCGCGTCAAATCGACATTCATTTGATGCTTTTAAACTGGGCATGGAAATACATACAAAAACACACAAACAAAATGAAGCGTCTTGAATTAAAAGATCCACTTGAAGATGTCTCGTAGAGGAGGGCCTGATACTAACCTATCATAACTATAATGTGTTTGTAATCTAATAAAATTTGAACTAACTATCTAACACTCTATCTGTTAAAAAGAACTTGAAAATCCCTAATCTGTTCTAATAACCTATGGCTAACATATTCATTAAAAAATGTAGTAAATTTTCACCTAACACTATCTATTAAAAAAAAACCTGAAAATCCCTAATCTGTTCTAAAAGCCTATGGCTAACCTATTTGTGAAAAATATAGTAAAATTTCACCTAACACTATCTAATAAAAACACCTGAAAATCCCTGATTAGTTTTAAAAGCGTATTAGCTAACCTATTTGCAAAAACATTTGGTAATATTTCACCTAACAGTATCTAATAAAAATACCTAGAAATCCCTGATCTGATATAAATTTAACCCTGATTAATAATTAATTTGGCTATCTGAGATATCATCCTACTACAAATGTCTCCTACTTGCTGAAATTTTGAAATTCTAATCTGTAAACAAAATTTTTGCTCAGCCAAATAAAATTTATCCATCCCTAACCTCTTTGTAATAACCTAAAACTAAACGATGGGGATTTCTTCAGTGAAGCGAAGACTCAATCCGAAGAATGATGGCAGAACAATCACACACAAAAGGAAAGTTCCTACCTTTGGTACGATCGCACCTCAAAACCTGAAAATAGGAAAGTCCAAGTGAGCAAAAAACATGAGTTTAAAGTTATATTTTGTGAGTTTGTATTTACAAAGATACTTAAATATTGTGTTTTTAAAATTATATCCATTTAGTATTTACAAAATCAATGTTATTAATTATGAAATTGTTGCAAATTATGTGGACTCTCTACAGGAAAATCCATTGAAGATCCATTGAAACCAAATCAAGTATGGGAAACTATAAGGCTGTTTGTAACAAAAATGTCTACATTGAACGGACATCCTGAGCCAAAGCAAGGGTAGTTCAATTATAGTACCAAGATTGTATTAATTATGTTCTTTAAATATCTTTTATCAAATTGTTATTTATCGTTTACTGAAACATTTGAACATTTAGTTTCAAGAAATATAAAAAAAATTACCTCAGAATCCTACAGAAGACACCTGATGTCAAAATCTTGGCAAAGGAAGATCATGCATGTATTTCATTCCATGAAGATCTTCTTGCAAAAGTTGACACGCTCACGACAGTCGGAAAGATCTAAAACAGTATCAAAGAATTATTCAAATGAATCCTAACCTGACCGCCACTTATTTTTAATTACCAGTGTTTAATGATTTTACATTTCTTGGAGGTCCCACTGTTAAGAGCTCCCGCCAAATTGTATGTAACTTTCTAAAAAACCCTTCTCTTGTCCCCTCAGGGCTTGGGGATGTTTTATGAGGGTAAGAGTCAGTGTTTAAATGAAACTCATGTGGCAGGGACGCACACAGCGTTCTCCGTTAGCATTTTTCTAGTAAATCACTCATCATACAGTCCGCTAAAATCGTATTTGTTACGCCTTTTTCAATTTAATCAAATTCATTGTGTTTCTGAACTTTCAACATCATTTTTGTATTTTTTCAGTTTTTTAATATTAAATTCCGTTTATAACCAGTGAACTCAGTGTTATTCTTTCAACTTTCCACAAATAATTTTCAACTCATTAAATTAATTTCATTACCGGTACCAACTACTCAGCCATTAACCATAAACACCCATAATTAAAGGATGATAAGTCAAAGAAAATATAATTGAAGCTTCCACCATGTTCCATCCCATGATTAGGTTTGTTTGTCAACAGTTATCGCCAATCTATAGAGAATGACTTGATTCCAAACCTATCATTTATAATGTTCTATCCATATTGTCCAACAGGTTATAGTATTTTTGTAGTCTGGCATTTTGCTTCACCATTGACAAGATTGATCTTGAACCTCATATGGGTAACAGATCAGCTCAATATGGCAAGAACCTTAAAAAGCTTAAGAGACCTTTTAAAGTGTCCATGTATTTAGCAACTATTTACTTTTTTGTTTCAAATAGTAAATAAAGTGTAGGATAGTTACCGTCTGGGACGAAAGTGTTCGAGGAGCCTGACGTTGGGAAGAATACAGCAGCGTTAAATCCCATCCTGCGCTTTTGGTACGACTGGCAGACACCACAGTGAGAAGCCTGCAACAAGGCACATCAAGAGGTTAGAAGAACAACATACTTACTAATCTATAATTATACTTATTATTAATACTATAACTCAAATTTTTTTATATAAAATCAAAGTTTGATTTGTTTGATTCATGTCTAGAGTGTCATTTCTCTTATAGTTGAACAAGGTATAAAATCATTTTTGCTATATTAAAGACATTATCGCTTTTACTTACTAAAATATTGCTTTATTATTCATTACTGATCATTGGTATAAAAATCTTTTTAATTATCGATTCTAAGAAATCACAAAAAATTACCTTTGCATTTATCAGAAGAAGTTGAACTCACATCGTCTTCGTGTAGGAAGTTGCAAGATATCAGAGAGCTCATTCTACGAATTTCCCAAGATAGACTATAGTCCCTCACTAGTATTGGAAAATCTAAAACAGAGTCTAAAAAGACAGTTTTTAGAATAGGGCAAGAGGTATACCAACGCTACAAGTAATTGTTTTTGTATCTATGTATTCATATCTAGTTTTGTTATATAGTCTTAGTTTTATTCATATCTATTTTCTCAACTCAAATAGTGTTTGCTGTCGACTCATCACCTGACAATTTGAAAGGATTCTTGACCTTTTGTAGTATTTCACAACCTTTGCAGGCCAAAGTACTCTTAGATTATCATATAATTTCATATTTTCTCCTTCTGTGTTGCTAACTATAATGTACATAGTAAAAAATGATTGGTACATTATATTCTTTGGACTTTCAATGTTTCCCTTACACTATGACTTACTTAATTTGTGATTGTTTCTTTGATACTCTCCATATGTAATAGAGTAGGGAAAATGGTGATACTTGAAACATGTGATTGCTGCATTCTTCACACCTGAAAATTTGACTTAGAAGAGTTATGAAGGAACAACAAGAAGTGTACGATACCTTCTCAACCCTGAGTTGAACTGACATTAGGGTCTGCAATAAATGTAGTGCTAGGAATCAGCAGGATTACAGGTAATCGGTTCCCCTCGTAACAAATCCACAAGCATGCACGTTAATGTTTGATAGGACAGGACCCAGAAAACTTGCAAAACTACAGAATCATAGAACTGCATAAATCACAGTCCCGTGTGTCGGTCCGTCTCTGGGAAAAGAAGGTATTGTTGACCTCTTGTAGTATTTCACAACCTTTCTAGGCCAAAGTACCCCTGGATTCTTTTTTATTTCATACCGTCACTATGTTTTAACGGCCTCGTTTATTGCTATTGCAATAATTCTTTCTAACCATTCAGCCAAACAACCCAGTTCTGGTTGACCTGTATTTCTTCAGTGAAGGTGATATTCAATTTAAATCAGGACTGCAAAAAACCCAAAGTATACCAAAATTAAAAGTCCTACCTTTAGTACAACAGTTACCAAAAACCTCGAAACAACGGAATCCAGATAGCTGCCTCCATCCACTATCGAGTATTGAAGGAGGTAAGTTTGGCCTTTTGTTATGTTTCATATCTCCTCCAGGCCAAGGTAACAGCGGTGATTTATCTGTAACAAACCAAGATTTTAACTATTACATCCAAATATTTGACTTACTCAAACCAATGTTTTCATGATATATCACAAAATTAATTACCTATCACTTAAGTATGTTACACTGAAAAAGCTATTGTGAAATTCATTATTACTGAGTATATACATGGTGAAGCCGAGGTTGCAAATAAGCGGCGGGTTGAAAAAACACTTTTTGCCAGTGTGATGAACTACATGTTTTCATCATAGTGCATCACAATTGAACAAATTATATTAGGAAACAAAAATGCTATTCATATAGTAGAACCTTTAAAAAGCTTAAGAGAACTTTTAAAGTGTTCATCTATTTAACAACTATTTACTTCTTTGTTTCAAATAATAATAAGTTGTAGGATAGTTACCGTCTGGGACAAAAGTGTTCGAGGAGCCTGATGTTGGAAAGAATACAGCTGCGTTAAATCCCATGCTATGCTTTTGGTACGACTGGCAGACACCACAGTGAGAAGCCTGCAACAAGGCACATCAAGGGTTAAAGGATTAACATACTTACAATTAAATATATACATTTCTTGTAAAATCAACCAAGTCTAGAATTTCATTTACCATATCTTCATTTACCCACAATATCTTCGACATATATATTGATTTTTCTGACTATCCTGGACAAACACCAGTACTCAGTTAGATAATTTAAATCTAAGATTATGAGATCTATTTTAATTGTTAGTTTATTTCTTCCAATTATACATCGGTTTATTTACATACTACACATTGCATGTTTACTGTTTTGTAATGCTGATCTGTAAATCCATTGTTTATCGTATACTACTAAACAATTTAAAAATTCAGTTATGATGAATTATAAAAAATTACCTCCAAACGATAAGAAAGACAGCTGATATTGACAACTTCTTAAAGGAAATTCACGCTTGGACGTACGTAGTTGTATTACTTGATAATGAGGTTTTCTCGTGAAAGTTCACACCCGCTACAATTGGAAATATCTGAAACAGTATCAACGAGCTATTAAAAGGAATCCTATCTTGACCAGAACTTACTTTTATTTACCTGTGCTGTGTGATACAATCTGATTCTTTCGTATAATTTGTAAAAATCAATATTTGTCGCTTCAAAAAATTCTTATTTCAAATGCTAAAAGGGAAAGTTTAGTTTTCATCAGTTCTTGTTGTGAGTAGTAATTTAAAATATGGAATGGAATTTTTCATCTTCAATCGTATTTGCTGACATCCATCCATTGTAGTGAACTCTCAGCTTAGATACTAATCTAAGCTATAATACTCTATGAGTTAATCTCACTGAGCAAGGAAATATGTGATCTCTTTAACAATATAACCTTGAGTGTTAATGGAAATTATGCTTATTGGAATTTTGCTTATTGTTTGCTCATGGAAATTTCTGCTATCTACTTACACTAAGGTTGTACTACCCTATGATTGTTGTTGTTACTTGGGTAGATAAGATACTTACATTGGTAGTAGAATACAGCTCCCTTCCTCTCTGATGACGCCTTGATTGAAGCTCGCAGGGTGATGAGAAGAGAGTAAGGAAATCATGCCAGTGGGTTGGAATAAGGTCCAAGGGATACTTTGGATAAAGGACACCCGGGGTAGGGAGAGAAGGTCCAGACACAATTATTTTGATCTACCTCCTCTCTCTACCCCCAAGCGCCCCCTCGGCCATGTTTGGTTGGAGGGCCTCCCGATTCTACCACAATGTTACCGTAGTATGGTAGGGCCGTAACAGAAACTTAATGTGTATTACTAATCAAAACCTGATTTCAAAACTCAAAATAAAAATTTTGAATTTTATCAAATGTATATTATACGGTTTATGAGTTTTGACATTGTTTAAGGGCTGAAGCCCATTTATCCCACCTTACCACCCCTGGCAAGAATCTTAGAAGTTTAATCATACAAAACCTCACATAGGAATATATTTTAACATCCCTTTTAACTGACCTTACCATTACCTCCTTTGCCTTTCTAACAAGGTTTTAGCCTTGCTAACAAGTTGCCTCCACTATTGCCTGTCTGCTGCTTGGTGTTACCATTAGATCAATTAAAAATATCTGTTAAGACTTAGTAATTGAAACACTTTTTTTAAACCTAAAAGAATATTTTGACAATCATTTTCATATGAAAATGTTTTATTATTTGTTTATTATTGACTATATTGACACAGCATTGAATGATTTCTGTATATTGGTGTATCTGGTATATAGATTGCTTAAGTAAATAACCCTTGAGTGTTACATAATTGCTTTTCATGGTTAAACTTCTAAAACTTTTACCAGACTACTAAAAAATTACTTAACAAAAACTTAGTACTAAATATATGTCTATCCTAAAACTACCCCCTAACATAAAAAAGGCATATTAATAACACCTATTTATTACAAAAAAAAATATAAAATATTAATTTACCTAAAACTGCACAACTCACCCCTACTTTTTTATCCGTGATTTTCTTGTTGGTCCTCTTCTTTGATTCTTTTAACTTATATTAACAACCAACTCAAACTATCCAACTTTATGTCTTATATCTGAAATCGCGTCAAATCGACATTCATTTGATGCTTTTAAACTGGGCATGGAAATACATACAAAAACACACAAACAAAATGAAGCGTCTTGAATTAAAAGATCCACTTGAAGATGTCTCGTAGAGGAGGGCCTGATACTAACCTATCATAACTATAATGTGTTTGTAATCTAATAAAATTTGAACTAACTATCTAACACTCTATCTGTTAAAAAGAACTTGAAAATCCCTAATCTGTTCTAAAGACCTATGGCTAACCTATTCATTAAAAAATGTAGTAAATTTTCACCTAACACTATCTATTAAAAAAAAACCTGAAAATCCCTAATCTGTTCTAAAAGCCTATGGCTAACCTATTTGTGAAAAATATAGTAAAATTTCACCTAACACTATCTAATAAAAACACCTGAAAATCCCTGATTAGTTTTAAAAGCGTATTAGCTAACCTATTTGCAAAAACATTTGGTAATATTTCACCTAACAGTATCTAATAAAAATACCTAGAAATCCCTGATCTGATATAAATTTAACCCTGATTAATAATTAATTTGGCTATCTGAGATATCATCCTACTACAAATGTCTCCTACTTGCTGAAATTTTGAAATTCTAATCTGTAAACAAAATTTTTGCTCAGCCAAATAAAATTTATCCATCCCTAACCTCTTTGTAATAACCTAAAACTAAACGATGGGGATTTCTTCAGTGAAGCGAAGACTCAATCCGAAGAATGATGGCAGAACAATCACACACAAAAGGAAAGTTCCTACCTTTGGTACGATCGCACCTCAAAACCTGAAAATAGGAAAGTCCAAGTGAGCAAAAAACATGAGTTTAAAGTTATATTTTGTGAGTTTGTATTTACAAAGATACTTAAATATTGTGTTTTTAAAATTATATCCATTTAGTATTTACAAAATCAATGTTATTAATTATGAAATTGTTGCAAATTATGTGGACTCTCTACAGGAAAATCCATTGAAGATCCATTGAAACCAAATCAAGTATGGGAAACTATAAGGCTGTTTGTAACAAAAATGTCTACATTGAACGGACATCCTGAGCCAAAGCAAGGGTAGTTCAATTATAGTACCAAGATTGTATTAATTATGTTCTTTAAATATCTTTTATCAAATTGTTATTTATCGTTTACTGAAACATTTGAACATTTAGTTACAAGAAATATAAAAAAAATTACCTCAGAATCCTACAGAAGACACCTGATGTCAAAATCTTGTCAAAGGAAGATCATGCATGTATTTCATTCCATGAAGATCTTCTTGCAAAAGTTGACACGCGCACGACAGTCGGAAAGATCTAAAACAGTATCAAAGAATTATTCAAATGTATCCTAACTTGACCGCCACTTATTTTAAATTACCAGTGTTTAATGATTTTACATTTTTTGGAGGTCCCACTGTTAAGAGCTCCCGCCAAATTGTATGTAACTTTCTAAAAACCCCTTCTCTTGCCCCCTCAGGGCTTGGGGATGTTTTATGAGGGTAAGAGTCAGTGTTTAAACGAAACTCACGCGGCAGGGACGCACACAGCGTCCTCCGTTAGCATTTTTCTAGTAAATCACTCATCATACAGTCCGCTAAAATCGTATTTGTTACGCCTTTTTCAATTTAATCAAATTCATTGTGTATTCTGACCTTTCAACATCATTTTTGTATTTTTTCAGTTTTTTAATATTAAATTCCACGTATAACCAGTGAACTCAGTGTTATTCTTTCAACTTTCCACAAATAACTTTTAACTCATTAAATGAATTTCATTACCAACTACTCAGCCATTAACCATAAACACCCACAATTAAAGGATGATTAGTCAACGTCATAGTATTAAAAATCATAGTAAAATATAATTGACACTTCCACCATGTTCCATGATTAGGTTTGTTTGTCAACAGTTATCGCCAATCTATAGAGAAGGGCTTGATTCCAAACCTATCATTTCTAAATGTTCTATCCATATTGTCCAACAGGTTATAGTATTTTTGTAGTCTGGCATTTTGCTTCACCATTGACAAGATTGATCTTGAACCTCATATGGGTAACAGATCAGATCAACATGGCAAGAACCTTAAAAAGCTTAAGAGACCTTTTAAAGTGTCCATGTATTTAGCAACTATTTACTTTTTTGTTTCAAATAGTAAATAACGTGTAGGATAGTTACCGTCTGGGACGAAAGTTTTCGAGGAGCCTGACGTTGAGAAGAATACAGCTGCGTTAAATCCCATCCTACGCTTTTAGTACGACTGGCAGACACAACAGTGAGAAGCCTGCAACAAGGCACATCAAGAGGTTAGAAGAACAATGTACTTACTAATATATAATTATACTTATTATTAATACTATAACTATAATTTATTTATATAAAATCAAATTTTAATTTGTTTGATTCATGTCTAGAGTGTCCTTTCTCTTATAGTTGAACAAGGTATAAAATCATTTTTGCTATATTAAAAACACTATCGCTTTTACTTACTAAAATAATGCTTAATTATTCATTACTGATCATTGATATAAAAATCTTTTTAATTATCGATTCTAAGAAATCACAAAAAATTACCTTTGCTTTTATCAGAAGAAGATGAACTCACATCGTCTTCGTGTAGGAAGTTGCAAGATATCAGAAAGCTCATTCTACGAATTTCCCATGATAGACTATAGTCCCTCGCTAGTATTGGAAAATCTAAAACAGAGTCTAAAAAGACAGTTTTTAGAATAGGGCAAGAGGTATACCAACTCTACAAGTAATTGTTTTTGTATCAATGTATTCATACCTAGTTTTGTTGTAAAACTTTTTTTTCCACTCAAATAGTATTTGCTGTCCACTCATCATCTGAAAATTTGAAAGGATTTTTGACCTCTTGTAGTATTTTACAACCTTTCGTGGCCAAAGTACTTATAGATTTTAAAAAAATACCATCATATAATTTCATATTTCCTCCTTCTGTGTGGCTAACTATAATGTACATATTAAAAAAAAATCGGTACACTACATTCTTTGGACTTTATATGTTTCCCTTACACTATGACTTACTTAATTTGTGATTGTTTCTTTGATACTCTCCATATGTAATAGAGTAGGGAAAATAGTAATACTTTAAACATGTGTTTGCTGCATTCTCAACACCTGAAAATTTGGCTTAGAAGAGTTATGAAGGAACAACAAGAAGTGTACGATACCTTCTCAACCCTGAGTTGAACTGACATTAGGGTCTGCAATAAATGTAGTGCTAGGAATCAGCAGGATTACAGGTAATCGGTTCCCCTCGTAACAAATCCACAAGCATGCACGTTAAAGTTTGATAGGACAGGACCCAGAAAACTTGCAAAACTACAGATTCATAGAACTGCATAAATCACAGTCCCGTGTGACGGTCCGTCCCTGGGAAAAGAAGGTATTGTTGACCTCTTGTAGTATTTCACAACCTTTCCAGGCCAAAGTACCCCTGGATTATTTTTTATTTCATACCGTCACTATGTTTTAACGGCCTCGTTTATTGCCATTGCAATTATTCTTTCTAACCATTCAGCCAAACAACCCAGTTCTGGTTGACCTGTATTTCTTCAGTGAAGGTGATATTCAATTTAAATCAGGACTGCAAAAAACCCAAAGTATACAAAAATTAAAAGTCCTACCTTTAGTACAACAGTTACCAAAAACCTCGAAACAACGGAATCCAGATAGCTGCCTCCATCCACTATCGAGTATTGAAGGAGGTAAGTTTGGCCTTTTGTTATGTTTCATATCTCCTCCAGGCCAAGGTAACAGCGGTGATTTATCTGTAACAAACCAAGATTTTAACTATTACATCCAAATATTTGACTTACTCAAACCAATGTTTTCATGATATATCACGAAATTAATTACCTATCACTTAAGTATGTTACACTGAAAAAGCTATTGTGAAATTCATTATTACTGAGTATATACATGGTGAAGCCGAGGATGCAAATAAGCAACGGGTTGAAAAAACACTTTTTGCCAGTGTGATGAACTACATGTTTTCATCATTGTGCATCACAATTGAACAAATTATATTAGGAAACAAAAATGCTATTCATATAGTAGAACCTTTAAAAAGCTTAAGAGAACTTTTAAAGTGTTCATCTATTTAACAACTATTTACTTCTTTGTTTCAAATAGTAAATAACTTGTAGGATAGTTACCGTCTGGGACAAAAGTGTTCGAGGAGCCTGACGTTGGGAAGAATACAGCTGCGTTAAATCCCACCACAGTGAGAAGCCTGCAACAAGGCACATCAAGGGTTAAAGGATTAACATACTTACAATTAAATATATGTTACACTCAATCTCCGAATTCGGACAATGTCCGAAATTTCTACCCACTCCGCGATGTGGATAGTGTGAAATACCCACGTCGCGGAGTGAGCATTTTATTCGGACATTGGCCGAAGTGAAATGCCCAGACCGCGTTGTGGGTATATTGATTTACTCAAATGTCGAAGTCATAACGTTCTTCGGTGATTAAGCAAATCTAAAATATCCACATCGCGATGTGAGCAAGAGGGATTGCCCACGTCGGGTTGTGGGTATTTCTAGTTTGTGCAAACGCCGAATTTAGGTTTAGACATGGCATCCCCAACATTTGCACTATATGCAATTAGGATGGACAGACCTGCACCTGCATTGTGTTTCCTTTACTGTTGCTGTCCTGTAGTGATACGCACGTGATAAAGTTAATATATGCTCAGTGATTACCTCTTGTGGGATATTGAGGCCAATGTGGACGGGCAAATCTAAGGGTAAAAGGGTCGCCAACCTCAAAAAAAAAAAAGGTTTTATAAGATGTGGTTGCAAGAACAACTGTTTGAGTAAATCATGTAAATATATTAAGTCAAACGTAAAATACAATTCTAAATGACATGGCAACACCTCTTGTGCCAATAAGTAAAAGAAAGATGTAACAAGAACTTTGTGATAATCGGCGTTTTAAGGCTACTCCTATTTTTGTAAAGCTGAAATACATAATTTCAATATCTAATGGACCTTTTTATATTTGTTCCTATTCAGTAATTTGCTGTTTTCTTGAATTTTCTAAAATGCTACTTATCTATCTTCTATACTATTATAAAAAAGAGGTGGTTGCTGTATGTGTGTATGGGAAAAGTAAACTCGAAAAATACTGGTCGGATTGGGCTGAAATTTGGCATGATGATAGCTCACATTCCCGATTAACATATAGGCATATTCTTATTTCAAAAATCCTTTCGGGCTCCGCCCCAGTGGCTCTGGAGTTTCCCATGTTAACCTTATGAGAAATGGAATTATTGAATCTTAACAGCTGTTTCAATTAAACAAGTTGGTTCTGTTTTCCTTTTTTTTTGTATGATGTTCAATAGCATTAAAGTTACAAGGATTACCAACAGGGTGCAGCACTATTATTTCTTTTACATTTATGACAACAGCTAATTTGCAACCAAAAGGTGAGTGAGCGTAGCGAACGAACTTCAACCTGGAGGCAAGTTAGCGTAGCGAACGAGCTAACCTGAAGGCAAGTGAGCGCAGCGAACGAGCTCCAACCTAAAGGTGAGTGAGCGTAGCGAACAAACTTCAACCAGGACGTGATTGAGCCATGCGAACGAGATAATCTTGAAAATTAAGAAGTTAAACGGGGCAAAGCCCGTGGGTTACAGCTAGTACATTATATAATTAGAATCACAAACATAAATTTTATTTATTTTACCTAGTGATTGTGGATTTCATGTAGATTTATGGGTATACGGTAGTTTATAAACTACTAGTCGGCGTTTGCGCAAACTAGAAATACCCACAACCCGACGTGGGCAATCACTTTTGCTCACATCGCGTTGTGGGTATTTTGAATTTGTTCAATCGCCGAAGAAGGTTTCGAGTTCGGCGTTTGAGTAAATCAGTTTAGCCACAACGCGGTCTGGGCATTTCGTTTCGGCCAATGTCCGAAATTAAATGCTCACTCCGCGACGTGGGTATTTTACACTATCCACATCGCGGAGTGGGTAGAAATTTCGGACATTGTCCGAATTCGGAGATTGAGTGTAACATATATACATTTCTTGTAAAATCAACCAAGTCTAGAATTTCATTTACCATATCTTCATTTACCCACAATATCTTCGACATATATATTGATTTTTCTGACTATCCTGGACAAACACCAGTACTCAGTTAGATAATTTAAATCTAAGATTATGAGATCTATTTTAATCGTTAGTTTGTTTCTTCAAATTATACATCGGTTTATTTACATACTATACATTGCATGTTTACTGTTTTGTAATGCTGATCTGTAAATCCATTGTTTATCGTATACTACTAAACAATTTAAAAATTCAGTTATGATGAATTATAAAAAATTACCTCTGAACGGTAAGAAAGACAGCTGATATTGACAACTTCTTAAAGGAAATTCACGCTTGGACGTACGTAGTTGTATTACTTGATAATGAGGTTTTCTCATGAAAGTTCACACCCGCTACAATTGGAAATATCTGAAACAGTATCAACGAGCTATTAAAAGGAATCCTATCTTGACCAGAACTTACTTTTATTTACCTGTGCTGTGTGATACAATCTGTTTCTTTCGTATAATTTGTAAAAATCAATATTTGTCGCTTCAAAAAATTCTAAGCTCTTGACAATCAATTTCAAATGCTAAAAGGGAAAGTTTAGTTTTCATCAGTTCTTGTTGTGAGTAGTAATTTAAAATATGGAATAGAATTTTTCATCTTCAATCGTATTTGCTGACATCCATCCATTGTAGTGAACTCTCAGCTTAGATACTAATCTAAGCTATAATACTCTATGAGTTAATCTCATTTAGAAAGGAAATATGTGATCTCTTTACAAAATAGCCTTGAGTGTTAATGGAAATTATTCTGATTTGAATTTTGCTTATTGTTTGCTGATGGAAATTTCTGCTATCTACTTACACTAAGGTTGTATACTACCCTATGATTGTTGATGTTACTTGGGTAGATAAGATACTTACATAGGTAGTCGAATACAGCTCCCTTCCTCTCTAATGGATGACACCTTGATGGAAGCTCATAGGATGATGAGAAGAGAGTAAGGAAATCATGTCAGTGGGTTGGAATAAGGTTCAAGGGATACTTTGGATAAAGGACACCCGGGGTAGGGAGAGGAGGTCCAGACACAATTAGTTTGATCTACCTCCTCTCTCTACCCCCAAGCGCCCCCTCGGCCATGTTTGGTTGGAGGGCCTCCCGATTCTACCACAATGTTACCGTAGTATGGTAGGGCCGTAACAGAAACTTAATGTGTATTACTAATCAAAACCTGATTTCAAAACTCAAAATAAAAATTTTGAATTTTATCAAATGTATATTATACGGTTTATGAGTTTTGACATTGTTTAAGGGCTGAAGCCCATTTATCCCACCTTACCACCCCTGGCAAGAATCTTAGAAGTTTAATACAAAACCTCACATAGGAATATATTTTAACATCCCTTTTAACTGACCTTACCATTACCTCCTTTGCCTTTCTAACAAGGTTTTAGCCTTGCTAACAAGTTGCCTCCACTATTGCCTGTCTGTTGCTTGGTGTTACCATTAGATCAATTAAAAATATCTGTTAAGACTTAGTAATTGAAACACTTTTTTTAAACCTAAAAGAATATTTTGACAATCATTTTCATATGAAAATGTTTTATTATTTGTTTATTATTGACTATATTGACACAGCATTGAATGATTTCTGTATATTGGTGTATCTGGTATATAGATTGCTTAAGTAAATAACCCTTGAGTGTTACATAATTGCTTTTCATGGTTAAACTTCTAAAACTTTTACCAGACTACTAAAAAATTACTTAACAAAAACTTAGTACTAAATATATGTCTATCCTAAAACTACCCCCTAACATAAAAAAGGCATATTAATAACACCTATTTATTACAAAAAAAAATATAAAATATTAATTTACCTAAAACTGCACAACTCACCCCTACTTTTTTATCCGTGATTTTCTTGTTGGTCCTCTTCTTTGATTCTTTTAACTTATATTAACAACCAACTCAAACTATCCAACTTTATGTCTTATATCTGAAATCGCGTCAAATCGACATTCATTTGATGCTTTTAAACTGGGCATGGAAATACATACAAAAACACACAAACAAAATGAAGCGTCTTGAATTAAAAGATCCACTTGAAGATGTCTCGTAGAGGAGGGCCTGATACTAACCTATCATAACTATAATGTGTTTGTAATCTAATAAAATTTGAACTAACTATCTAACACTCTATCTGTTAAAAAGAACTTGAAAATCTCTAATCTGTTCTAAAGACCTATGGCTAACCTATTCATTAAAAAATGTAGTAAATTTTCACCTAACACTATCTATTAAAAAAAAACCTGAAAATCCCTAATCTGTTCTAAAAGCCTATGGCTAACCTATTTGTGAAAAATATAGTAAAATTTCACCTAACACTATCTAATAAAAACACCTGAAAATCCCTGATTAGTTTTAAAAGCGTATTAGCTAACCTATTTGCAAAAAACATTTGGTAATATTTCACCTAACAGTATCTAATAAAAATACCTAGAAATCCCTGATCTGATATAAATTTAACCCTGATTAATAATTAATTTGGCTATCTGAGATATCATCCTACTACAAATGTCTCCTACTTGCTGAAATTTTGAAATTCTAATCTGTAAACAAAATTTTTGCTCAGCCAAATAAAATTTATCCATCCCTAACCTCTTTGTAATAACCTAAAACTAAACGATGGGGATTTCTTCAGTGAAGCGAAGACTCAATCCGAAGAATGATGGCAGAACAATCACACACAAAAGGAAAGTTCCTACCTTTGGTACGATCGCACCTCAAAACCTGAAAATAGGAAAGTCCAAGTGAGCAAAAAACATGAGTTTAAAGTTATATTTTGTGAGTTTGTATTTACAAAGATACTTAAATATTGTGTTTTTAAAATTATATCCATTTAGTATTTACAAAATCAATGTTATTAATTATGAAATTGTTGCAAATTATGTGGACTCTCTACAGGAAAATCCATTGAAGATCCATTGAAACCAAATCAAGTATGGGAAACTATAAGGCTGTTTGTAACAAAAATGTCTACATTGAACGGACATCCTGAGCCAAAACAAGGGTAGTTCAATTATAGTACCAAGATTGTATTAATTATGTTCTTTAAATATCTTTTATCAAATTGTTATTTATCGTTTACTGAAACATTTGAACATTTAGTTTCAAGAAATATAAAAAAAATTACCTCAGAATCCTACAGAAGACACCTGATGTCAAAATCTTGGCAAAGGAAGATCATGCATGTATTTCATTCCATGAAGATCTTCTTGCAAAAGTTGACACGCGCACGACAGTCGGAAAGATCTATAACAGTATCAAAGAATTATTCAAATGAATCCTAACCTGACCGCCACTTATTTTAAATTACCAGTGTTTAATGATTTTACATTTCTTGGAGGTCCCACTGTTAAGAGCTCCCGCAAAATTGTATGTAACTTTCTAAAAAACCCTTCTCTTGTCCCCTCAGGGCTTGGGTATGTTTTATGAGGGTAAGAGTCAGTGTTTAAATGAAACTCATGTGGCAGGGACGCACACAGCGTTCTCCGTTAGCATTTTTCTAGTAAATCACTCATCATACAGTCCGCTAAAATCGTATTTGTTACGCCTTTTTCAATTTAATCAAATTCATTGTGTTTCTGAACTTTCAACATCATTTTTGTATTTTTTCAGTTTTTTAATATTAAATTCCGTATATAACCAGTGAACTCAGTGTTATTCTTTCAACTTTCCACAAATAATTTTCAACTCATTAAATTAATTTCATTACCAACTACTCAGCCATTAACCATAAACACCCATAATTAAAGGATGATAAGTCAAAGAAAATATAATTGAAGCTTCCACCATGTTCCATGATTAGGTTTGTTTGTCAACAGTTATCGCCAATCTATAGAGAATGACTTGATTCCAAACCTATCATTTATAATGTTCTATCCATATTGTCCAACAGGTTATAGTATTTTTGTAGTCTGGCATTTTGCTTCACCACTGACAAGATTGTTCTTGAACCTCATATGGGTAACAGATCAGATCAACATGGCAAGAACCTTAAAAAGCTTAAGAGACCTTTTAAAGTGTCCATGTATTTAGCAACTATTTACTTTTTTGTTTCAAATAGTAAATAACGTGTAGGATAGTTACCGTCTGGGACGAAAGTTTTCGAGGAGCCTGACGTTGAGAAGAATACAGCTGCGTTAAATCCCATCCTGCGCTTTTGGTACGACTGGCAGACACCACAGTGAGAAGCCTGCAACAAGGCACATCAAGAGGTTAGAAGAACAACATACTTACTAATCTATAATTATACTTATTATTAATACTATAACTCAAATTTTTTTATATAAAATCAAAGTTTGATTTGTTTGATTCATGTCTAGAGTGTCATTTCTCTTATAGTTGAACAAGGTATAAAATCATTTTTGCTATATTAAAGACATTATCGCTTTTACTTACTAAAATATTGCTTTATTATTCATTACTGATCATTGGTATAAAAATCTTTTTAATTATCGATTCTAAGAAATCACAAAAAATTACCTTTGCATTTATCAGAAGAAGTTGAACTCACATCGTCTTCGTGTAGGAAGTTGCAAGATATCAGAGAGCTCATTCTACGAATTTCCCAAGATAGACTATAGTCCCTCACTAGTATTGGAAAATCTAAAACAGAGTCTAAAAAGACAGTTTTTAGAATAGGGCAAGAGGTATACCAACGCTACAAGTAATTGTTTTTGTATCTATGTATTCATATCTAGTTTTGTTATATAGTCTTAGTTTAATTCATATCTATTTTCTCAACTCAAATAGTGTTTGCTGTCGACTCATCACCTGACAATTTGAAAGGATTCTTGACCTTTTGTAGTATTTCACAACCTTTGCAGGCCAAAGTACTCTTAGATTATCATATAATTTCATATTTTCTCCTTCTGTGTTGCTAACTATAATGTACATAGTAAAAAATGATTGGTACATTATATTCTTTGGACTTTCAATGTTTCCCTTACACTATGACTTACTTAATTTGTGATTGTTTCTTTGATACTCTCCATATGTAATAGAGTAGGGAAAATGGTGATACTTGAAACATGTGATTGCTGCATTCTTCACACCTGAAAATTTGACTTAGAAGAGTTATGAAGGAACAACAAGAAGTGTACGATACCTTCTCAACCCTGAGTTGAACTGACATTAGGGTCTGCAATAAATGTAGTGCTAGGAATCAGCAGGATTACAGGTAATCGGTTCCCCTCGTAACAAATCCACAAGCATGCACGTTAATGTTTGATAGGACAGGACCCAGAAAACTTGCAAAACTACAGAATCATAGAACTGCATAAATCACAGTCCCGTGTGTCGGTCCGTCTCTGGGAAAAGAAGGTATTGTTGACCTCTTGTAGTATTTCACAACCTTTCTAGGCCAAAGTACCCCTGGATTCTTTTTTATTTCATACCGTCACTATGTTTTAACGGCCTCGTTTATTGCTATTGCAATAATTCTTTCTAACCATTCAGCCAAACAACCCAGTTCTGGTTGACCTGTATTTCTTCAGTGAAGGTGATATTCAATTTAAATCAGGACTGCAAAAAACCCAAAGTATACCAAAATTAAAAGTCCTACCTTTAGTACAACAGTTACCAAAAACCTCGAAACAACGGAATCCAGATAGCTGCCTCCATCCACTATCGAGTATTGAAGGAGGTAAGTTTGGCCTTTTGTTATGTTTCATATCTCCTCCAGGCCAAGGTAACAGCGGTGATTTATCTGTAACAAACCAAGATTTTAACTATTACATCCAAATATTTGACTTACTCAAACCAATGTTTTCATGATATATCACAAAATTAATTACCTATCACTTAAGTATGTTACACTGAAAAAGCTATTGTGAAATTCATTATTACTGAGTATATACATGGTGAAGCCGAGGTTGCAAATAAGCGGCGGGTTGAAAAAACACTTTTTGCCAGTGTGATGAACTACATGTTTTCATCATAGTGCATCACAATTGAACAAATTATATTAGGAAACAAAAATGCTATTCATATAGTAGAACCTTTAAAAAGCTTAAGAGAACTTTTAAAGTGTTCATCTATTTAACAACTATTTACTTCTTTGTTTCAAATAATAATAAGTTGTAGGATAGTTACCGTCTGGGACAAAAGTGTTCGAGGAGCCTGATGTTGGAAAGAATACAGCTGCGTTAAATCCCATGCTATGCTTTTGGTACGACTGGCAGACACCACAGTGAGAAGCCTGCAACAAGGCACATCAAGGGTTAAAGGATTAACATACTTACAATTAAATATATACATTTCTTGTAAAATCAACCAAGTCTAGAATTTCATTTACCATATCTTCATTTACCCACAATATCTTCGACATATATATTGATTTTTCTGACTATCCTGGACAAACACCAGTACTCAGTTAGATAATTTAAATCTAAGATTATGAGATCTATTTTAATTGTTAGTTTATTTCTTCCAATTATACATCGGTTTATTTACATACTACACATTGCATGTTTACTGTTTTGTAATGCTGATCTGTAAATCCATTGTTTATCGTATACTACTAAACAATTTAAAAATTCAGTTATGATGAATTATAAAAAATTACCTCCAAACGATAAGAAAGACAGCTGATATTGACAACTTCTTAAAGGAAATTCACGCTTGGACGTACGTAGTTGTATTACTTGATAATGAGGTTTTCGCGTGAAAGTTCACACCCGCTACAATTGGAAATATCTGAAACAGTATCAACGAGCTATTAAAAGGAATCCTATCTTGACCAGAACTTACTTTTATTTACCTGTGCTGTGTGATACAATCTGATTCTTTCGTATAATTTGTAAAAATCAATATTTGTCGCTTCAAAAAATTCTTATTTCAAATGCTAAAAGGGAAAGTTTAGTTTTCATCAGTTCTTGTTGTGAGTAGTAATTTAAAATATGGAATAGAATTTTTCATCTTCAATCGTATTTGCTGACATCCATCCATTGTAGTGAACTCTCAGCTTAGATACTAATCTAAGCTATAATACTCTATGAGTTAATCTCATTGAGCAAGGAAATATGTGATCTCTTTAACAATATAACCTTGAGTGTTAATGGAAATTATGCTTATTGGAATTTTGCTTATTGTTTGCTCATGGAAATTTCTGCTATCTACTTACACTAAGGTTGTACTACCCTATGATTGTTGTTGTTACTTGGGTAGATAAGATACTTACATTGGTAGTAGAATACAGCTCCCTTCCTCTCTGATGACGCCTTGATTGAAGCTCGCAGGGTGATGAGAAGAGAGTAAGGAAATCATGCCAGTGGGTTGGAATAAGGTCCAAGGGATACTTTGGATAAAGGACACCCGGGGTAGGGAGAGAAGGTCCAGACACAATTATTTTGATCTACCTCCTCTCTCTACCCCCAAGCGCCCCCTCGGCCATGTTTGGTTGGAGGGCCTCCCGATTCTACCACAATGTTACCGTAGTATGGTAGGGCCGTAACAGAAACTTAATGTGTATTACTAATCAAAACCTGATTTCAAAACTCAAAATAAAAATTTTGAATTTTATCAAATGTATATTATACGGTTTATGAGTTTTGACATTGTTTAAGGGCTGAAGCCCATTTATCCCACCTTACCACCCCTGGCAAGAATCTTAGAAGTTTAATCATACAAAACCTCACATAGGAATATATTTTAACATCCCTTTTAACTGACCTTACCATTACCTCCTTTGCCTTTCTAACAAGGTTTTAGCCTTGCTAACAAGTTGCCTCCACTATTGCCTGTCTGCTGCTTGGTGTTACCATTAGATCAATTAAAAATATCTGTTAAGACTTAGTAATTGAAACACTTTTTTTAACCCTTAGAGTGCCAGGCGAGAAATAAAAGTAACGCTCAAAAAATGCCGATGATTTTTCCCGAAGGTCGCGCTAAAAATGCCGAGCGCGATCTGGCGATTTTTAGGTTAAAATTTCTTAAAAATCGAATTTTTGATATTTCGACCAACGAAAATCGATGTATCGCATCTAGTAACTTTCGACTCAATGTTAATATATGGGTTAAAAGAATCCGAGTATCCATTCGGTTGTTATGACAACTGTTCGATCATTACGAAACGTCCGGTCAGCCGGACGTTGGCACTTTTGGCTCGTTCTAAAAACGTCCGGTCGGCCGGACGTCGGCACTTTTGGCTCGTTTTAAAAACGTCCGGTTCCCCGGACATTGGCACTCAAAGGGTTAAACCTAAAAGAATATTTTGACAATCATTTTCATATGAAAATGTTTTATTATTTGTTTATTATTGACTATATTGACACAGCATTGAATGATTTCTGTATATTGGTGTATCTGGTATATAGATTGCTTAAGTAAATAACCCTTTTTTGAGTGTTACATAATTGCTTTTCATGGTTAAACTTCTAAAACTTTTACCAGACTACTAAAAAATTACTTAACAAAAACTTAGTACTAAATATATGTCTATCCTAAAACTACCCCCTAACATAAAAAAGGCATATTAATAACACCTATTTATTACAAAAAAAATATAAAATATTAATTTACCTAAAACTGCACAACTCACCCCTACTTTTTTATCCGTGATTTTCTTGTTGGTCCTCTTCTTTGATTCTTTTAACTTATACAGTATTAACAACCAACTCAAACTATCCAACTTGATGTCTTATATCTGAAATCGCGTCAAATCGACATTCATTTGATGCTTTTAAACTGGGCATGGAAATACATACAAAAACACACAAACAAAATGAAGCGTCTTGAATTAAAAGATCCACTTGAAGATGTCTCGTAGAGGAGGGCCTGATACTAACCTATCATAACTATAATGTGTTTGTAATCTAATAAAATTTGAACTAACTATCTAACACTCTATCTGTTAAAAAGAACTTGAAAATCCCTAATCTGTTCTAAAGACCTATGGCTAACCTATTAATTAAAAAATGTAGTAAATTTTCACCTAACACTATCTATTAAAAAAAACCTGAAAATCCCTAATCTGTTCTAAAAGCCTATGGCTAACCTATTTGTGAAAAATATAGTAAAATTTCACCTAACACTATCTAATAAAAACACCTGAAAATCCCTGATTAGTTTTAAAAGCGTATTAGCTAACCTATTTGCAAAAACATTTGGTAATATTTCACCTAACAGTATCTAATAAAAATACCTAGAAATCCCTGATCTGATATAAATTTAACCCTGATTAATAATTAATTTGGCTACCTGAGATATCATCCTACTACAAATGTCTCCTACTTGCTGAAATTTTGAAATTCTAATCTGTAAACAAAATTTTTGCTCAGCCAAATAAAATTTATCCATCCCTAACCCCTTTGTAATAACCTAAAACTAAACGATGGGGATTTCTTCAGTGAAGCGAAGACTCAATCCGATGAATGATGGCAGAACAATCACACACAAAAAGAAAGTTCCTACCTTTGGTACGATCGCACCTCAAAACCTGAAAATAGGAAAGTCCAAGTGAGCAAAAAACATGAGTTTAAAGTTATATTTTGTGAGTTTGTATTTACAAAGATACTTAAATATTGTGTTTTTAAAATTATATCCATTTAGTATTTACAAAATCAATGTTATTAATTATGAAATTGTTGCAAATTATGTGGACTCTCTACTGGAAAATCCATGAAATAAGATCAATTGAAACCAAATCAAGTATAGGAAACTATAAGGCTGTTTGTAACAAAAATGTCTACATTGAACGAACATCCTGAGCCAAAGCAAGGGTAGTTCAATTATAGTACCAAGATTGTATTAATTATGTTCTTTAAATATCTTTTATCAAATTGTTATTTATCGTTTACTGAAACATTTGAACATTTAGTTACAAGAAATATAAAAAAAATTACCTCAGAATCCTACAGAAGACACCTGATGTCAAAATCTTGTCAAAGGAAGATCATGCATGTATTTCATTCCATGAAGATCTTCTTGCAAAAGTTGACACGCGCACGACAGTCGGAAAGATCTAAAACAGTATCAAAGAATTATTCAAATGTATCCTAACTTGACCGCCACTTATTTTAAATTACCAGTGTTTAATGATTTTACATTTTTTGGAGGTCCCACTGTTAAGAGCTCCCGCCAAATTGTATGTAACTTTCTAAAAACCCCTTCTCTTGCCCCCTCAGGGCTTGGGGATGTTTTATGAGGGTAAGAGTCAGTGTTTAAACGAAACTCACGCGGCAGGGACGCACTCAGCGTCCTCCGTTAGCATTTTTCTAGTAAATCACTCATCATACAGTCCGCTAAAATCGTATTTGTTACACCTTTTTCAATTTAATCAAATTCATTGTGTATTCTGACCTTTCAACATCATTTTTGTATTTTTTCAGTTTTTTAATATTAAATTCCACGTATAACCAGTGAACTCAGTGTTATTCTTTCAACTTTCCACAAATAACTTTTAACTCATTAAATGAATTTCATTACCAACTACTCAGCCATTAACCATAAACACCCATAATTAAAGGATGATAAGTCAAAGAAAATATAATTGAAGCTTCCACCATGTTCCATGATTAGGTTTGTTTGTCAACAGTTATCGCCAATCTATAGAGAATGACTTGATTCCAAACCTATCATTTATAATGTTCTATCCATATTGTCCAACAGGTTATAGTATTTTTGTAGTCTGGCATTTTGCTTCACCATTGACAAGATTGATCTTGAACCTCATATGGGTAACAGATCAGATCAACATGGCAAGAACCTTAAAAAGCTTAAGAGACCTTTTAAAGTGTCCATGTATTTAGCAACTATTTACTTTTTTGTTTCAAATAGTAAATAACGTGTAGGATAGTTACCGTCTGGGACGAAAGTTTTCGAGGAGCCTGACGTTGAGAAGAATACAGCTGCGTTAAATCCCATCCTACGCATTTGGTACGACTGGCAGAATCCAGATTGCTGCTTCCTTCTCACTATTGACTGTTGAATCACCTTAGTCTTACAATGATATGGTTGATCCTCTGTTATGTTTCATAACTCGTCCAGACCGAGGTAACAGCGGTGATTTATCTGCAACAAACCAAGTTTTTAACTATTATATCAAAATAATTTACATACTCAAATCAATGTTGTGATTACAAAAGTAGTAATTACTTATGTACGTTACACTGAAAAAAACTTTTGTGAAATTCATTATTGCTATAAGTATATGGAAAAGGTGAGACCGTAATTGAAAAAAATTGAGCAGGGGGCAAATACACTTTTTGCCAGTGAGATGAACTATATTCTCCATCACATGCAATATAGTTTAACAAGCTAAGTTAAAAAAACAAATATATATTTTATGTAAGATCTCTAAAATTCTCAAAATAACTTCCAAAAGGTTTCCAGCACTGCTAATGCAAATAAGTAGTTGTTTAATAAGTGATTCAATAAATCTGTCTATTATGGTTATGTACATTATACTGTGTATATGTCAAACTATTAACAAGAATGCAACAATAAGCTATAATTTGCTGATTTTGCAAAAGTATGACAAAAAGAATACTGTATTATGTTTTAGGAAGAAGGAAACTTCTTATGTTTTAGCTCAAGAAACCTTTTACAGTGTCAGTCTATGAAACAACCATTGATTCATTTGTTTCTATTATGTTATCAAACATAGGATATTCACCTGCGACTTAAGTGTTGGAGGAGGTTGACGTAGTGCAGGCTACAGTTGCGTTACTTCCCTCGATAAACTTTAGCTACGATTGACTGTCACCTCAGTGATATGCCTGCAACAAGGAATGTCAAAATGTTAGACGTACAACATACTTACTATTAAATAATTATACTACTATTAATGCTATTACTTTAATTCAAATGGCTCTGCCGTTGGTATGTACATATAAATAAATAAATAAATTCTTTGATATCAAACCAAACAAGTGTAGAGTGTCCTTTCTCTTGTTGTTGAAAAAAAGTATAAAAACATTTTTGCAATATTGAAGACAATTTTGTTAAAAATTACTATAATATTGCTTATTTGTTCATCATAACTGAACATTGATATTATATTTTATTTAATTATTTAAAAAATCAAACAAAATTACCTTAGCACTTATTGCAAGAGGTGGAGCTTATGTGATCTTCGTGTAGAAAGTTCCAAGATATCAGAAAGAACTATACGAATTTCCATTGATAGATAAGTCGCTCAATACAATTTGAAAATCTAAAACAAAGTCTAAAAAGACAAAATTTAGAAGAGGACAAGAGTTATATTAATTACACTAGAACCTATAAGAGTAATTATTTTGTTCCTTTATTCATACTGTACTTAGTTTTGTTGGATAACTTTTTGTCTCTACTCTACTAATGTTTGCTGTAGATTTCTCTACTAAAAATTTGGCTCAGAAGATATGAGTTCCAAAATTTTTCTTTCACTATGATTTCTTTCACATTGTTTGTGATTTTTTCCAGACTATTTCCATATGTAATAGAGTAGTAATATAAAATGGTAATACTTGGAACTTGTGTTTGCTAGAGATTCATCACCTGAAAATTTGGCTGAGAAGAGTTATGAAGGAACAACAAGAGGTGTACGATACCTTCTGAACTCTGAGATGAACTGATTTTAGAGTCTGAAATAAATGTAGTGCTAGGAGTCTGCAAGATTACAGGTCATCGGTTCCCCTCTTAACAAATCCACAAGCATGCACGTTAAAGTTTGATAGGACAGGACCCAGAAAACTTGCAAACTGCAGAATCATAGAACTGCATAAATAACAGTCCCGTGTATCGGTCCGTTCCAGGGTAGACAAGGCTATAAATGCAAGCTATAAATACGGCAAGCAATAACGGGCAAGCAATATATACATGCAAAAAAAACAGGCAATATATACATGCAAAAAATAACAAGCAATATATACATGCAATAAATGGACACAAACACACGGTGCTCAAGACCTTCTGAACTCTGAGATGAACTGACTTTAGAGTCTGAAATAAATGTAGTGCTACGAGTCCACAAGATTACAGGTCATCGGTTCCCCTCGTAACAAATCCACAAGCATGCACGTTAAAGTTTGATAGGACAGGACCCAGAAAACTTGCAAACTGCAGAATCATAGAACTGCATAAATAACAGTCCCGTGTATCGGTCCGTTCCAGGGTAGACAAGGCTATAAATGCAAGCTATAAATACGGCAAGCTACAGGCAAGCAATATGTACATGCAAAAAAAATAGGCAATAACATGCAATAAATAAATACAGACAATAATACAGGACACAAACACACGGTGCTCAAGACCTTCTGAACTCTGGGATGAACTGACTTTAGAGTCTGAAATAAATGTAGTGCTACGAGTCCACAAGATTACAGGTCATCGGTTCCCCTCGTAACAAATCCACAAGCATGCACGTTAAAGTTTGATAGGACAGGACCCAGAAAACTTGCAAACTGCAGAATCATAGAACTGCATAAATAACAGTCCCGTGTATCGGTCTGTTCCAGGGTAGACAAGGCTATAAATGTAAGCTATAAATACGGCAAGCTACATGCAAGCAATATGTACATGCAAAAAAAAATAGGCAATAACATGCAATAAATAAATACAGACAATAATACAGGACACAAACACACGGTGCTCAAGACCTTCTGAACTCTGGGATGAACTGACTTTAGAGTCTGAAATAAATGTAGTGCTACGAGTCCACAAGATTACAGGTCATCGGTTCCCCTCGTAACAAATCCACAAGCATGCACGTTAAAGTTTGATAGGACAGGACCCAGAAAACTTGCAAACTGCAGAATCATAGAACTGCATAAATAACAGTCCCGTGTATCGGTCTGTTCCAGGGTAGACAAGGCTATAAATGCAAGCTATAAATACGGCAAGCAATATATACATGCAAAAAAAAACAGGCAATATATAGATGCAAAAAATAACAGGCAATAAATAAATATGGACAATAATACAGGACACAAACACACGGTGCACAAGACCTTCTGAACTCTGGGATGAACTGATTTTAGAGTCCGCAATAAATATAGTGCTAGGAGTCTGCAAGATTACAAGTCATCGGTTCCCCTCGTAACAAATCCACATAATGTTTGATAGGACAGGACCCAGAAAACTTGCAAACTGCAGAATCATAGAACTGCATAAATCACAGTCCCGTGTATCGGTCCGTTCCAGGGTAAATAAGGAATTGTTGACTACTTGTCGTATTTCATAACCTTTCCAGGCCAAAGTACCCCATGATTTCTTCGTAGTTCATATCACCACTATATGTGTTTTCAACTTTGATAACTGCTATTGCAATTCTTTTTCGCCATTATGTCAAACAACCAGTTCTAATTGACCGGTATTTCTTCTGTGTTTCTAAGAACCAATCTTAAGGGCGATTGCCAAAGACATACCCTATATAAATAAAAGTAATACTAGTACGACAGTAACCAAAAACCTGCAAAAAGGGGAATCCAGATTGCTGCTTCCTTCACACTATCGATTGTTGAATCCCCTTAGTGTTACAGTTGATCTTTATTTACGGTTCACAACTCGTCCAGGTCAAGGTAGGTAACAACAGTGAGCTATCTGCAACAAAGTATTTAAATATTTACTTTCAAATAATTAAACCAATGTTTTCATTCGATTACAAAAGTAGTTACCGGTATTACGTATGTATGTTTCACTGAAAAAACTATTGTTAAATTCATTGCTGCTAAGTATATGAAAAGGCATGGCCCGAGGTTGGAAAATGAGCAGGGGTTGAAAAGACAACTTTGCCATTGTGATGAACTTTATTTTCAAAACAACTTCAAAAAGGTTTTCAATTTTTCTAAAGCAAATGAGCAGCTTTTTTAATAAGTGGTTCAATAATTCAGTCTACAGTATTACTATAGGTTGGCCGCTTGGAAAGCGTCCTCCTCATAACATTAGTGGGAAAGAGAGATACCGAGCTATGGGAGTGAGACAGACTATGGCCCTTCCCCCAATATGCTGCCGCTCCACCCCCAACCTTTTATAAATATTATCAGCTATTAAATTATCCAACTGATCAAAATGTAAACAATTACGTTCTTTATAACTTGAGAAAGATTGGTCCTGCAAAAAATATTGTATAGCCTAAATCGCATCAATATTTGAGCATCATGAAATGTTATTATATCATTGTCTAAACAGTCCCATTTGGTAACAAATGATTCCAACTCCCACAACACCGGGGCAGCACCGTGTCGGTGTCCTGCCGCGGTGTCATGTCGTGCAGTGTGAAAACGGACATTGGCTGAGAGGGGAAACATACCCTCCCTCGCCGTTACCTAAAAATTTTGCGCAGGTTGTTTTCTAAGCGGCCGACCTATATTATGTTATTGTACATTATACAGTTGATATGTTGAACTATTAACAGGAGTGAAACAATAAGCTATAATTTGCAGATTTTGCAATAGTATGCCAAAAAGTATACTGTATTATGTTTTAGAAAGAAGGAAACTCCTCATGTTTTAGCTCAAGAAACCTTTTACAGTGTCAGTCTATGAAACAACCATTGATTAATTTGTTTCTATTAGGTTATCAAACATAGGATATTCACCTGCGACTTAAGTGTTGGAGGAGGTTGACGTAGTGCAGGCTACAGTTGCGTCACTTCCCTCGATAAACTTTTGCTACGATTGACTGTCACCTCAGTGATATGACTGCAACAAGGAATGTCAAAATGTTAGACGTACAACATACTTACTATTAAATAATTATACTACTATTAATGCTATTACTTTAATTCAAATGGCTCTGCTGTTGGTATGTGCATATAAATAAATAAATAAATTCTTTGATATCAAACCAAACAAGTCTAGAGTGTCCTTTCTCTTGTTGTTGAAAAAAAGTATAAAAACATTTTTGCAATATTGAAGACAATATTGTTAAAAATTACTAAAATATTGCTTATTTGTTCATTACTGAACATTGATATATTTTATTTAATTATTTAAAAAATCAAACAAAATTACCTTAGCACTTATTGCAGAGGTGGAGCTTATGTGATCTTCGTGTAGAAAGTTCCAAGATATCAGAAAGAACTATACGAATTTCCATTGATAGATAAGTCGCTCAATACAATTTGAAAATCTAAAACAAAGTCTAAAAAGACAAAATTTAGAAGAGGACAAGAGTTATATTAATTACACTAGAACCTATAAGAGTAATTATTTTGTTCCTTTATTCATACTGTACTTAGTTTTGTTGGATAACTTTTTGTCTCTACTCTACTAATGTTTGCTGTAGATTTCTCTACAAAAAATTTGGCTCAGAAGATATGAGTTCCAAAATTTTTCTTTCACTATGATTTCTTTCACATTGTTTGTGATTTTTTCCAGACTATTTCCATATGTAATAGAGTAGTAATATAAAATGGTAATACTTGGAACTTGTGTTTGCTAGAGATTCATCACCTGAAAATTTGGCTGAGAAGAGTTATGAAGGAATAACAAGAGGTGTACGATACCTTCTGAACTCTGAGATGAACTGATTTTAGAGTCTGAAATAAATGTAGTGCTAGGAGTCTGCAAGATTACAGGTCATCGGTTCCCCTCGTAACAAATCCACAAGCATGCACGTTAAAGTTTGATAGGACAGGACCCAGAAAACTTGCAAACTGCAGAATCATAGAACTGCATAAATAACAGTCCCGTGTATCGGTCCGTTCCAGGGTAGACAAGGCTATAAATGCAAGCTATAAATACGGCAAGCAATAACGGGCAAGCAATATATACATGCAAAAAAAACAGGCAATATATACATGCAAAAAATAACAAGCAATATATACATGCAATAAATGGACACAAACACACGGTGCTCAAGACCTTCTGAACTCTGAGATGAACTGACTTTAGAGTCTGAAATAAATGTAGTGCTACGAGTCCACAAGATTACAGGTCATCGGTTCCCCTCGTAACAAATCCACAAGCATGCACGTTAAAGTTTGATAGGACAGGACCCAGAAAACTTGCAAACTGCAGAATCATAGAACTGCATAAATAACAGTCCCGTGTATCGGTCCGTTCCAGGGTAGACAAGGCTATAAATGCAAGCTATAAATACGGCAAGCTACAGGCAAGCAATATGTACATGCAAAAAAAATAGGCAATAACATGCAATAAATAAATACAGACAATAATACAGGACACAAACACACGGTGCTCAAGACCTTCTGAACTCTGGGATGAACTGACTTTAGAGTCTGAAATAAATGTAGTGCTACGAGTCCACAAGATTACAGGTCATCGGTTCCCCTCGTAACAAATCCACAAGCATGCACGTTAAAGTTTGATAGGACAGGACCCAGAAAACTTGCAAACTGCAGAATCATAGAACTGCATAAATAACAGTCCCGTGTATCGGTCTGTTCCAGGGTAGACAAGGCTATAAATGCAAGCTATAAATACGGCAAGCTACATGCAAGCAATATGTACATGCAAAAAAAAATAGGCAATAACATGCAATAAATAAATACAGACAATAATATAGGACACAAACACACGGTGCTCAAGACCTTCTGAACTCTGGGATGAACTGACTTTAGAGTCTGAAATAAATGTAGTGCTACGAGTCCACAAGATTACAGGTCATCGGTTCCCCTCGTAACAAATCCACAAGCATGCACGTTAAAGTTTGATAGGACAGGACCCAGAAAACTTGCAAACTGCAGAATCATAGAACTGCATAAATAACAGTCCCGTGTATCGGTCTGTTCCAGGGTAGACAAGGCTATAAATGCAAGCTATAAATACGGCAAGCAATATATACATGCAAAAAAAAAACAGGCAATATATAGATGCAAAAAATAACAGGCAATAAATAAATATGGACAATAATACAGGACACAAACACACGGTGCACAAGACCTTCTGAACTCTGGGATGAACTGATTTTAGAGTCCGCAATAAATATAGTGCTAGGAGTCTGCAAGATTACAAGTCATCGGTTCCCCTCGTAACAAATCCACATAATGTTTGATAGGACAGGACCCAGAAAACTTGCAAACTGCAGAATCATAGAACTGCATAAATCACAGTCCCGTGTATCGGTCCGTTCCAGGGTAAATAAGGAATTGTTGACTACTTGTCGTATTTCATAACCTTTCCAGGCCAAAGTACCCCTAGATTTATTCGTAGTTCATATCACCACTATATGTGTTTTCAACTTTGATAACTGCTATTGCAATTCTTTTTAGCCATTATGTCAAACAACCAGTTCTAATTGACCGGTATTTCTTCTGTGTTTCTAAGAATCAATCTTAAGGGTGATTGCCAAAGACATACCCTATATAAATAAAAGTAATACTAGTACGACAGTAACCAAAAACCTGCAAAAAGGGGAATCCAGATTGCTGCTTCCTTCACACTATCGAGTCTTGAATCACCTTAGTGTTAAGATGGTACAGTTGATCTTTATTTACGGTTCATAACTCGTTAAGGTTAGGTATTAACAGTGAGATATCTGCAACAAACAATGTTTTTAACTATTACTTCCAATATAATTGACATACTCAAACCAATCTTTTGACATGATTACAAAAGTAGTAATTACGAATGTATGTTTCACTGAAAAGACTATTGTGAAATTCATTTTTGCTAAGTAGTATATGAAAAAGTGAATCAGAGGTTGGAAAATACAATGACTGTAGATGCGATAATCCCTGGTGTTGACTAACGTCCGCACTATATTGAGTACTACGACTACCCACAGTACTATCCTAATAATTATACCAATTCGTTAATACCAAGGCAAAAATGTGGTTTGGATTCCACTTTAAACTGTAGGTCCCTTAGTTGCCATTATCTGTTTGGGCTATTAGTTAAAAGCTGTGTCTAAGGAATATGTCGGCCGTAGTCATAGGATATTCACCTGCGACTTAAGTGTTGGAGGTGGTTGACGTAGTGCAGGCTACAGTTGCGTTACTTCCCTCGATAAACTTTTGCTATGATTGACAGACACCACACTGATATGCCTGCAACAAACATCAAGAGGTTGTACAAACAACACACTTACAATACTTATTTACTTTAATATTTTGTATATAAAATGAGAATTTTTAAATAAAATATAGGCCTATTCTTATTGATTGGTGTCATTATTTACATATTGGACATAGAGGTTTCTATATTAAAAGATTTTATTAGCTCGCTTTCTTGTCCGGTACAAATTTTGCAATCAATTTTATACTATCTTCCCGATGAACTAGAGACTTGAAACTTTAAACATAGCTCACAAATGGATGACAATGCAATATTATATAATTTAATTTTCATATTTCCCTTGGGCTACGCCCAATGGGCTTCCAAATTTTCCATGTTTACATTTTGAAAGAATGTAAATATATCAATTTTAAGTCTGCTGTAAATACTTAAATTTGACAGATAGAAGAGAGGTTAAGAGGTACAGGTTCTGCTCCTGAGATATTCTAAAAATATAAAACAAGCATTTCAAAGTAAAGATTAAACATCTGATAACAGATAATAAGGTTTTGGTTATGTATTAACAGGCCATATAAAATAGATGTAACATATTTTTCCTACAGTTACCTATAACAATGTACATGTTCTGTCACTGATTTGAGAAAGCAAAATGGCCAATTCGCTCATCAGTGAGACAATGTTAACATTGTCTCACTCCAGATTTGCAACGTGAAGGCACAAAAGTGGCCAATTCGCTCATCAGTGCGACAATGTTAACATTGTCTCACTCTAATTACTTTGTCTCACTCCAGATTTGCAACGTGAAGGCACGTTTCTTTACCAATTTATTTGTTTTATGGTAACTGTAGGAAAAATATAATGTGCAACTCGAGTGCAAAGTGCAATCGCCTCACTTGAGAAACCATTCCTCATTCGCCTACGGCTCGTGAGTAAGGATTTCTCTCGAGTGAGGCAATTGCTCACTTTGCTCACTAGTTGCACCAATAACTATACACATTAAAGACTAAAAATTAGAAAATAATTTATAAATACAAATAATTTTTTAAAATGCCACGTTTTTAAACGCACTAAAAAGTATAAAATAATTTATAAATATGTTGAGAGAATAAATACTTTTAAGATTTAAAACTAAAAACGTGGGGTGCGTGCAATAGATCATAATAGTTCAATAGGTGAAGTTAGTTGTAAATTAGCATGCGCCCCACGTTTTTTTACTTTTAAATCTTATAAGTATTTATTTTCTCAACAGATTTATAAATTATTTGATACTTTTTAGTGCGTTTAAAAACGTGGCATTTTTAAATACCCCCGTCGCAGCACGTTACACTGAAAAAGCTATTGTGAAATTCATTATTGCTGAGTATATACATGCTGAAGCCGAGGTTGCAAATGAGCGGGGGTTGAAAAAACACTTTTTGCCAGTGTGATGAACTACATGTTTTCATCATATTGCACCATAATTTAACAAAATATGCCGGAAGAAAAAATACTATTCATGTATGATAAATTCTCAAAACAACTTTCAAGTTGTTTTCAATATTACCAATGCAAATAACCAGCTGTTTAGTAAGTGATTTATTAATTTTGTCTATTTCAATTGTGTCAAGGTACATTATGCCGTCGACATGTCATACAACAAGAATACAACAATAAGCTTCAACCGATTATACAATCGATACCTACATAATTTTGTTGAATTTTTAGTTGAATCGCAATGAACTTTTTTTATCACACGGGTCTTGTCTACCTTAACATACATACAAAGTTTCATAAGATCGGTAGAAAATCTTAAAAGATAACAATGTTTATGTAAAAAATACTAAATGGCGAATATCTGGTTAACAAAGCGATTTTGGAAAAAATTATATTCTTGATTTTCTCTTTATTTTGACCCAAGGAATCAATAGGTAAAATATGTTCCACCTTTTTTTAACACCCTTTATAGAAGGGTAGAATGTCTGTTTAGTTTGAAAATAAACATCTAAGTCGACAGTTTAAAAACTTCCGAAAATCGGAACTGACTAAAAGTACTGACTTTATATCTCTACACTAGAGATATAAAGTGTAGAGATATAAAGTCAATGCTAAAAGTTTCAAATACCCAAAAATTCCCAACTTTACAAATTTTCTAAGATGATTGTGTTGAATTTTATCACTGGGCCTAGAATGACTCTTGGAGACATGAATGGTGGAGTAATGCCGAATACGTTACATATCAGTGACCAACACAGCCATCAACGCCTTCAACAAAACGTAGACTGGCCTGCATCACAGGGCTGTACTGCAGACCTGCATCGGAACTAGTGAAGGAGACCAAATATTCCCGAACCGCAGTCGCGAAAATTCCTGCGATGCATAGAACGGCCTCGAAAAGGAAGGTTACTGTTGGATGTAGAGGTCGTGGATTTTGTCTTGGATCATTGCGGAACTCCGAAAATATGGCAGCAAAGCTGTTGTAGAAACTGGACATAACTAGAATTAAATTACACGACTTAAAGTGAATAATTATAACATTAGGTGCAATGATTGTTGTTGAGAATGTCCACCATATTAAAATCCACCGAATGACGAGAAAATTCCAAAAATCAGGTTTGTCTAAGATTGAGAAATTTGCATTTGGGGGTTTGCAGCATCAGGGGCTGCGATTTTCGGCACTGATAGAATACACAGTATTAGGTACAGAAGTTTTACTAACTGCCGAAATACGCAGCGAATCTATGAATTTATTTCGCTGCGAACTGTGGGACAGGTGACTGCTCCAATAACGGCGTTTCATTGGTGCTCTGTTGCACGTGATCGCGTCGTGTAAAAACTCGATTACAGATTTTCTGCGATCGCAGGAGACTTAAAGGCGTCGTGATCGCAACAGAGGTTCACCGATGCTGCTGAAACTCCTTCCCATGTTACTTCATCGGTTATGCTCGATCAACTTACCGGCGAATAGAGGCCTGTACGACTAAAACTAAAGCTTAAATTTCACTAGAATGTTATCTCAACTTAGTTTTAATTATCTATTATGGAGAATAGTTGTCGTGTGTGGCCAGCCGAGTTGTTTACGGACGTTGCTTCGCAAGAGTTATTTATAAAATAAATAGGTACCACAAAATGAAGTAGCAGAGTTTGGTTTAGGTTAATTTCTTACCCATTTGTATGTAGTTGTAGTAGTAGTAATGGATTGTAGGTAAGTAATTTGAAACTTCTCTGCTTCTGTCTGTTTATTGACTCTATGCAATCGTTCCCAACAGAACCCATGGTTGCATAAGTACTGCACCCGTAATGGGGTAAACCTGAAATTAAAAAATAATCTATAATCCATCCATCTATGTCTATACTATTATATAAAAATCTAGTAGTGTCTGTCTGTATGTGTAACTAGTTGGTGCAAATACTATTGAACTGACTGGGTTTAAATTTTACCGTTGACTGTAAATTAAGGATTTACAGTCAAAGATTTTACCTAAAATATCACTACTATACCAAGGATCCGTTTTAGAACTATTCACGCTTCGCTACTGAGTGAGGCCTTTGTCTTTTTAGCTTTCAAAGTTCTAAGGTGAAGATTTTAAAAGTAACTAGCCTATATTGATTGGCTTAAAATTGCTGCAATGAGAACACTTACTATGTTTACCTCAAACACCCAGAATGCACCACCATCAATGAAACACAAGGTTGCTGTTTGGTTACTTTTGCAATAACACCTCAATGCAAACGAACAGAACTGTCGATTGATAATTTCGCAATTTCAGACAACTGATCCGAACAAAATATCTAGACTCGTATTTTAGCTTGGGAGTGACATAATCTCTATATATAAATGCGAAATTCCTATCAACGCACAGGCTAAACCATAGCACCTAGAAGCATGAGATTTTGCATACATATTCCTCTCATAGCGTAGGAAGACAATAAGAAGCGATTTTACAATATTCCCAATGGGCCCACCCCACAGAAGGTCAAAGTTAGCGTGGAGTTCGTATAGGAGGAATAATTTGTTTTGGATTTTTGTTTACATTTGTCTGAAATTTATTTAATCATCAGCTGTTGGAATAAAAATTGAGTTTACTTAGGTTACTTCAGACCATATGAACATCATAGTTGTGTGGCAGTCAAATTAACCTAATTTATTGTGGCATTTTAGTTTTATAGTATGTTTTATCTATGGTTTTATCAACTTCTTATATGTGTTCTGAAATACATATGCCAAAGATTCATTGGATGGTGAAACATATATCAACAATGACATATAATCCGAAAATAGACTATGAAGGAGATAGCTCAGTGACGATAGGTACCATGACGTTCAAATTTAAGTACTGTGAAGCCAAAAAAAAAATGGAAAGAACAAAACACCGGGCATGTGCTGCAATGGTGGTAAAGTGCAACTACTACCTTTGCAGCATCTACCTTTTATGCAGTCTGGTCATGGGCAACCACCCTGAGTATACACACTTTATGGACCGGGTGAGACATTATAATAGCTTCATTACATGACATCGATTGGGGCAAAACAGATTGTAGCTGAATTGTTGGCCGAAGGCTGTTGGAATTTAAACACTAATTTTTAAACATTTCAACCAATCTGAATTTTTCCGTAGCGAAGCACGGGTATTCCGCTAGTTATTTATACGCGATTACAGTATTATATTTCTTTTAGCGAATTTCCCTATAGGGAAGTAGCTATTACCGTAGGTCTCATGGTAAGACTTATGCCCGGGACCGATTTACTTTTTCATTTTGATGTCCCCAGAGCCCAAAAACACCATTCGTTCAAATTTTTATATATGTATATATATATATATATATAGATTTATATATATATGTGTCCGTGAACACGATAACTTGAGTAATTTTTATCCGATTTTGATGAAATTTGGTTTGAAGGTGTAATGCGGGATAAACTTGAATGAGTTCGCGATCCAGCATGATCGGACCATGGGAACAGGGTTTTATGGGGGGTTTTATGGGGTAAAAATTGGTTTTTCTCACTTTTGACCCTCAAAACACAAAATTTCCCAATTTTTCTCTAATCCTTCTTAAAGAGCTTAAAAAACAAACAATTCAGTATATAAAAGTGTTTTTGTACGGTTATTGGTTACGGAGAAAACTAAAAAAATTGTAAATTTAAAATTCCCATGTTATTCTTATGGAGAATATTGTAACATGTTGTAGTTTGCTTGATTATGGATATCTTTTGATCAAACTTGGCAAATATATTCATTTTCTACTAAGCAATAATTATTTTACTTAAAACACACACTTTATTAGTTTCCTTGTAGCAGCAAACCTAGGTACTCGTTAAACCTAATGTTATTTAAATAGATCGATTGAAAATCAATTCAGCCAAATGGAAATTCGCTTAGACGGCAGGTTTGCCGCGGCGGGGGTATTTACAGAATTTATATCTGGTTCAATGTAGTCGACATTATTCACAGAAGTGTTAACAAAATAAACAAGAAATTAACATCATAACATGATTGTGTTTTGCTACACAGCTGCTTATCAAACCTAAGGTAATGTTATGAAACTGTTGTTTGCAGGTTTTTTGTTTCAAAAACCAATGGTAAAGGTGTTAATGTTTTGGTTTTCTTCAAAAATCAATAGTAAAAGAGTGTAAATATAAGGTATACAATAGAACGGGTAAAGTGACACTTTAGACAAGAGTTGCCAAATTAAACTAGTTGTTTGTTCATTATTTATCGATAAAATATTTACATTTATAAAATTATAATATTTCGTGTTCTTGCTCACTGATATATGGTATACAGGGTGGCTGAAAAGTAACTTGCACCCACCCTTAACTTTTCAACCATTTGAGATATTTGAAATCGACTTTGCGGCAACCTTCTTAGATATGAGAGGCTACAATAGTTTTGGTCAATTTTGAAAATTTTGCCTTTAGGGCAGTGCGGGTAAGGGGTAGCTCGAAATTTTCAAATAGCAAGTATAGTCGAGTTTGGTATCATTGTACAGGTATTGACGGAACATAACAAATAACACAAAGAAATAGAAATCGGACCATTAATAACAAAACGGCAGCTAAAAATGATTGAGGCAATGGTTATTTAAAGTAATTTTGAACTGCCATTTTGTTATTAATGGTTCGATTTCCATTTTCTTTATGTTAAATGTTATGTTTCGTCAAGACCTGTAAAATTATACCAAACTCGACTATACTTGCTATTTGCAAATTTTGAGCTACCCCCTACCCTCGCTATAAGGGCAAATTTTCAAAACTGACCATAATTATTGTAGCCCTTCGTATCCAAACAAGTTGCCGCAGACCAATTTAAAATATATCAAACAGTTAAAAAGTACAATATTATGTGCAAGTTATTTTTTTTTGCCACCCTCATGGTTATTTGGATTTGAAACGTTTTAGGGCGCCATTTTTTTTATTAGTGAGCCGATTTTGGTTTTCTTTATGTCAATGTTTATGTTTCGTCAAGACCTGTAAAATGATACCATACTCGACTATACTTGTCATTTGAACATTTTGAGCTACCCGCTACCCCTAAGAGTAACATTTTCAAAATTTACCATAATTATTGTAGCCCTTTATATCTAAGAAGGTTGCCGCAAACCGATTTCAAATATTTAAAATGGTTAAGAAGGTTACCGCAACCCGATTTCAAATATCTCAAATGGTTGAAAAGTTAAGGGGGGGGGGGTGCAAGTTGCTTTTCAGCCACCCTGTATAATAACAACGCGGTATTGTAATACAAAAGTATAATATGTCTATGGCTGCAGGTAAGGGTGCCGCCTTACTAAAATCAAAGCATTTGGTTATTTGTTTGCATTAACTTTATGGGACATTAAAACAATTAATGGTTTATATACACTACAACACGATTAGTTGTAAGATTCGCTTTTCCTAACAATTGACTTACAATATTGATATATTTTCAAAGTAAATACATTTAAAGGTAAACACAAAATCATATAAGCCTACGTACAATATTATCATAGGAGCATTGGCATCACTTTTATATCATCCCAGAAAGGCTAAATAACTGTTTACCATCTGAGTTAACATAACTTTATTAGACTTAGAATAGGTGTTACAGTTGAATTTTGTTTTTGAATTTAATGGTAGATGTGAATTGCGAAATGATTTTTACGGCATTTTCAAATATCGAACATTATCTCCGCAACCTGAAGGGGGTCAACATAAGAATGCTTTTTCCGCACTCATGGTAGTCTCTTGCGTGTTAAAACTCATAAGACTTTTTCACATAGCCATAATCTGTGTATTGCATAGCCAGTTCCGCAGCTACCTTAAAATACGACCCATATGAATTTCGATTGCATCAATTTTTTTGAGTGGAAAGTAGGACGTTTTTGTCATTTCACAAGACTAGCTTCTCATGAATTAAGTCCATTCCTGCGTTTTACTCCTACAGATATGTAGAGAACTGTAACACCCTATTGAATTTTGTTCCTACCACTGTTTTAGTTTGAATATGTTATTTAACATGTCGATGTCACAATACTAGCTTCTCAAGTGTTTTTAAGTCTACGCCTATTATTTTAGTCTAGAGTTATATAGAACGACGTAACGCCTTTTAAATTTCGACTGGATCGCTGTTTATAAGATGTTAATTCAAGTTTATAAGATTTTTCTGTATAAGAAATTCTGTTTATAAGATGTGCTTTCTTACGTTTGAGCTATGGATCGTAAAATTAACTAAAAAACTTCATGATTCTACACAATGTACAGATAAAAATTTAATTTTAATTATGTGTATGTTGCAATATTGTACTGTGTCCAGTATTCTTTTCACATGATTCATTATAAGCCAATAGTCGAACTCGTAAAAGAGAAGCGATTCTAGGCTTTTCAAACAATATTAAATTTTGGAATGTGTAATAGCTATAACTAGAAGCGTTGCTTTTCAGAATATTAATACAAAACTCGCAACACAAACGCTGGCGAGAACGTAAAATGTTTACAACACATTTCATTTTCTAGTAAGTTGTATGTTATACAATCTCATTGACTGAATGAAGAGATTATTGTTATTGTTATGCCATAATTTAAATTTCAGTTACAATAGAGAAGCAGTGCCACCACCTTGCGTTGATTCCGCTGTATCTACAATTTCCTAATATTATAAGCCAATCGTCGAACTCAGTAGAGAGAAGCGACTCTCGGCTTTTCAAACAATTAAAATGCGATGTATTACTTTTTTACATCTCGTCAATCGCCATTGACTAACCGTTGTGCCGATATAGTAGCTTTTCTGGATATTAGTACAGAACTAGTTACACAAACGCTGACGGGAACTGAACTAATGTTTACAATACATTTCATTTTCTAGTAAACTTATATGTTATAAAACCTAGTTGACTGAATTAATAGATTATAGTGATTTAATTTTAATACAGATATCAGGGAAAGTTTAGTTTATAATGTGATAAATTATTGATCAAAAACACATCCAGTGCAGTGGAGTGTGGTGGTGACAGGCAGCGCTACCTGTTGGTGTTGCAGTGAACTACGTCCGCTTTCCCGCCAACTACAATTCTTACCGCCAAGTTTCATACTCTATATACATAAAATTACAGTTTTGTCTGTACAAGAATGATGCAGTTTTTGGTTATTTTTACGTTTCAAAGCCTAAGAAAGCCGAAACGAGTCTTAATTATCTCAATTTCTGTTTGTCTGTCCATTCTTTCATTCTGTCTGTGACGCCAAAATGTCATTTTGTCATTTACGCGGCCTACTCCTAGAAAACTAGAGTACCGATCAAGGTTCAAATCATTTTTCTGTATTTACTGGTTTGGTGAGAGTGTCTTTGGCTATAAAAACATGGCCTCGCTTCATTTAAAACAAAATAACAAAACCGTCAAAACCCCAATTTTGTTCGATTTTTGTCAAATTTTCTCCCGATGTTTACTATTACATTTTATGAAATAAAGGTCAGCTGTTTGGATTAGTTCTCACTTCTAGCTGTCACTGATATGTTGACATTAAATAATGTTTACAAATACCGCAACCATTTCCGATCAAGTTCTGTAGTAAATAAAAGTCTTAAAATTGCATCTATATTCTAAATACCCCTGCCACAGCATACCTGCAGACTAAGCGAATTCCCATTTGCCTGACTGGATTTACACTAAAATGTTTCTTTAAAAATATCACATTTATTCCCTATTTAAATAACAATAGTTTAACGAGTACTTAGGTTTGCTGCAACATTGAGGGTAAAAAGGTATTTTTTTGTAAAATGTAATAGTTTATGAAATTAACGAATCTTCAAAATTTTATCAAAATATGTTCATAAACAAGCAAACTGCAACAGTTTACTTATTCTCCATAAGAAAAACATGGGAATTTTAAATTTACAGATTTTTGGAATTTTCTCCGTAACCATTAGGCGCATAACAACGCTTTAATATACTAAATTATTTGTTTTTTAAGCTCTACAAAATGGTTTGGAAATAAATTGCTAAATTTTAAGTTTTTAGGGTCAAAAATGGGAAAAACTAATTTTTACCCCATAAAACCCCCCATAAGCCCATGTTCCCATAGTCTGATCATGCTGGTTCGCGAACTCGTTCAAATAAACGTAGGTTTACACGTTTGTACCAAATTTCATCAAAATTGGATGATTTTTGCTCGAGCTATCGCGCTAACGGACACATATATAAATATATATATATATATGAATTTGAACGGATGGTGTTTTTGGTCTCTAGGGACCTCAAAACGAAAAAGTAAATTGGTCCCGGGTCCAGGTCTTACCATGAGTACTACGGTAATAGCTTATTCCCTATAGGGGAAATTCGCTAACAGACCATAACATACTTGGGTTTCCTATTTTAAAATTTGCCTGCCATTTCGGAAAATGGTGGCCATTTTTTAAACAATGGAATCAATATTTTTATGTGTGTTACGGTCTTTTTAGAATCTAGATGGAATTTCAAGTCTTTTTTGCTCTTTGCATTTTCGCTCTAAACGTACTCGTCACCGCAAGTAATTTTTCTTAGTTTTAACAGTTATAGAGAAAAAATGCCAAGAATAAACACTTTTTTAAATTGCATTTACTTTCTAAAACAATGATAAATTATAGAGTCTTCTGTAAGAAAAATCAAAGTTGGCGGCCATATTGGAAAAAAGGCGGCTAACATTATTTTTTAGCGAATTTCCCATATAGGGAATAAGCTATTACCGTAGTACTCATGGTAAGACCTGGACGCGGGACCGATTTTTTTTTTCATTTTGAGGTCCCTAGAGGCCAAAAACACCATCCGTTCAAATTCATATATATATATATATTTATATATTTATATATTTATATATTTATATATATATATATATATGTGTCCGTCAGCACGATAACTCGAGCAAAAATGATCCGATTTTGATGAAATTTGGTACAAACGTGTAAACCTACGTTTATTCGAACGAGTTCGCGATCCAGCATGATCGGACCATGGGAACGGGTGTTTACGGGGGGTTTTATGGGGTAAAAATAGGTTTTTCCCATTTTTGACCCAAAAAACATAAAATTTAGCAATTTATTTTCAAACCATTTTGTAGAGCTTAAAAAAACAAATAATTTAGTATATTGAAGCGTTATTATGCGCCTAATGGTTACGGAGAAAATTCCAAAAAATTGTAAATTTAAAATTCCCATGTTATTCTTATGGAGAATAAGTAAACTGTTGTAGTTTGCTTGTTTATGAACATATTTTGATCAAATTTGGAAATTTTTTTTATTTCTTACTAACTATTAACATTTTACAAAAAAAAAACAGTTTTACCCTCCCTGATGCAGCAAACCTAAGTACTTGTTAAACTAATTCTATTTAAATCGGGAATAAATGTTATATTTTTAAGTAGACATTTCAGTGTAAATCCAATAAGTCAAATAGAAATTCGCTTAGTCTGCAGGTTTGCTGCGGCGGGGGTATTTAACTTGACCAAAGTTTTTTTTAATAAAAAATCCAAGTTAGTTACAATTTAAAATTTTGTTATATCTCTTATAACTTTCGAATAAAACAGCTGGCACATTTATATCAATCACCCTGTATGCATTCCTATACAGTAATAGTTTTGCCAGAATATCTGAAAAAAATTCACACTAAATATGCAAACCAACTACTGTTCTGAATATAAGAAGGTTTCAACTTACTACAAGATTCCCGTACGTAGAACGGGCACACAGCTAGTCAATAAATAAATTAATGGATCACATGTTTTTGACACTTTCTATTCATTTTTTTTTCTTTTGAATGATTGTAAAGGTTCCCTTGAATAGTTATGTTTGATTAAAGTTGGAAGATATCTTTTGTTCTATGTTTTAAATCTTTAAATCAATCGTTGCTACCAATAATCAGTCTCGCGTTTTAACATTAGATTTACAGTTATATATAGCACGGTAACGGAAAATAGCAAAACCCTTTTGAATTTCTACTGCATCACTGTTGAGTAGAAAGTGGATGTTTTTTTTAAATGTCACAAGACTAGCTTCTCATTGAATGTTTTTAATTCTCCTCGCACGTTTTAGATATAAACAGATATGTTGAAAACTGTACAACCCTAAAAATTATTTCGATGGCACTACTATGTTTAGGTTGGATTTTGAAAGAAGATGTTTTGACACATCTAATAGCTTTTTATTAAAACTTTCAAGTCGATTCGTACATTTGAGACCTGCACATATTTTAAACAAATCCTTTAAATTTGGTTATACGACTGTTTCTAAGGTGGGAATTATGTGTTATTTTGATATTTAACACGACTAGCTTATTATTAAAACTTGCAAGTAAACTGCTGTATCGCAGATTGAAAACGGTAACACGCTAGCACTTACAATTTCTTCCAATGTTTCAATCGCATTGATGTTTTAGGAGAGATAGGAAGTGTTATTAGTTGCCTTTTACAGTGTTTACAGTCACAGTGTCACATGACTGTTTTCTCGCGAGGAATTTGGAATTTGACTTCTACATAGTGGAATCGTAAGTCCAAAGCAACGAAAAATATATTGGAGGAGACACTTCGCCTCAAAAAATGGTCACACTGTAGATCTACTGATCAACGATACATTAAGTTGTCAGCCTGTTAAAATCAATTTATAATAAAAACTCATTACAGATGGCGCCTCACGCGCAAAGAAAGAAATTCCCCTAAAAGGCCTTGAATTACTGTGTACTACACATACGTTGCGTAACGTACCATACTCAACATATGATATTTCCAACACTTTTTAAATTTAATTACTAGCTTATAAAGGTAAATGTCTGCTTAGTTTGAAAATTAACTTATAGATTGAGAGTTTAACTAAAGTTTAAATTTTCCCAAAATCTCAACTCATACATACAAATACCCAAAAATTCCAAACTTTTACACTCTTCAAAGATGATTGGGGGGTGATTGGCTCCCCCCCCCCTTGGGCGACGCCACTAGTCGCAAGGTACATAAGTAGAACAATTGACTATTGGATAGAACGTAAATGACATAATTAATATTTAACATAATCAAATATAACAATCAAAAATATTGTATACCCCTAGTACAGCAGTTCGAAAGCTGCAATGCATCTTGTTTTGATCTGAATCCCCCTCCATAACAATCGAAGATTTTGACCTCACACGAATTTTCTCCTTCACCGAATGAGTAGCTTTGATGTTTTTCTTGAAAATGTTTTCACGGATTTTTCAATATTTTCCTCTTATAAATTAGGACGCTCTAACCCGGTATTATTTTTAACGCGCATCAAATTACTTCACAATAGACTCAGAGGGCGCTGGCATCGTCGCACGGATCCATAGGCGATTGGCGTGATTTGAACCCGGGACCTGAAGACCGAAGCTCTGCTCAACCACTAGACCAGCTGACCCAACTGTAGGTACTCTACTGTCAACAATACTTGAGTATCCATAACACCGTTTTAAAGATCCTATGCTAGTTTCGAAAATATTCGTGGGTTGTAGTACAGTTCGTAGTTGCGTGTGTTAATAACTTATATTTAGAACTGGTGTAGAACATAACTATGTAGAATAATCGGTTAGTAAGAACCTCAATTAGTGCAATTTATTTTATTTCATATCGAAATACAATTTTAAGAAGAATTGTTCTTATTATTGTATTGAACTTCAATTCAGGATCACTTACAACTAGTGGCTTGTAGAGACATAAGTCCAAAAAAAAGCTCAAATGTACAACAAATTATTGTAATATTGAACACAAATACAATATCACAATACAATATCGAAATACAATATCGGTTTTAGGATTATTTTGGGGTCTTGGAAACATACTCAGAATCGAATATGAAGTAAATAAAGTTGTATTGAGATAGCTTAGTTCTTGATCAAAACCGCTAAATTAGCGCCCGGAACAAGTTATTATTTATAAGTTTATGTTCATTTTGTAAAGTTTTAACAAAATTAGTGTAAAGTAAAGGCCCCATTGACCAAACTTAACCCTAGATTTGTTCCTGATCAACATTAATAAAACAATTAGTCTAGTGTAAGTTTTTGTGGTGGTATTCCTCCTAAGGGTGCGATTTACTTTACATATTAAGGGCCTAATCAACGCCTTATTACTAACTATTTTGCGACTGGTTAGGGTTCCATTACCCAGTTATCGAAACCTATCACGAAATTAATTTTTATCAGCATCTTCGACATGCATATTTTGGTTAGATTTAAGAAGCGGAAATTACCTCTAGGTTTTACTGTTAATTATGGATGCTCCCTTTCCCTTTACTGTCCATGCTAGGCTATAATATTAAAACCGAGCAAAAAAGGTTAAATTCTCCTCCAAACAATATTGTTTTTCCGCCCATTGGAACTTGTCATATATTTATAGTACTTATACTTAATGAACAAATACCTGTACGAACCTATTTCGTCTTTATTCCCAAATTGTTTTCTAATAGTGACCGTTGAGGTTATTTAATTTCACTTCAAATAAATCGCAAATATAAACGTTAGTAAATTTACAAAAAGTGTAGAATAAATCTTGAACATATGTTTTGAAATCAAAACAAACTAGAATTTCTCCATTTAATCTTGAATCGTGTATTATTTAGTCAATGTGGTTATTTCATGTTAAACATTCCTTCAACACAACAATTAATAACCTTTAAATTAGAAGAAAAACTTCATTATTTGATTTGAGCCATCTACTATGATTTTACTACTTTATCATACGCTGAACTAATTTACAACTGCACAAGTTTGCAAATTGCACCGTAAACCAATTGATTTCAACTTTCTAAGACGTAACGAAAAAGTCTTAATTATTATAGGTACCGTTATCCCTGTTTTTTTTTTTAGTATACATACAGTATATTGTAGAAAGAATTTACTGGCAAACAAGTAATACAAAATGTTAATATTGCGTACTGGCTTAATGATACACGATCAGCTGTAATGAAGTAAACAAAAATCCGCTGTAAATAACTTCTAATACTATTCTTATGGAGAACATTTTACGTTTTATCTAATTTTGTGTACATTTTTTGGGGATTTCACTATTTTTCCCGCCGTCACGGGATCGAGACCTTTAATTCGAACCCCCTCCCTTCATTCTACGACTTCCCAGTCGCCCACAATTTTGACGCAAATAATCGGTTCGCTAAAAAACACAGACCACTTGGCTGCGTTATCTCCTGCGATAACAGCTTGGAGGTAGAAGAAGGACCGTTATTCATTATCTTATCGCTCCTGCGTTCGAGGAATAAAAAAATTAAAGTTTTCTCTCATCACTTTTGCGTTTGAGCAATAAAAAATTAAGTGAGTGCTGATAAAACAGAACACAGGTGTTTATTCGGAGTTCAGTAACCGTTTGAGACGCATGTCATCTATTTGATACTCTGGTCGAAACTTTGTTCGGATTTTTTACGAGCGTGTAACATTTCGGTCACGTGACGCGTTACTCCTACGTTCTTATTAGGATAAAAGTTTAGTGTTGAGTTGTGATCGAACGTCGAACTCGGACGACAGGCGTTAACACACGGTTTTTGAGAACACCGGGTTCCATCGCTAGTTTCGTGCTTACATGCGTTTTATGTCTGAAGATCGCAAGTGTGTTGGTGTGTAGCATTAGTGTGAAATAAGTCAATTTTTGTGTAAAGTTCTAGTGATGTGTGTAAGAATGGATACCATTAAAAGGTGAGTGTCGATAATAGATCAGATATTAATTGCTGTACGAATTAACTAAATTCCCACTCCATAGGTCGACAATTAACATAAGATTGGTATAAAAATATAATTATGATAACTATGCAACCTTGCTTGTTAAATAGTTGTTTTTGTATAAAAATTCGATAATAGATCTAAAATAAACCTAAATAAATAAATAAAACTAAAATACCGTTACGGCTCAAAATAAAAGTACGGTATTTAAAATTAAAGGTCCCAGGCTCCCTTTGGATGTAAGCTGGTAAAATAAACTTCGTAAAAATAAACTTCGGGGATACAGGTACTTAATTAAGATGGGGTCTTTTATAAAAATTAACATTCATTGGATTGCAGGTCTGTTTTTAAGTATGAGAGCGTAAGGGGGGGGGGGTTGAAGAGTTTAAAAAAGCTCTTGATAAAATTAAAATTCCAGTTTAGGGATGAGAATAATAAATGCTTATGAGATTGCCTGATGATGAATCTTCAATGGATTTATTCATTTATTTATTTATTTTATCACCAACGGTCCAAACAAACCAATTTACAATTGACAATGAAGTCATTAATTGGCGGGAACTTGGTACGGTAACTAACTAGAGGGGGTTTAAAACGTGATTTCAGATAGTCAAAGGATACATTCGTGGGTAGGGAGATTATCATGGTTAAAACAAGTCAAGTCCCCCATAGTACAATAGGCTAAACAAATAATTTTTTAAGTGTATTTATTTAAAAAAATAAAACATATGGCAAGGGGGAGGGTTGGTAATTGAATTATTCGTGGTTACAATCATTAATACAATGAGGGTAAAAAAATAATATTAACTAGGCCTATCCAATAGTAAAACTGTCGATGACGATCTGAAAACTTAACAGCTTAGGCCTATTTGGAGGGATGAAGGGGGTTGGGGCAAAAATGTACGTTAAAGCGTCGAAAAAAAAAGGCTCAAAAGGTGGTACAGTTCACAATTGATAAGTTCATAGCTTAAGCTGTCTGAAACTTAAACCAACACAATGCCATAAAAATTGTTAAAACAAACCTTCAACTTCCTTTTAAAACTACCACTAACCCAATGGAAGCTAAAATATAGGTTATAGGTTAAACCGTTCAACGTCTCTATTAAATTTCAATATCAATAAATTAGAGGTGTCTGTCTATAACTTAATCCATCAAGAAAATCCAAAAGTATTAGCCTTAACTAAACTATAAATTAGGCTATTTATCGATTTGTGTTAGCCGTTTTATATAGCTAAATATATAGCTAAACCGTTTTTTATAGCCGGTTTACATTAGGTTGATTAGGGATGGTCTGATATATAACGCTTTATGAAAAGAATTTAGGTTAACTGCAATGGATATCTCAAAAATCAAATATTAATAGTTTGAATTAATTTTGTAGTCAACTCCACCCTTTTACCCCAGTCAGGTCATTAAAAGGATTTACTAGTAGGCCTAATTGAAATAAACACCAGATAAAACCAGTCTATCAGATTGTCTGAACTGAAGGTTAGAAAAATGTCATAGGCTAGCTGATATATACACGCCTGATATAAAATCTAATTTGTTTTACAGTAGTATTAACTCATAAACTAAAAAATTATAACCAAGAACTAATGTTTATTAAAAAAATAAAACCCTAAACCCCCTATCTTCATGTCCTGTATCTCAAGCCTAAATCCAGACCTAGCCTCGGTTACTTGTCTCAAATAATAAAATATCACACAAGTTAAAGTACAAAAATAACATAAAACAATAGTTACCAAAGAATCCATTTTACAATAAATTAATATCATAATATTTGACTAATAATAATAATTAGGCTATATCATTAAAAGTGAACAAAAACGTTGAAATAATTCCTAAACTGATGTCAGCCAATGAAAAGATAGCTTTAATACGAGGACACTTCAGCCAATGAGAAGCAAGCTTTAAGATGGCATCGACTTTGCATGCACATAAATAATATTTTTGGTAAAAAATACATGTTAAATATAGTTACTCGTGGTTAAAAACTATATAATTACCATACCATTTTAGTTATATGAAAATATAACATAGGCTGTGTCATATCATTCACTTCTAAACGATAAAACCTCTCCAAATATGCATCACTAAAATCAGTAATTATTAGCTTAATTCAACATGGCATCCTTAAAAATTGCTTACTATCAAGTAGGTAGATAATTATCACACTAAAAATTACCAGTTTTCATAAATTCGTTGTCAAAATACATTATACTAATAGTCAACCAACAATCCAAACATTATTAGTATATTTACGCACGCTCGCTGCGAACAAAATAACACAATCCTTATAAAAACTACCTACCAAATCCAAATATTAAGGCCTAGTCCAATTGCTTCCGAAGTACCCAGCTTTTTTATAGTGAAATTAACAACAAAAGACCCGTCCCCATTGGAATTTATTTGAAAATTACTTACTTGGTACTCTATTTAATAGTTTTCTAACACAATTTACTGCTTCCACGCGATTATGATGTATTTAATACGATTTTAATTACTAATAACGCGACTTATGCAACTTACAATGGCGACGAAAGGAATGTGATGCCGGAAAATCTAAACGCAACCGGATAAGTGAGACTACAAAAGAAAAAGAAAATGCCACCAATTCAGGCGTACCAACGTCCTGCAATAAGATAACCAGCGGTTGAGCGTTGAGTAAATGTTCATCACAGCTAATTAGTAAATTAATAACGTTTCGTTGATTTTAAACTGTCCATAAACTATGAGGATATATAAATTTGGGGCGAGTGAAAGTCTGTGTGATTTTACAAAAGTGGCGGTATTTTGTTTAGCTTTAATATATCTGAATATAAAAGGTGTATATAGAGTGAGATAAGTTTTGATTTATTACCGTGACGTGATAAATCTAATAACCACGTGTTGGGTTGAAATAAAATAAACTTATTTCGTCTAAATTAAAACGTCTTATAATTTCGTATAATCAATGATTGTAGGTGATTAAATTATATTCTTGATTATCATCAATAGGCTACTTGAGATTATTATTTTTATATTTTTTGCGAAATGATAACGATTAGCAACGACAATAACACCAGAATCATTTTGTAGTTTATCTTATCTAATAAAATACCTTTGTGTGAGTAACAATAAAAGAGATAAATATTTACGAATAGCTTTCTAAAGAAGTTTATCCAACAGCTAGTGAATAAGTTAATATTTTAAGATTAATATGTAACCAAAACCGTGTTTTAAGTACAGTATATCTGCATTGCCTGAAAGCATTGTACTAACCCTAAACCAGTGATAGCCTTGATTTTAGATACGATAGACGATCTCTGATATATATAATGCACTTCTCGAGGGTATTTTGTACCTTAGGTTTGGGTATTTTGTCGTGTACTGGGGATGGAGAATGGTTTATACATACAAGATTGTTTCACTACCACCTTACCAACCTAGGTAAGGTTTATATGTAAACCTATATATGTTTATATGTAATTTATACGTAAACGGTACGCTTGAAACATCGTGGTCTAACTCTAAACCAGCGCTACTTCCTGATATTATATATCTGCTCATTGATATTGACCATTATTATTTCATTTCACAAAACACAGACTACTTATGCGATATCTATAGTTATAGTTCAACTTCGTTCCCAAATTAATTCCTTGCCAAGTGTGATTCTGCTGATTAGCATAATGAATTGTCTAGAAACCCCTAAGCCAATTTCCCATGGGTTTAGGGTTTTTGCTGTTACCATTAACAAAACAACAACAAATCTTTGTCTGTTTATGTCGGCAAAATCGAAAAAATATAGAATACATTACTTTCGCAAAGTTAAAATTTTGTAACGATGAATTTACGCAGGTGATAAACATTAGCGAAAACAGTTGATTTCACAGTACTGTAGGGATATCGTATATTTCGTCACTAAAATATTTAATTCTTTTTGTCTATGCTAAAATAAAACAAAATACCCCTGCAGCAGCAAACCTGCAGACTAGACCAACTTTGGACGTCATGGGATTGGTCGTAGTGCGACAGCACACTTTTTACCTCAAAAACTTAGCAGTACCACGTCCAATATCTCAGCGTTGTCACACAGGTCCAGAGCAGAGCAGAGCGCCTGCATACGGTGAATACTGCAGACCCGCAATACACGCGTGAGTGTATATTGCGTGCCAAGTAATGAATGCATCAAGCCCTTAGCAAAATATACTATTGTTTTTATATAATGGACAATATGCAAGTCAAACTCATACCTTTTGTTAGGCAAAATTTTTATTTCTTTAATGTGTATTTATTTCTTCATTGTGCAGCTGGCAGTGGAATTTAGTGATGCGCGATTGCGAGATGTTTGAACAATCGAAATGTTCCTTCTTGAGATGTTCCGCTTATCAATTGTTTCGATTGCTTAGCGAGAGGTTTGTACAATCGAGATGTTTCTCTCGATTGTTGCATTCGTTAAGCCTAAACGTCTGTTAGCATCTGTCTACATTTCATGAGAGTTGTTACGAGGATGTTAGTTTTTTTTCTAGATTGTTATTGAATACTATACTATTATGCACAACATATATACTGCTGACATATGAATAAACACTTATGTCACTCGGTCATGGCAACAGAAATAGACATTTTTTAAGGTAATGGGTAATATGGTAAATAATACTGTTAACAAAACATTTATGAGAACCTTCTGTCTCGTTATAAACATTTTAATTAAATACACAAACATTTTGTTTTGTCAATAGTTTTTATTGAGTGGTATTAAGTCACTATTTCGAAGATAAAGTAATTAAGTAATATAGCCACAGACCTTTCTTGGTTTGATGTAAGATATACCTCTTATTGGGGGGTCAATCCCCAGCAGATACAATAGAAATTAGATTATATTAAATTACGATGCGGCCGATGCCGCACTTAACAAAACAATCGTCAGGAACATCTGGTTAAAACTTCTCTCCTCTCGGTTCTCTAGACGAATGCAAGATACGAGAAAAGAGAAGCCGTGCTGAAACAAAACAATCGTCACAAACATCTCGTTAAAACCTCTCGGTAAGAACCTCTCGCCTCTCGGTTCCCTAGACGAATGCGAGATACGAGACAAGAGAAGCAACATATTTAATTAAGTAATATAGCCACAAACCTTTCTTGGTTTGAAGTAAGATATACCTCTTATTGGGGGGTCAATCCCCAGCAGATACAATAGAAATTAGATGATAATAAATGACGATGCGGCCGTTGCTGCACTTAACGAAACAATCGTCAGGAACATCTCGTTAAAACCTCTCTGCTCTCGGTTCTCTAGACGAATGCAAGATACGAGAAAAGAGAAGCCGTGCTGAAACGAAACATTCGTCACAAACATCTCTTAAAACCTCTCGGTAAGAACCTCTCGCCTCTCGGTTTCCTAGACGAATGCGAGATACGAGAGAAGAGAAGCCGTGCTGAAACGAAACAATCGTCACAAACATCTCGATAAAACCTCTCGGTAAGAACCTCTCGCTAAGCAAAAATACAATCGAAACGTCTCGAGAGGTTCTAAAAATCAAAACGTTTCGATTGTAACATCTCGCAATCGCGCATCACTAGTGGAATTGGACTTTGTGCAACTGCTACTTGTTTATGAGTATAAAGAGCCCTGTTTCAAGGACGACCGACCAATTTCTTAGTGTCCAGGGCTTGTAGAAAGACTATGTTTTTTGCAGTTGCTGTACTTTTGAACATGATGAGATTCGGAACAGTCAAATATTTTACATTGGATGTCGTGAAACAGCTCAAGAATTATATTTTTGATGTGCAATCCCTGCAATGCATCCATTTTAAATATATATATTTTTTAAATTTACTCCATAATTAATAAGCACAACAAAAACACTTCAATAGGCCTATACTAAAGTATTTGTTTTCCCTTAAAAATAATTATAAGGGAAATTTTATGTTTTGGGTATCAAAATGAGAAAAACTAATTTTTACCCCATAAAACCCTGTTCCTACGGTCCGATCAAGTTGGTTCGCGAACTCATTTAAGTTTACCTTCTCGCCTTACATCTTCAAGCCAAATTCCATCAAAATTATTTATATGTATGTAAATATTAATAATAGACATTTAATTATATAAATTAGTAGTTTAAAAAATCTAATAATTGTATCGAATACCTAATTTGAACATGGGCCTCCTCATCAGAATGTATTGCTGCTCCCAATATTTATGTATTTGATCATCATAGAACAGTTCCACTTGGAAGTTGATTACTGTTATTTACTTGAGCATGTTTAACCCTAATACTGAGGAATTTAAATTGCAGACTGAGCTACTTTGATGGAGATCCCTCAAGTCTGAGTGTGCTCAGTCGCCTACATGAGATGTCTCAGTTTCTTAGAGTGTCTGAAGTGCCGCAGCCCTCGGCTTCCAGCGTCTTCCGCAACAGTGTTCGCATCTCTTCAGATCCTTTCACCCAAGCCCAGTTGCCCTGGTGAGGATTATTAGCTGTTAAGTGATCCTTAAGAGTATTATTAGAAGATTTGTAAATTATTCGTCTTTCTTTCAGAGGCCGATTAATTGTGTATTTTGTGTTGTAAAGGGGTGGTGATTTTAAGAACTCTTGGGAATTCAGTGTGTTGGAAGAAGAGTGATTTCTCCAGGGCAAGTTTTACCACAGAGAAGTAAGGTGTCGAGGAAACATTCAGTTGTACAATTAAGTGGTGTATAGGACAAAGTACACACCGCACCCCCTTCGCCCTTATGTACTACAACGCTCTCGGTGAAGGAAGATCCTGTGTCCAGTGCAATAGAAATTTCTGCATAGTACTCGCTGCTCGGGCAGTTCCTTGATCAATGCTCGTTAGGCCGGTACTACACCATCCCGTTTTGCCAGTCCAGTTAAACGGTCCAACCCGTTTGGCGGGGTGATTCAAACTCATGAGTTTTAATGGGAGCGGTCACATTGTTGCGTTGCGTTGACAGGATCCACCACATGAATGCTGCGGCATAGCGGGATGACCGGACGACGGGACAACTGCAAAACACATGCAGAAGCAGCCACACCATCCGGTTGTGCCGCATGTTTATTCCTACTGTTGTTGCTACTGTATCAACACTGCTCAGCATGTGATACTCGAAGTATGTTGCGGTAGAACAAGAAGGTGTGACAGGGTAATGTCAATACGGTAAAAGCGCATCCAGAAAAACGGGATAGTGTGGCGCCGGCCTTACACACAACTATATTTCCTGTTCAAAATATCAACCAATCAAATGTTCTTAATTCATAAAGTTTAGACAATACGAGTATGTCTTGAATAGCGTCATTAAACTAACATAAACACAAAATTATAAACTAAATAATATGTACTGTACCAAAGCTGAAAGCCCTCCGTCATCTCATAAGCATGTTTCCTCTGTAATTTACTTCTCTGTATTTTTACAGAGACTGTAAGAAAAATTGTGGGAATAACAATAAAGATAAAGACAGATGGGGAGCGAGCTGTTCTAGTGGTAGAGCGTGGGACTTTGATCCCTGAGGTCCCGGGTTAAATACCACCAAATCACCAATGGATTTTATCTAAGTGATAATGCCGCAACCCCTAGGTCTAGCCTGAAAGTAATGTGGAAAAAACCCCCAGGCTCTTGCCTAGCTTTCTAGGAAAAAACAAACAAGTTTATGTATTTTCAACTAGAACCTGTGTTGAATGCTCTATACATTTGATTCTATGCATTCAAAATAATTTTTGCTATCTGAAAAAAATGTTTAATGTAACAAGAGAGGAAATGGGGTGTTTATAGTTGGATTTGGTCAAACTAGACCACACGGACCCAAATATCTTTTCATGTTCCTGTAATGATTACTAGTAAACAAAACAAAAATAATATTTTTTTATGAATATTTTTGTGGTTAAAACTACATTTTATTTAAAGAGAGACAGAGTGGACCGAAGCTTCTAGGTGTCAAATGAGGTAACTCATTAACCCAGTTAGACATCTCTAGTTCATGTAATTGAGATTCGGAGCAGTCGGCTATTGTCCAGAGTTACTAGGTGGCGTTCACAGAGGCATCCACAAAATTGAGCGGAGTCATCAAGAGTTCATATTATATTCTTTTTGTCATACTGCAGTAAAAACAGTCGTTTTAATGCATGCGTTGCGGGTCTAAAGTAGCATTTTTACTCTGTAGGGAGTAAAAATCGTTTTTAGCCTCTATGGAGTAAAAGTCAGCTGTTGTCAACTCAGTTGTAAATTTCTATTGTATATGTTCTGTTCTATGTTGTTTTTGATTGCATGTATCGAAAATATGTATCAATTCGTGCTTCGTAATCATTTTAACCTACAGTCTACAGTCTCTTCCCATAGCATTTTAGCATTGCAGATACATCAATCCATTCCCACATTCAACACTGCTCACCTTTACTACTTTCTTCACCAACTTCTACGTCGTGGACCTGTTTCCCTCTCTTACCATAGCATTTTAAGATTGCAGATACATTAATGTAATTGCCAAAGACCGTTCCCACACTCTGCACTGCAAGCCTTACTACTTCCTTCACCATTTCCTACGTCATAGACCTGTTTCCTTCCCTTCTCATAGGGTTTTAGGATTGAAGATACATTAATCTAACTGCCACAGACGGTTCTCACACTATGCTATACTTAACTACTTCCTAAGCCATCGTGGACCTGTTTTCATCACTTTGCATAGCATTTTAGTATTTTAAATACGTTAATCTAACTGCCACAAACATTCACCACAGTCCGCACTACTTCTAGGTACTATTAGGAGCAGCCTTTACGACTTCTTTCGCCATTTTCTATGTCGTCGCATGCTTCCATCCCTTCTCATAGCATTTCAGCATTGCAAATACATTAATCTAACTGCTACAAACGGTTTCCAGCTCCCACACTCCACACTGCTCACCTTACTACTTCCTTCACCTCTTCTTACGTCGCGGACCTGTTTCCCTCTCTTCCCATAGAATTTTGATATTGTAGATACCTTAATCCAATCGTCTTAAACAGTTCCCACACTCCAGACAGCTTGCCTTGACTACTTCCTTCACCACTTCCTTCGTCTCGGACCAGTTTCCCTCCCTTCCCATAGCATTTTAGGATAGCAGATCCCTTAATCTAATCGTCATAAACAGTTCCCACACTCCGGACTGCTCGCCTTTACTACTTCCTTCACCACTTCCTAAGTCTCGGACCAGTTTCCTTGCCTTCCCATAGCATTTTAGGATTGCAGATCCCTTAATCTAATCGTCATAAACAGTTCCCACACTCCGTACTGCTCGCATTTACTACTTCCTTCACCACTTCCTACGTCACGGACCTGTTTCCCTCCCTTCCCATAGCATTTTAGGATTGCAGATACCTTAATCTAATCGTCATAGAAAGTTCCCACACTCCGGGCTGCTCGCCTTTACTACTCCCTTCACCACCTCCTACGTCAAGGACCTGTTTACCTCCCTTCCCTTAACATTATTGGATTGCAAATACTTTAATCTAATCGTCATAAAAAGTTCCTACACTCCGGACTGCTTGCTTTTACTACTTCCTTCACCAATTCCAACGTAACGGACCTTTTTCCCTCTCTTCCTATGAAATTTTAGGATTGCAGATACCTTAATCTAATCGTCATAAAAAGTTCCCACACTCGGACTGCTCGCCTTTACTACTTCCGTTACCTCTTCCTACGTTACGGACCTGTTTCCCTCCCTTCCCATAGCATTTTAGGATTGCAGATACCTTAATCTAATCGTCATAAACAGTTCCCACACTCCGGACTGCTCGCCTTTACTACTTCCTTCACCTCTTCCTACATAACGGACCTGTTTTCCTCTCTTCCCATAGAATTTTAACATTGTAGATACCAATTTTATCGTCATAAAAGGTTCCCACACTCCGAACTGCTCGCCCTTACTACTTCCGTCACCTCTTCCTCTTCCTACGTCACGGGCCCTTTTCCCTCCTTTCCCATAGCATTTTAGGATTGCAAATACCTTAATCTAATCGTCATAAAAAGTTCCACACTCCTTACTGCTCGCCTTTACTACTTCCGTCACCTCTTCCTACCTCACGGGCCCTTTTCCCTCCTTTCCCATAGCAATTTACGATTGCAGATACCTTAATCTAATCGTCATAAACAGTTCCCACACTCCGGACAGCTCGCCTTGACTACTTCCTTCACCACTTCCTACATCGCGGACCTGATTTCCTCCTTTCCATAGAATTATAGGATTGCAGATACCTTAATCTAATCGTCATAAAAAGTTCCCACACTCCGGACTGCTCGCCTTGACTACTTCCTTCACCACTTCCTACGTCACGGACCTTTTTCCCTCCCTTTCCATAGCATTTTAGGATTGCAGATACCTTAATCTAATCGTCATAAAAAGTTCCCACACTCCGGACTGCTCGCCTTGACTACTTCCTTCACCACTTCCTACATCGCGGACCTGTTTTCCTCCCTTCCCATAGAATTTTAGGAATGCAGATACCTAAATCTAATCGTCATAAACAGTTTCCACCCTCCAGACTGCTCACCTTTACTACTTCCTTCACCACTTCCTTCGTCAAGGACCTCAAGCTAGTGTCGTCACTTGATTATATTTATGATCCACACCGTTTCTGTTCTAGTATCTGTGGAATAATGCTATCAGCTATTTTTTTATCTACTGCATTCAAAATTCAACAGCTGATATGTCTTTGTTTATGTGTCAAATACTGCTTCCATAATGATTACATTGAAGCTTTGGGACCCAGTGGGGCGGATTCCTGAGAGACTTTTATAACGTCATATAGATTTTGGCACTCACCGATATGGTTCTAATCACCATGCAAAATTTGAAAACGATTGATTCAGCCGTCTAGAGGAGTTTGCGTATTACGAAATGCATAAGAGTCGACGTATTAGAGCTTCGCTCGCCCCGCTCAATTAGTCAGATTTTGACATGATCATGCCAAAAACGTAAACCGCTGGTACTTATATGTTTACAACGTCTGTTGAAAAAAGTCTCATCTACTTGAAGCATACCAATCCAATGTGATATCCAGTTATCCAACTGTCCATCTAAAGTGTTCTCATGTGTGCTCATCTGGTGACACTCGGGTAATTCCAATGTCAAACATTTTTTTTTTCAGAATAAATTTATTAAAAATGTGCACTTCTTCTTTTGTTATGATACTAAAGGACAAGTAGGCCTAGTAGATTACAAACATACTGTTTTAGTTGGTTGTAATAATCGGAAAGCTAATGATAGTGATAAAAATAAATAGAACGAATCGACACAACCAAGCATTGCATTACCATACATAAGCATCTCTTAACATTGTTTTAATTTGTTTGATAAGGAGGGTAAGTCTAGAAGGGAGTTAAATCTCTGTAATTTCTGAGATGTGTGTTTAATTCTTAACATTTAATTGTGTCTAGGTGCAAATGCGGAAGCTGTCAGTGCAAATATGCCAGACTGCTGGTGAGACACCACTTATGCGGAATGACCTAACACAGGAAATCTTATGCGCCTGTCTGAATGTATGGGAAAGGTAATAAAGAAAAACTACAACACATCATAATTCATACTGTTGATTAAGCTTTACTTACCTAAGCACGATTGTTCAGAGCTGTGTTCGATCATACTAGGGGCCCATAGCAGTGGGTGGGTTTAGTGTGTAGTGAACCCCACACTATCATAAAGAACACCTCCATGTTTAGAAAGTAATAAACCAACCGTTTTCCTTTTTCTACCTGATATGTGGGGCCTGCAGCTCACTGTGACTTAAGGTTGGCAGGTTGTACGACAGTTCGGGAGTGTTTTTCAAAAAAATATTCACTAGGTGTGTCTTTGAGGGTGCCCCACAGTTCAGATATGGTATGGGTAGAGCAAATGCAGGTGGTTGTAAAAACCATGTAGATTTTGTTGGCTTCTGGTGTCCGGCAGTTTTGAGTAAACCATAATAGTCTTTTTAAAAACCACTTAAAGGGTTTTTTGCAGCTTCCTGAAAGGAGATTGACTCATCTACCATCTACCACCTGAAGGTTGGTTCTTTGGGCTGTGTGTGGACCTCTAACGTAAAGAAGTAATACTTGCAGGTTATATAGTTCATTATCGGAGGGATTGACGGTAAATGTTTGTCAAATACACCTCAGGCAAAGGTGCACTTAAGGTCAGGTTGTGGTTGACCTGGAAAAATCCAAATTTCATTACATTATTGTTGTTGCGAGTAAGAACGAGAACTATCAAGTGCACCTCAACTTAATGCAATGCTTCCTGTCGAGCTCATGACCCTGACGAGGGAAACCCGTCGGGGGTTTTGCGGAATGGGTCTAAGACTAATAATGGCTTTTAAGAAGTAAAAATGTTATACTATTTACTATAATTATTGTAGAATACAAGCACCACGAGTAACTCACGGATAGTGCACAATCTGAATATTCTTTTACCACTTAATCCCGCAGAAATAACCACACATATTAACAATGAGTGACAAAAGTCAATATCTTACCCATATAATTCAACATGAGAAAAATGTGTAGTTTTTTTAAGTTATAAACTTTGCTCAGGTGTTCTCGGGCATTGTACTTTAAATTAGTTAGTCCCTGGCAATAGAAACAGCTGATCCTAATCAGTCAGTACAAAAAAAGCTACATAAATGATTGCACTAATCTTAACTCACACTCAAGTTGCTGTATATTGAAAGTAACTCAATAATGGTAACCCATTTATTTTACCAATGTAACATATATCTACAAGCGTTTTTTGGTTAGTGGTAGTAAAACTATTTAGAAATCAAATGCCGATCTTGACTAGCCTGATTAGTGACTTCAGCATCTTAGCTGAAAATAATATGATTTGTACTACGAGTAAACCCATCAATAAATTGATTACATATTTGGATGAGTAACATTTTGCCCAGTGTATCTGGAATCAAATAAGAATAAACCATTTTACGTTATCAGCACCATCCACTCCACACCCTAGTGGAAGAGATCAATATATATCAATAAAAAAAATTTATATTGATACGTTATATTGATATGATGATTGATATCAATGCGTATTTGGGTCAATACACATCAATACACATCAATACATATATCAATACAAGTAAATATGATCCGAGTCATTAGCTTATTTGAAAATAATTTGTAGCTTGTTACAAAACAATTATTTGTAACTTGTTTCAAAACATTGAATCATATCAACTATGCATTAAAAATAAAATAAAAATGAGAAAGTCAAAAAGTTCACTGTAAAACCCGAGATTCGAACCAGGGGCTCCAGCATCGAGGCGATTACACCACGGAAGCTTCATGTCGGACTGTGCAATTATAGCCATTTTGAATGCGAGAAGCTGTATTAGGCCTCATAATATAACTTGAAAAAGATTGTTTTATGGCATTGTGTCATTTCAAGCATGTATATAGCTTTATCTTGTTTCAAAACTGTTTTATTGCCAGTTCAAACTGTTTTCATGCTACTTGGGTGATATGAATAGTATCAATACAATTTCCCTTTATTGATTTCTAGAAATAAGGAATTCAATAATGAATTTGTGAGGGATTTTTATCCCTAACGATAACCCAATAAGCATAACAAAATTGTTAAAAGTTGTCAAAAGCTGTATTACAATTGTTTTATATCAATGTTAACACATCTATCTATTCTATCTATATATTAATTACGTAAGCCGATTCTTTGCGTCAAAATTATGGGCGACTGGGAAGTCGTAGAACGATGGGAGAGAGCTCGAATTATAAAGGTCTTGACCCCGTGACAGCGGGAAAAATAGTGAAATTCCCCAAATTTTAACACAAAATTAGATATACGGTAAAATGTTCTCCATAAGAATAGCATTGGAAGCCATTTACTGCTGATTTTTGTTTATTTCAATACAGCTGATCGTGATTTATCGCTAAGCATGTAAGCAATATTACATTTGGATTACTCATTTGCCATTCAATTCTGCAATGTACTGTATACTATATAAAACCACGGATAATGTTTCCTATAATAATTCAGACTTTTTAGTTTTAGTACGCCTTTTAGTAGGTTTTAATACGTTTTAGTACGTCTTAGAATGTTAAAATCAGTTATTTTACTGTCCCATTTGCAAATTTTTGTAATTTTAAGTAAAGTACCTGGGGACCGAGCTTTGCTCGGGGAAAAAATCATCACTCTGAAAGCAGTCTTAGTATTGGAGATACATAAATCCATTCCCAAACTAAACACGGCTCGCCTTGACTACTTCCTTCACCACTTCCAACTTAGCGGACCTGTTTTCCTCCCTTCCCAAAGCATTTCAGAATTGCAGACACCTTAATCTAATCGTCATAAACAGTTCCCCACGCTCCGGACTACTCGCCTTGACTACTTCCTTCAACACTTCCTACGTCGCGGTTCCCACGCTCCGGACTACTCGCCTTGACTACTTCCTTCAACACTTCCTACGTCGCGGTTCCCACGCTCCGGACTACTCGCCTTGACTACTTCCTTCAACACTTCCTACGTCGCGGACCTGTTTCCCTCCCTTCCCATAGCATTTTAGGATTGCAAATACCTTAATCTAATCGTCTTAAACAGTTCCCACACTCCGGTCAGCTCTCCTTGACTACTTCCTTCACCCCATCCTACGTCACGGACCTGTTTCCCTCCCTTCCCATAGCATTTTAGGATTGCCCATACCCTTATCTAATCGCCATAAACAGTTCCCACACTCCGGACAGCTCGTCTTGACTATTTTCTTCACCACTTCCTACGTCGCGGACCTGTTTTCCTTCCTTCCCGTAGCATTTTAGGATTGCAGACACCTTAATCTAATCGTCATAAACATACGCTCCATACTACTCGCCTTTACTACTTCCTTCACCACTTCCTACGTCGCGGACCTGTTTCTCTCCATTCCCATAGCACTTTAGGATTGTAGATACCTTAATCTAATCGTTATTAACAGTTCCCACACTCCGGACAGCTCACCTTGACTACTTCCTTCACCACTTCCATCTTAGCGGACCTGTTTTCCTCCCTTCCCATACCATTTCAGAATTGTAGACACCTTAATCTAATCGTCATAAATAGTTCCCACGTTCCATACTACTCGCCTTTACTACTTCCTTCACCACTTCCTACGTCGAAAACCTGTTTCCCCCCCTTCCCATTGCATTTAAAGATTGCAGATACCTTAATCTAATCGTCATAAACAGTTCCCACACTCCGGACTGCTCGCCTTTAAACTACTTCCTTCATCACTTCCTACATCACGGACCTGTTTCCCTCTATTCCCATAGCGCCCATACCCTTATCTTATCGTCATAAGCAGTCCCCACACTCCGGACAGCTCGCCTTTAAACTACTTCCTTCACCACTTCCTACGTCACGGACCTGTTTCTTCCCTTCCCATACCATTTTTTATTATTGCCTTTACTACTTCCTTCAACACTACCTACGTCGCGGACCTGTTTCCTTCCCTTCCCATAGCATTTTAGGATTGCAGATACCTTAATCTAATCATCATAAACAGATCCCAGACTTCGCACTGCTACCCTTGACTGCAAATGCTACAATGTATCGAGTAATCTTTAGTATAATCTCAGAGTAAATGAGGTATAATCTTTGCTAGATTATTAACAAGTAATGCTTTCCCTTTTGTACTGTATTTGTAATTTGCTAGTATACTGTGGGTAGTTGGCTTATTATGAACACATGCTACAACTTCAAGTCTTTTGTTTACTTTTTGTTTGTTATTTAATTCAACCAACATGGTTACTTAGCAACCCATAAGACTAATGTTAAAAAAATGTGACTTTTAGTTTAGTTTTTCTACGTAATTAGATTTTTGTTGGCAGTTCTAACTGCATGAAACTCGTTTTTAGGCCAAAAATAAACTATTTACAAGATTTGAAGAAAATCGTCGGAGCCGTTTTCGAGATGTTTCTGCAAGCAAGCAAGCATACATACATACAAGCAAACATTGCTCGTATTAGATTATAGGATTAGTTATGCGTATGATAAACAGTAGAATCATAGGGGAAGGAATTGAGCTTAGAATGGCTGAAAAAATAACAAGCTATTTTCTTCTAATTTGAAGGTTTTTGTTGGGTTGAAGGAATGTTTAACATGAAATAACAACATTGTCTGAATAATAAATTATTCAAGATAAAATGGAAAATTTTAATTTGTTTTGATTTCAAAACATATGTAATAGTACTTTACGCAACGATTGCGTAAAGTGAGTTTTATATAAGCATTGATGTGTGTTACACGAGTACCTCACGACACGAGTAGAAAATTTAACCTTAAAAACTTCTACGAGTGTCGTAAAGACTATTAACGCGAGTTGTGTAGGTTGTGTACACTACTTTACCTACGACCGTTTTAATTACTAGCAATCTGGATTTAATTACTAACAATCACTACTGATAACTTTTTAGAGAGGTTATGTTTTCGTGTATTGTCATTGCCACTGAAAGTGATGCAACGACTTGTTGTATAATCAGCTGATTTCCTGTAATTACGTGTTTGTTAAACTTCGTTAAATATTATTGTTCGGCCGCTTAGAAAGCGACCTCCTCCAGCATTGGTTCAGCATTAGCGCGCAGGTCGTTTTCTAAGCGGCCGAACTATACATTGCTAGCAGCATTCTTACCATAAATAATATTGTATCAGGTACAATTCGGCAAATATTTCATTTATTTTTGGACTTCCACCAACTTAAATAAGAATATGCGAGTATCAACATGAACAAGTCGGGTCAACAATTAAATTGGTCAACTGATCAGCTGATTAGTTGACGTTCGAAGCATTACAATATTAATTCTTTTCTCTCAATACTTGAACCTCATTAGTCCGTTACCTGTGTTGATATGAGAAAAACTATGCTGATATGAAATGAAACTATGCTGATATGAATGTAAACAGCTAAAGTGAAACTTTTCAATTTAAGAACTGGACTGAAATGGCTACTTTAAAAAACGGTCGTAGGTAAAAGATTTTACCTACGACCGTTTTTTAAAGTAGTTTTTTAAAAGGGAATAAATGTTATATTTTTAAGTCGACATTTCAGTGTAAATCCAATCAGTCAAATGGAAATTCACTTAGTCTACAGGTTTGCTGCGGCGGGGGTATTTTCTATTGTAATATTTACGCCAACCCAAATTCAAATAGTAAATAATTCATTTCAACCAAGTCAGTAAATGTTTGTAGCAAACTGTTAATAGCTATTTACCTTACAAGTGTAGTAAGAGCGTTTTTACATCACGCAGGTGAATGTTGTGCAACGAGCGGAAGCGAGTTGCATAATTTACCGAAGTGATGTAAACACGCTCTTGCGTAACGTGTAACGTACAAGATTTTACCTGACCCGACAATATACAGAAGGTTACGAACAATATTTTTCATTATCCATTTCACTCATCTTCTAACAGTAACATTCATTTACAAACAAAAGCTGGGTTAGGAAAATTCTTCAAAACATAACAGAAAACAATAAAATTCAAGCGCGCAGCTGATTTCTAGCGTTGAACGTCGTTGGCTCCATAGAGGTATATTTTTTATGTTAAGCACTCAATGTTATTTAAATGGGTTTCATTACATCACCGAGTGAGTTTTTTCCAACTTTACATCACTCGAGAAGTAACGAAGTTATATACATCACGCTTGGGATAGGGAAGTTTAACATGGCGGGTTAGGTAAATTAGCAAACATATCTACTGTGTTGCAATTAACATATGTTCTTCTTCTCACTTTTAATTTCTGACAACAGCTGGAGTTTCATAAACATTTTTGTTTCCCAAGTTAATCTTATGGAGAAATACGAAACTTTAAAGGGTCTCAGGGCCTCACTGTTTAATTATTTCCCTAAAAAAGTTTCCTGCTTGGAACTTCATGCTACCCTCTTTCCAAGGACACCAAAAACATGTCAATCGGTTCAGTAGTTTCGGAGGAGTAATTGTCACAAAAAAACCTGTTTGCGTATTAAATAAGTAACTAGTAAATAAGTTGCTCGAAATCGAGCAATTATTGCAAAGAAGTAAAGTAGTTATTTAAAAAACAAATAAAAGTCATCATAATTTTCGATGAGTTCAAAAGACCTTGAATTGAAAAATAAATAACAGCAATTAAATTATACAGCTGATCAAAATGTAAACAATTACGTCCTTAAGGATAACATGTTAAACAGCCACTGGGGCAGAGCCCAAGCAAGCGACTTTTTCAAAAATGTAAGGCCAGTTTGCAAATCTACGCGACACGCTCTTTCCAATGAGACGTCAATGGATAAAGAAATGGCGGAGGAGTTCAACCGACAAAGTTTCATGTAGCGTATTAACTATACTATACATAGATTCCCTAAATGTTTAACTACAGTGTCAGTGTGAAACATACCTAAAGCTATGATTGAAAACAGTCTATACAATATGTAGCCTATGTCAATTCGAGTCAAGAACAAGACTGGCATTTACTCAATAAACAATTTCGAATAATGGCTATTACCAATCGCTTGATTAAACAAACCTTTATTAGACATGATTGGCCCCGATTATTCCATTTGATTAATTCATTAATTTTCCTACGCCTACGATAACGTCATGTTGTTCGATCGACATGACAGTAAATTTAAGTTATTGTTATGTTCAGTTTATAAGCCAATCATCGGTCCTAGGTAAAGAACACGACTTTCGGCTTTTCAAACAATATTAGATTTTAATCAAGAATGGAGGACGAAAACGAATGGTAAAATCTGAGCCAAACAGGGTAGTCATGTTCTAGTTTCTCATAAATCACTGCGAGAATGTATAAGCGGATACGAAGCTTTCTATGAAAACTAGCGCGGATTTAAATCGTACAGCTGTGCTTTTGTTAAAGATCTAACTGGTGATTTTTTTAGTTGAAGATAAATTTGTTTATTGGGGCTTACTTCTTTTATAATACAAATAAATAAAGAAACTACGATGGATTTAGTAGATGTCGAGGCTAGTGACGTCTAGCGGAGACTAGACGAACTGCTGCGGACTTTGATGTCAGTGACACCCAGTGACACCTAGCGGAGATTAAGCCGCGTTTACACCGGAGTTTGAAACACGAGTTGCAAACAGAAATTGCAAACATCTCTAAAAACGCACATTTTTAGACGAAACATTTCGCTGTTGCAAACAGTTTTTCAGTGTTTGCAACAGAAATTTTTGTTTCCACTTGAAGTCGGTAAAGATCAAAGGGAGTTGCAAACTCTTTGTTTGCAACACTAGTTTCGGTCAATATGAGCAGTTGAAACACGAAACAGAAACATTTCTCCGCCATCCCCTATGCTACCACCTCCCCTCTCACTCACGTGATCTCTCGCACGACCCTGTGTCTGGAATCAGTGTTAAATTAATCGGGAAAATGCTGTTTGACTGTCAATGAATTAACACTAACCTCAAATGACAAGGTTGTCTAATTTAAAAATAACAATAACGTCTCATGTGAATTGGGTTATAATTATGTCCTTGTAATCTTTAAAAATGAATAACAATGTTAATTTGATGATTTATACAATCACCGATGTTCACCCAGCATCGTCTCGGCCTACGTTGCTTTGACAACACGACTCACGCCACCGCGGCTAAAATAACATCCTCGACACTTGACATCCTCGGAAGGACTGATCCGAGGAACCAGAACGAGGCGAGTCATAATCAAGGTCGAAATTATTTCAAACATTTTCATGAAACATGGAAACAAATCATGAAATGAAATGAAATGAAATGAAATGAAATATTACTTTATTATCACAAAACATTTCACAGATCCAGCGTTAGCTGGTGAAACAGGTGATATTGTCAGAGATCTTAAACACTAAGTTACATAACAAAACTAAAATCCACATAGCTTAAACTAAAATATATTTACTTATCATTTAAATAATCAGAAATATTATAATAATTTTTCTGTAAAAGGTATCGTTTGAACTCATTTTTAAATTTTGAAATACTGTTAATTTCTTTAAAATTAGTGGGTAGACTGTTGTAAAGCCTTAATCCCATATAATAAGGAGATCTTTCATATAAACAAAGGCGATGTCTTGGATATTGAAAATTTTTTGAGCGTGTATGATATGGATGACTGATTTGTTTATCATTGTACATTTGATAATTAATTTTAAAATTCACCATCATTTTAAATATATAAAGTGAAGGCAAAGTTAATATCTCATATTTAGCAAATAAAGCTCTGCATGAGGTTCTTTTAGGCATAAATGATAAAATCCTTATAAATTTCTTCTGAATTTTGAAAACTGCTTTAGAATAAGAAGTTGCTCCCCATAATTCAATCCCGTATTGCAAGACAGAAAAGAACATTGCATAGTACACTGTGAGTTTAGTTTTTAAATCTATTACATTTCTCAAAACATACATTTGAAAGCAAGCCGTATTTAATTTACCAACTACCATTTTTATGTGTGTTTTCCATGTTAAATTCTTATCGATATCTAAACCCAAAAATTTTGCATTTTCAGTAAAGGATATAATATTATTATCATAAGATAATTCAACAGTGGAGTTTTGCCTATTCTGAATTGTTTGAAATAACATCACCTGTGTTTTAGAATTATTAAGTTTTAGCCCGTTGGCTGTAAACCAATTAGATAAATTAAGAATAGAAAGACTGATTTCTTGTTTAAGATTTTGCAAATTATTTGATTTAACTATTGCTGTAGTGTCATCAGCATATAAGATAAGGTTAGACGATACATTTCGAGGTAAGTCATTAATAAATATTTATTTGAAACTACTGTTTGCAACTGCTGTTTGCAATAAAAGTTTGCAACTTTTTGTTTGAAACTCCAGTGTAAACGCGGCTTTAGACGAACTGTTGCGACGGTGAGCGAGCAACTTCGGACGTGATGAAGACGTCACTTAACTATCGTATAGTATCGTAACGATTGTAAAACTGTCACGACTCTTGAGTGAACTGAATAATTACCCCAACCGAATGAATAACACTTGAGGTTAGAATTTATTGATTTAAATAATTAAAACAGGGTTACTATGTCCTTTCAGATTTTTTAAATTTACGTCACGTGATTTGGATTTATTCAAGTCAAATATAACCACCTGTTTTACTTATGTTTAGTTCCTTCAAATTCCGTTATAAAGTGACTATTTTCCAATTTTCCAAATGTCGAGATTAATTATAAACATCGCATTCCATTCTGTCTTGGTTCTGATCAAAATTATTGGGTTTTAGCGAATTTCCCATACATAATTATTGTATAGGGAATAAGCTATTACCGTAGGTCTCATAATAAGACCTGGACCCGGGACCGATTTACTTTTTCGTTTTGAGGTCCCTAGAAGTCAATTACACCATCCCTTCAAATTCATATATATTTATACAGGGTTAGTAAAAAGTGTGGAGAACCCCTGTTATTTTTTTAACGGCCCATACTAGAAAAACTAAACTCGGCACACCTTTATGGCATGTTATGAAGTACTTTTTGGGCATAACCGTCACTTGGTGTACATCCCCAAAATGGGGGATTTTGGGGTAAACTCAAAAATTTCAAATACAAAGACCTATCGAGTGACCCCTCATTTTGAAGGTCCTGGTAAAAGAAAACCAAAAACGCAAACTAGAGGTCTTTATCTCAATTCAGGAAAAAATGGCAGCCAATTGAAATTCTCAGAAGTTGAATTTAACTTGCAGCTTTCCAAGTCTGGAGACCACCTGTAAATTTTGTAGCGGCTCACACTAGGAAAACTAAACTCTACACACCTTTTTGGCATGTTATGAAGTACTTTTTAAGCCTAATAGCCACTTGCTTACCAAACCCAAAATGGGGCATTTTGGGGGAAACTCAAAAGTTTTTAATGATAAGCCCCATCAAGTGACCCCTCATTTTGAAGGTCCTGGTAAAAGAAAACTAACAACGCAAACTAGAGGTTTCAATCTCAATCCAGTAAAAAATGGAAGGTGATTGAAATCTTTAAAATCGGAAATAACTTGCAATTTTATATTGAATTGGTTGCCATATTTTACTGTGTTAAGATGGAGACCTATAATTTGTGTTGTTAGTTTTCTTTTATTATGACCTTCAAAATGAGGGGTCACTTGATGGGGCTTATCATTAAAAGTTTTGAGTTTCCCCCAAAATCCCCCATTTTGGGTTTGGGAACTTATGAGAATTTCAATCGGCTGCCATTTTGTACTGAACTGAGATAGAGACCTCTAGTTTGCGTTGTTGGTTTTCTTTTACCAGGACCTTCAAAATGAGGGGTCTTTGTATTTGAATTTTTTTAGTTTCCCCCAAAATCCCCCATTTTGGGGATGAACACCAAGTGGCATCTATGCCCAAAAAGTACTTCATAACATGCCATAATGGTGTGCCGAGTTTAGTTTTTCTAGTATGGGCCGTTAAAAAAATAACAGGGGGTCTCCACACTTTTTACTAACCCTGTATATGTGTCCGTTAGCACGATAACTCGAGCGAAAATGATCCGATTTTGATGAAATTTGGTATAAAATTGTCATGCGCCTAATAATTACGGAAAAAAAATCCAAAAAAAGTGTAAATTTAAAATTTCCATCTTATTCTTATGGAGAATAAGTAAACTGTTGTAGTTTGCTTGTTTATGAACATATTTTGATGAAATTTGTAAAATACATTCATATCTTACAAAAAAAAACTTTTTTCACCCTCCCTGTTGCAAACCTAAGTACTCGTTAAACTAATTATATTTATATAGGGAATAAATGTGATATTTCGATATTTCTAAGAAGACATTTTAGTGTAAATCCAATCAGACAAATGGAAATTCGCTTAGTCTGCAGGTTTGCTGCGGCGGGGGTATTTATTAAACTTTGTTTAAATGGCTAAACCATATTTAATTAATTAAACTGGTATATGCCTAAATTATATTGAGTTTTAGGTACCTCAGCTAACGTCTATGACCTAAAACTAGAGTTTTTCCTTTTTTCAATGTATAACATTTTTGTTCAATTCAATTCAATTATTTAAGATGGGGACGCCACTATGTGCGTATTTTAACCCAAATATGAGTGAAGGATGAGTGTAGGATGCGTGGCGCGATCTTGTAGTCTTGTTAGTGACTAAGGCCGACATGTTCCTTAGACACAGCTGTTAATTAATAGCCCATACAGCTAATGGCAACTAAGGGACCTACAGTTTATAGTGGAATCCGAACCACATTTTTCCTTGTAATTTACGAATTGGTCTAATTATCAGGATAATACTGCGGATAGTCGTAGTACTCACTAGTGCGGACGTTAATCCACACCAGGTTTATAATGTTACTGTTTATTTCACCAGTTTATGTTAATATTTTGTATAATCCATAATGTTCATACATCTGATACATTTTAGAGATATTTTGCATTTTATTTACCCGTATTGATGTCTATTGATTTATATTTTACATCTAACATATTTAAAAAATATTCTCTAATGATATCAATGAACGATTTGTTTGCTCAAATGATCTATATTGATATATTTTATGTTTATAGATGTCTAGTGATATGTATTGACTAAGTTTTCAGTGATGTCTGTTTGTTTGTATTTACTTGTAATGACATCCATGAACATCTATTGATATCACTAAGCATCTAGTGATATCAATAGATTTTTTCTATTGATTTCTATTGATCTCTTCCACTAGGGCAGAACTCTTAAAATTTACTCACTACTACCGTATGTACTTCTTTGTTATAGTTGTAAACTGAGATTGTAAAAATGTATTTATTTATTCTTTTTAAACATTTCATGTCGTTGCTGTAAGACAATTATATTATTTTAATAAAAAATGTACACACCTTGCCAAATCTGCAGATTCTATTTTTTAAATTGCCAATAACCAACAGAAACTTTGGTATCCAAAGAGAAATTTCATGGGTGCATAATGCAACAGAACACTGCCACTACTGAAATGTATTCTCTTTGCCAAAGGCTATACTATTATAACGCGTAATAAATGGATTGCTCTTAAAAATACACAGCCCTTTAGAGCCAGGGAATAGCTAAATGAGGCGCAACAAATTCAGGCTTATGCCCAATTTGATTCTTTATTATGTGTTGGCAGTACAGTGTCATTGCTTTTAAGACCAAATTATATAAATTTTTAAAATTATATTGATTCAGTCAAGCCAAGGGTGTAGAAAAAAATGTCAAAAGATTTGAAGACCGTTAAATTGTTAAATTGATGTGAACTTTTTAATGGTTGTGTTTTTTAATTATACATGAACAATTACATTTTCTGAATACAGCCATTAAAAAATTAACCGGTTAACGAGTATCACTATTATACAACCTAACTTTACATCGGTCCGGTCCTGTCCCCCAACAAAAATGATTACAAATGTTTTTTTTGTTTTGTCCTCTAATGTTATCATACATTTCAAACGTTCTCCTTTCCTTAGACTTTACTTACTTTCACCTAAAATCATAAACAAAAATGAACTGTCACATATATGTGGTGTTTGTGCTATTTAAAAAAAATGTTCACTATTGTCTTCGCTATAGACCGTGTGTTGACCGGGTGTTGCAAATATGCGACATTACAAAAGGTTTATCAAAAATATATATATATAAAAAAGAATATATTATTAATGAACAAGATTGCAGGGTATTACAAATAAAATTATCAATGTTTAACAGGTTTTCACCCGTGGTCTGCGTGTACTGGTGTACTGTTAACCAAGTGACAGCCAGTCTATGCGTTAAATATTGCATACCTCTGTCCGTAACTCCGGTAGCGAACATGTTAAAGACTGAAGATGGACAAAAAGGTACGTAACCTATAATATTAATTTCTTCATAAGTTTTCAACGTCAAGGGATGGTAAGGGCTTATAAAAAATCGTGAAACGATAAAATGTTCTCTGAAAGCAGGTAAACTGTTACAAGTAAGAAGAATGTCAAACGGTCTCCGGATTGTCGCCGTCTCATTGACACTAGATGCTATTATCAATGCAAGGTTGACCAAAACGTCTAGCCGCATTCTTGAGGAACAGCCAGTGAGTTGTCAATGATGAGCTACCGGATGTATCAGAAATAACCTGACAAAGTTATGTGATTGGCTTCTGTATTTGAGATGAGAGATTGGCAATTATTGTTTTGTATGCAAATAGATATACGTTTCTTAATGGAAAAACAATTTTAAAGCTCTTTGTAGGATTTCCCATAGGTGTTGATGTATCTTAATGAGAGTTGAAGTGATTTATAATAGAATTTTATGAAATACTAGCTGAACCCGGCAGACGTTGTCTTGCCTTTGACTATTTATAATTTAAGTACCGTTACGTTTAATTTTCAAGATGATCTCGTTCGCATGGCTCAATCACGTCCTGGTTGAAGTTCGTTCGCTACGCTCACTCACCTTTAGGTTGGAGCTCGTTCGCTACGCTCACTCACCTTTAGGTTGGAGCTCGTTCGCTGCGCTCACTTGCCTTTCAGGTTAGCTCGTTCCCTACTCTCACTTGCCTTCAGGTTACCTCGTTCGCTATGCTAACTCGCCTCCAGGTTGAAGTTCGTTCGCTACGCTCACTCACCTTTTGGTTGCAAATTGGCAGTTGTCATAAATGTAAAAGAAATAATAGTGCTGCACCCTGTTGGCAATCCTTGTAACTTTAAAGCTATTGAACATCATAGAACAGAACCAACTTGTTTAATTGAAACAGCTGTTAAGATTCATTAATTCCATTTCTCATAAGGTTAACATGGGAAACTCCAGAGCCACTGGGGCGGAGCCGATTGGACGGATCACGAAATTGATGGTGTATAAACCTATTCCATGACATTCTACACGTATGTACCAAGTTTCGTGGCAATCGGTTCAGCGGTGTCCGAGTTTATCACCCCCAAACAAACAAACAAACAAATATATATACAAACATCCTCTTTTATACTTATAGATTTTGAGTAATTTTTCAACAAAACTAGTAAGAAAATTTCTTATTTTGAGCTCAAAAATGGTTAGTCAGGGATAGCAGTTAATGTAGCATAAACTTTAAGAACTTTAAAACATACTCCACTTCTACTCTAATAGTTTAATAGATCAAAAGTACTTAACAAAGGACTTTTACGATAAGGTGAAAGTATAACCATAGAAAACATACTCCTTTAGTAGATTTTGTCATTCTTATGGAACACCTCAAACCAAATTTATTGTTAGTTCTGTACGTCAATTGCACTATGGAACACCTCAAACCAAATTTATTGTTAGTTCTGTACGTCAATCGCACTAGTGGTCGTGTTTTTTTTTTTACAATTGGTTTCTTGTTATTTCAGTAATTAACAACCTCGTTTAAACAAATAAAACGATCTAATCATAAACAATAACTGGTCTCCTACAACCAAACAGTAAAACACAAATCATGAATATAGTCCTAAAGTAATAGAAACAAAATGTTGTCCACACTAGCGATCAGTGTTAACGTGCATGAGCTAGACACAAAAAATAAGCTTCAAAATTTACAATAGGATGTGAAGTCTACTTAGTGTTGCTTAGTCAATGGTAAAACATAGAGGACAACAGTTTTATTTTGTTCTGTAATATCAGTTTGGCTGATTCATACCTTGCCTCATTATTGGATAACATTATATTGTCAGATTCAAGATTAAATTAAGATCAGAAAAAGACAGCCACACAGTTGGTCCATTGAAGAGCAGTTTTGGCTAAACATTTTGGCTCATTAATTTCAACAAACAGAGCCAAAGCTGGCACGAAGGGTTACTGAAATCAAGAACTACAGTAATATCTTATACTTAATTACAAGACAACTTAACGTTATCTATCTTTCTCATCTACTAAAATACTGAACAATTAAGTGCTATTTCCAATCACACACACATAGTGCATGATTTAGATGGAATTGTTCATTTAATTTGTCTACAAGTACACTATACTGAATACTGCATTTAGTGCCAAACAAACAACAATTTATAAGAAGCAATGAAAGTTACTGTACTGGCAGAACTCCTTGGCTTCGGTTGGTCTTTTAAATTCGAGACCTGTTTTCTGTAGCTTCAATAAATTACAAACAAATTGTACCGTTTATCTAAACTTTAGTGGTTGAGTCTAAATAGTTATCCATGAGTCGAGGCAGTAAAACAGCATAATCAGTATTGTAAAATTTAAAATGAAGAGTACGGTACAAGTTTAGTGGAAAACTATGTTTCCATTTTAAGCTGCTTATTTTGGATGTAGAGTTTCAGAAAACAAGCAATCGTGACAAATACCAACTTTGGTGAGCAATCAGTTGTTGTTTCTGAAACTGACGATTCAAAATAAATAGGCATGACAGAAATAAATATAGACATAACGTAAACAAACATGAAACATTTATGTGTTGTTTACGCAAAGCACTGTATAGTAAGAATCTATAATTAGCTCAATCGAAACTCTTGATGAAGACATAGAAGATATTAATCTACCGTACCTTATGTTATGAAGTCTGTATCTATACTGTACTTATAAAAGGCAAAGCCCTCACTGACTCACTCACTAATTCTCCCACTTCCCAACCTAGGAGGCTGAAAGTCGGTACACCGATTCTTTGGGCATTAAATAGGAAAACTAAGTAGTTTTTATTCTGATCGGGCTTTCGGGCTCCGCCCCAGTGGCTCTGGAGTTTCCCATGTTAACCTTATGAGTACTCATATTTAAATGGAATTAAAGAATCTTAACAGCTGGTTTAATTAAACAAGTTGATTCTGTGATGTTCAATAGCATTAAAGAGTTAATAGGTTTACCAACAGGTTGCAGCACTATTATTTATTTACATATTATATGACAACAGCTTGCAACCAAAAGGTGAGTGAGCGTAGCGAACAAACTTCAACCTGGAGGCGAGTTAGCTAGTGAACGAGCTCCAACCTAAAGTTGAGTAAGCATAGCAAACCAACTTTAATCAGGACGTGATTGAGCCATGCGAACGAGCTCATCTTGAAAATTAACGAGCATTTGACATAAAACCACATTAGGACAGGACGACGACTTGACCAATTGAGCAGATTCTTTTCATGAATGGAGCTAATATAACCACAAGCTTAGTGGAGATAGTCATTTTTAATTTATTATTAATACTTATGAAGTTAAACGGGGCAAAGCCCTCGGGTACAGCTAGTTATCAATATATGCTTGACACATTGTCTACCAGCCATCACACTTCTTGCATGAGGATCCTTGTCTCTCCTTGTAGTGAATGTGTTACGCACGAAACTATTGAAAGTATAATACTTTGTAGGGTAACAAGGAGCCTGTTAAATGAAGTACTAATTCCTGGAAGCCAACGATCTGTCTTTCTGAAATATTACCATGGATAAAACATAATCCCTTAGTGGATTTCCCATCCTTATGGAACAGCTGAAGCCAATTTTATTGTTAGTTCTGTCCGGTTTTCTGTAGATGTCGGGTTTTGTTTACAATTTGTTTCTTGTTAAATTTTGTTTCAGTGATTTAAAACCTCGTTTAACCAAATCAAACTATCTAATCATAAACAATAACTCTATATACGCTATATAACCAAACAGTGAGAAACAAATAATGAGAAACTAAACCCTAATATAATAGAAAAAAATTGTAAACAAAACACGACATCTACGGAAAACCGGGTGGAACTAACAATAAAATTGGCTTCAGCTGTTCCATAAGGATGGGAAATCTACTAAGGGAAGATGTTTTATCTATGATACTACTTAACTCCTACAGGGAAGAATGTCATGCTATTTTCCCCTCTTTAAAAATCATACCTATGAAAATACTTACATTACGTAATTGTTTGCATTATACTCTACGCCTAGCTCTCTTCCGTGTATTAAAGTCAAATTCAGGTAATGCTATAGTGACAAGAACTTAATTACTACTTGAATAGTAAAAGCAATGAAAATTGGAGTGGAAAATATCATAACAAGCACAGAATAATAAGAAGTCATAACTGAGCAAGCCATCAGCTATGTTTGTACTGATGCTCACAACAAAAAAGTTCAAAACTCTGTCAATGATGAACAAATTTTGTTGAAACACAAATGGTATAAACAAAATGTTGTTGTTATAATAACTCTGTTGTGAACGTAGGTTAAAACAATAGTGCTGTAAACATTATCTTTGCTACTCTTCTTGTGAATAAATCTCTACTGGTTCCACGGTATAAATGAAAACATCAGATGTTTATAAAAAAACTACCGTTCTTTGGTTTATTTTGTAAACCTTTTTTAACACTTTAGTAGTAAACTTATTTAGTGTAAACGCAGCTTTATGTTATGATGGTAACGAGAAATTTTCTTCTAGTTAAGACGCTGACTTCAACTGCACATTTGAGTCAGACAATTAACTGTAATATTCTTCCTGATGCTTCTGATTATACTAGGTCCATGGATCCATCCCCCTCCCCCTCACAACCCACGCATGAGTAAAGTTGTGTATAAAATCTCTACTGTTACCACTCACTGTACATACAAAGAAAACATCAGATGTTTATAAAAAACTACCGTTTTTTGGTTTCTTTTTTAAACTTTTTTTTAACTTCTGTTCAACTTTGGTGTAAACGTGGCTTAATTTTATGGTGGCGATAAGAAGTTTTCCTCTAGTTAAGACGTTGACTTCAACTACACATTTGAGTCAGACAATTAACGGTAATATTCTTCCTGATGCTTCTGATGATACTAAGTCCAGTCCATGGCTCCATCCCCCTCCCCCTCACAACCCACGCATGAGTAAAGCCTTGAGAGGCAATGCGTTGTCAGATGTTTGTTGCCAAAACTTTGCCTCTCTTGGCAACCAAATCACAACTTGGTACTAATGCAGATTCTGTCGTTCACATGCCTTCTATTTTAAACTGAAACATTTAATCTGCTTTGTGTTAAGATTAAAGTATTTTCAGAGGCTGCATTTTAGAGTTGTGGTGACAAATCAAAGGGCTGAATTACCTATTGTCACCTTATGGTCCAAATTCATCCTATTGGATCATGTGAATTTGGGTGTGAAAAAATGAACTGATAGGTACTGTTTTAGACAGTGCTCGATTTGTAAAAAATGAGGTGCTGGAACTGTACGGTAACAATGTGATATGTACCTATTTATGCCAATATTTTTATCTTTCCAAATGAGAGGTACCGGAACTCTGTTCTGCCGTTTTCCCCCGCAAATCGAGCACTGGTTTTAGATCCATATATGTGCCAATGAAATTCAAATTTGAATTAGAGTAGCATAAAACCTGAATAGATTTTGTTTGGAAATTCACAACAAATTGATGAAGATTACTTTCCTATGCTGTAATAGGCTGTTAAATGTCTCGTCCCACAATTAATTGGCCTATAAAACCTTTGGCTGACACACCACCACTTCTATAATTAGATACTATTTTCATGACTAGCTTCCTACTTCACAGTCTAGCAAACTATTTTTAAACTGTGAAATAAACTTTAACCATACTTCCTACACTGGGATAGTTGGGTGTTGATATTTACTGCATAAATTTACCCCTGCTGAAAAAGAATGTTCATATTATTTTGGAATGATAATTGAATGACACTGTGGAGATTTAAATCACAGAAGATCTGAAGGGATTTTATAATATAAAGGGTTTCAGGATTTAAAATCTCCCTATAGCTTTGGGTACCAGTATATTTAAATTCAAGTTCCTGGGAAAGTGGGAAAACCTTTTGGATGAGTGATGATCGATTTGTATGTAGGTTGAGAGGGTACTCAACCTACAAGTACAAGTACAAAGCAACTTCCAAATTTCCCTATTTCAAAATAGCTCAACAATCCATTTCTTCAACCAAATTTACTTTACACTTATTACATCAACTAAGTTAGCAACCTAAAATTATTGTTGACTACAAAACGTAAAATAATACAAATTTAAACCTTTGATATTGTCAGTAGACGAAAAATTATGCTAGAGTAGGGATATGATTTTATTCAATGATTGAGGATGAATATTACAAGGTGTAATAATTTTGGTTGCTTGCTTTCCTTGTTTGTATTTGAGGATCAACATTTGATTTGTTTAGCTATTTTGCATGAAGAATTGTGTCTAAACAACATAGCTGTCTAAAAAATCCACCACTAATGAAAATAAAGATTATTATTTATGACAAAATTATTTTTACTAATATGGCATCAAGTTGGATGCTTCTTATATTCTGATACTTTCGAGAGATAGGCGAGCAGCGTGGATTAATTGCAGCTCAAGTGATGCCGAGGTCTAGGACGGCATAGCTTTTCTACACCCAAAGCCCATCAGGGTTATTCAGAGTATTTATATCGTAATCTTTGCTCCGTGGGCAGTCGGCGAGGTCAATGTTTCTCTCTGTCGCACGAGTCTGCAGCTATCTAGTCTTATTCAGCAAATTTTTTGGTCAAGTTATTTCATCTTACCACCACTCAATCCTTTGTAATCTGATTTGAAAATTACTGAATTCTAGCTTGAACTATAAAATACAAATTTAGGATGAAATGGATATCAGAAGGAAGCATAGCTTATGTTAAATTTGAGAAAAACAAATTAAAGAATTCAAAAACAGAACACAACGTTGATCGTTGAATAGAAATTTTTCTGCAGTCAACTATGTGTGTTTCTATAAAACAACCTGGAAAGCGTTTCTGTATAACACCATAGTAAACGATGTTGAAGCGCTAAAATAATGCCATGTGTACTTAATTGATCACAGAATAGAACTTTACCGTTAATGGAGTTTATGACAACTACAATTTCCAAGTAGAGTTCTAAGCCCATTGCCAATTGCCAATGAGGTCATGATTGTGGATGTTATTAGTCATCATCTGGCAAATATCCAAATTGCATAGTCAGCGTCCGCAGTGTCTATTCACGTTTTTGAGTAGGATTTAATGTTTGAAACAACCATTTTGTGAACAAAATCATACAAGTTAGAACTATAATTTATATAGTAATACCACCCCTTAAGTGTAAGTTAATAAAATAGTATTAAAAGTCTGCCTGTAAACAAATTTGATAGCCTGGTGCTAATTCAAAATGACGTCATGTGTGCAACCAGGCGCAGATGGATGTGGCTCACAGTCACAGAAGCAGACGATGTTTCCTGTTTAACCTAACAACATCACAACACAATTAGGGAGGAGTAGATAAAACCTACTTAGAAATTCTAAAAATGTTGAAAAACAATACAATCAAAGGATGTGCTGTGTAAACAATAAGATTTTTTTAAATTATGTCTAGGTTTATAGATTCATTGTGTGTTCTATTGCTGGAGAGTGAACAGTGAACAATGCTACACATAACCTAAAAGTACTCCATTAGCATTTTGAGATATGAATTATTCATCGATCAACATTTTACAGTTTCCAGTAAGATGGTGTTAATCTTGAGTTACACAAGCTGGACGTTTTATTTTTTAGCGTCAATGCGTGTACAGTTTTCAACTAGCTGTCTCTGGCTGAGTTAAGGCTAAAAATAACTAGTATGTCTCGAGCGTGAGTGTGTGTGTATGTGTGGGACAAGGGAATTCACTTGTCGCCTTGACTGTTTTGTCTTAGTTTTTCATTATGTTTGACAATTTCCGAAGTATATGCTGTGTCCGTGTGTTTAGTGTAATTTGTGATGCTACAAGTCAGAGTTAATATGATATTAAGAAGATAAGGATTAACTCAAACCAAGGTAGGTAACTCAGGCCTAACTAACTAGTCTAATTGGATTGGGTGGCAAATTAAACTATTAGCCGGGAAGTAAGTGTTATTTTAAATAACTGATGTTGCGTATTTCCCTGGAAATACGGTTAGTTTTAATATATTTGTTTACATACATTTGATACTCTTCTCTCTGAAGTCTTAAGAACAAGAAGTTTCAAATACCCCACTGTGAACATCCTAAACATGACAAAACAAAATGGTGCAGTGTAATTTAGTCTGGGCTATTATTGGTTTGAGTAGGTACTGTAACCTAAGTGAAACGTTAACACCACACTAAGCGTTTGAGCTGCAAAGTTGAAATAAGCATAACTTATCTCGATAAATGTTAGAATGAAAATCTGTAAAATAATTTGTCTCACCAGGCAAGCTAGCACTGATTATACAAATGTGTGTTAAATACAAATTATATATTTCTTGAATTTTAACTATCAAATAGCTTTGTCATTTTGTGTAAAAACTTGTAGCACTAAGTTTATACCATAAATAAATAAGTCAGGCCCAAGTTATGAGACAAAATACATAGGCGTACAGAAGTTATCAATTTAAGTAGGAACTAATGCGTAATATATAGAGTACAGTAACTTGCCTATCTCAAACGTAAATCCTAAAGAAGTAGGCCTAACTTAGCCTACTCGTAAAACAATCCAGAAGCCAATTTAGACTCAATTAAAAGGAATACTTAATATGCCTTTAATAAAGATACTGCCAGTATAATTCTTTAGATTACATATTCCTTTCAAAGTCAATAACTTAACATACAAGTTTCCATCCTCAAAAGTAATCTATAGAAATCTAAGTAGGCTATTAAATAAATTCTAAATTCTAAATGACGTTTTGCATCTTGGTAAGAATTTAAGATTTGTCTTTATTTTTAGTAAGTTAGGCTACTATTGCAATGAGCTTTAATCAGTGTAGGTTACAAATTGGCAATTCGATATTACCTAAGTAGGTATCCACATTGTAAATTGGTTATCTTGCTATGAGAATTAAAAAATAAGCTGCTATTCAGGTTACCGGTGTTGCAGAAAATAAATAGAACGGATTTAATGTTAAATAAGTTAAACGTAACTTATTGTCTTCAAATTAGATCAGGGTTTGGTGTTTTTACCCAAAAAACTACAACGCCTAAACTTAGTTTGAAACTGACACAACAGGCCTAGCCTAACTTAGTTGTCTATAACAATAAAAACCAAGATAGGTAGGTTTTTGGACCTAATATAGCACCCTAATAAAAATACGGGCATAAAAGTGGGTTCCTTATAAAGATAGGCATATCAAGATTTTGTTGTTAGGATATTACTGCTACAATGTAACTGGGTTTATCCTGTTTTGAAGCATTGTAATAAAATAAATGTATAATTTGCATCTTTTATCGACTAACCAACATTATAAAAATAATTTACTGTATCATAATTTCACTTTATTTAAAAAGATAATATCTTGTAGGCTAAGTGTGGGGGTATTTTTAAATCACATCCCACGTTCTTATTTACAAAACTCAATGGGATGGGAAAAACTGTTTTTAAAAACCTTAAAACTTAACTTAAATATTTTAGCTTTGTTGGTGAACCTAAAAGTCTAGATGATACTTATTTCAACTGATTTCTTTGCCTCGTTAACGTCAGCTAGCTATATTCAGATGATCAACATTATTTTCCCTCATCATCATTTTCACTCTATAAAATCAAAAAGTACCGGTAGGGGTAAAAATGGACATTTTTGATAGATTTTGGAATTACAAAAAACATCTGGAACAAAAATAACTAGGCCTAACTAATTCTAAGATAAGAAATTTGCATTATGGATAAATTAGGCTGTTAGAAATTTAGAGGCTACAGAAAATCAAGAATAGGCTAAGTTATTTCAGAGTCAGAAACCCTTTTATTGTCATGTGTCAACATTATATTGCTATTGACAACGTCATAGAACATTAAAAAATTATCTTAAGATAACTTTAAGCTAAACATAAACTACAAATGTTAGATTACTGAGTTGTCTCCTTTGGCCTTAAAATGTAAATGTATTTTGGCTACCTGAGTTCTACATGAAGTTTTTATGTTGGCTCACCTATAGTATGCTTCATTTAAAAAAAACATTTACAATATGGACAGCATGGTGTAATAGCCTATTCAAAATTAAGTATGAATAAGAGCGACAAGAGTGTGACGAGTGAGATCCCTTGTGTAGATTTGTTTCTGGCCAGCTGCTTATTTAGCGGAACCATTAATTGAAAGCCTAATGATCAAGGAAAAACTGGGTTCAGTCTCAAACCATTTAAAAGTTTCACCTGTCGTCACACTCTTCTGTATGTAGAGTCTCCAGACACCTGGTAGTGAATGGGTGAATAGCTACCGACTTAACGCTTAGTTAATAGGTAGTAAGTTAGGCTACCAACTTTTTCAAGAACTTGAGATTGTTAGGCGAGGACTTAACCACCCTGCTATAACTGTGACAGATTTTTCTTTATGGGCAACTCACAGGCTTATGAACACTAGCATTTGATACAGTAAAATTATTAAGTTAGGTAATTAATTAAAATAGACCAGTTGAACAGCTAAACGATAATATATGTAGACAAATTATGGTACGTCAGTTAGTTTTCTCTAGAAAGTAGGCCTAGTCATAACACTATTTTAGGGGATGAAAAGTTAACGAGCCGACTCACCAAAACACATGGACAATCCTTTCAGCCTCTTATGTTTGCAGGAACTGAGCTACCCACTCGAACCAAAACACATGAACAATCCTTTCAGCCTCTTATGTTTTTGCAGGAACTGAGCTACCCACTCGAACCAAAACACATGAACAATCCTTTCAGCCGCTTATGTTTGCAGGAACTGAGCCACCCACTCGAACCAAAACACATGAACAATCCTTTCAGCCTCTTATGTTTGCAGGAACTGAGCCACCCACTCGAACCAAAACACATGAACAATCCTTTCAGCCGCGTATGTTTGCAGGAACTGAGCCACCCACTCGAACTAAAACACATGAACAATCCTTTCAGCCGCTTATGTTTGCAGGAACTGAGCCACCCACTCGAACCAAAACACATGAACGAATCTTTCATCCGCTTATGTTTGCAGGAACTGAGCCACCCACTCGAACCAAAACACATGAACGAATCTTTCATCCGCTTATGTTTGCAGGAACTGAGCCACCCACTCAAACCAAGACACATGAACGAATCTTTCAGCTGCTTATATTTACAGGAACTGAGCCACCCACTCGAACCAAAACACATGAATGAATCTTTCATCCGCTTATGTTTGCAGGAACTGAGCCACCCACTCGAACCAAAACACATGAACAAATCTTTCAGCTGCTTATATTTACAGGAACTGAGCCACCCACTCAAACCAAAAAACACATGAACGAATCTTTCAGCCGCTTATGTTTGCAGGAACTGAGCCACCCACTCGAACCAAAACACATGAACGAATCTTTCATCCGCTTATGTTTGCAGGAACTGAGCCACCCACTCAAACCAAGACACATGAACGAATCTTTCAGCTGCTTATATTTACAGGAACTGAGCCACCCACTCGAACCAAAACACATGAATGAATCTTTCATCCGCTTATGTTTGCAGGAACTGAGCCACCCACTCGAACCAAAACACATGAACGAATCTTTCAGCCGCTTATGTTGCAGGAACTGAGCCACCCACTCGAACCAAAACACATGAACGAATCTTTCATCCGCTTATGTTTACAGGAACTGATCCACCGACTCACCAGAACAGACGAACAATACTTTCAATCGCTCATTTTTACAGGGACTGAGACAGATAAGCAGGCAAGATGGTGGTGCCGGAGTCATCCATCAACAACATCATGGGCGGCCTGGAGAGTACGGGGGGCGTCCGGCTGCACAACCATAAACGGAAACTCAAACAGAGGTAGGTCACCAATGGCATTTTGAATTACAAATCTTTTTGAGTGAAATGGGTCTAAAACCCTTAAGTTGCTTTTGAAATGTTGAAAAACAAACATATCCAAAGTACAAGATGCTAACCACTTTAAGATACTAATACACCCAACCCCACTGCATTAAAGATTATTAGGCAGATGTCTTATTGTTATGGAGGGGGTCGTGTACTTTTCAGTAGTTTTTGTAGTTAATCAGTTACCCTAATGTTAATGTAGTTAATGTGTCACCTAGATCCTAACGTCAGTGTTTAGGGAACTAAATTAGGCCTACTAAAATATACTTTTCACTGAAAATCAAGAATAATTTAAGTCCCTGCAAATTGGATAGATAGACAATATAAACATTTATTGATAGTTCATAATCAGACTATATCCTCAACCTTCATCCTTGAAGTGAAGATACCATTCAATTTAACAAGTGATTTCCTGCTTAGTTTTTTACATAATATCATCAATACATAGGACATCCACTTAGTATGGAAAGCTGTGATGGATATTAAGCAGATACCGTACATTTGACATGTTCTACATGACTTTCAAGGCTATTAATTTCGGTAATTACCATTCTCATAGTCGTGTCACAAGTCATTTAACACAACTGTACAACCACTAATAGCAGTCTGGGAAACCACAACGCACTCTTAGATAGATTGAATTGGCGTGGTTTAAATACGTCAGATTAATGAAAAGTTATAAATGTCTCACTTATGTATCCTTAGTTTCATTTAGCAAAAAAATCTTCCTAATTTTAGATACGTTAACAAGTAATTATACCTCAGACTTAATATTGTGCTTTTTAATCTGAATTTATTTAGATTTTTTTTATAATATTTTTATAACCATTCTCTCTAAATGCTATAATTACAATGTCTCTGTTAACCAGAGAAATATATTCACTTCTTGACGTTTACCTCTTTATTTTAAGAGTTCCTAAGCATTGTACAAATTTGTATTTAATTGAGAATAAGTATGTTTTTAAATTTCTGGAAGTATTGATTCTATTGGCTTTGACTATGTCACTATATCCTTATAAATATAGTTTAAGGGGTTGTTTTTTTTAGAAAATAATTACAATAGGCTTAATAATCCTAAATACTATAAAAGGTATAAGATTACCTGCAAATTGGCTCTTTCAATGATTACTCAAGAAATTCAGCACAGTGTTAATTCAGATTTCTTTTAGCGAATTTCCCATATAGGGAATAAGCTATTACCGTAGTACTCACGGTAAGACCTGGACCCGGGACCGATTTTTTTTTTCGTTTTGAGGTCCCTAGAGGTCAAAAACACCATCCGTTCAAATTCATATATATATATATTTATATTTCTACAGACCATACATACAAAAATTATAACGAAAACATTACCATACTAGACATTATTAACAAAGGAACCAAAATGAACATAAAAGAAAATTTTCACATATATAAACACTACAAAGAAGACAGAAACAACATTTTAAATATAGTACACACACAAACCACTAATCCTATATTTAACAAAATTATAAGTGTTAGAAAAACCAACAACTAAACATTCATTCACATAGGTACTAACAAAATTAACAGCTGTATTTATTCATAACATAATATTTTTGTTTGAAATTAGGTTAACACACTTGAAAATGTCCTTAGAGACGAAACATGTTGTGATTTATTAAATAAAAAAGAATATAAAAAAAGGGTACTCATGTTATTTTACATATTATTTATTAATTTATATATATATATATATATGTGTCCGTTAGCGCGATAACTCGAGCAAAAATGATCCGATTTTGATGAAATTTGGTACAAACGTGTAAACCTACGTTTATTCAAACGAGTTCGCGAACCAGCATGATCGGACCATGGGAACGGGGGTTTATGGGGGCTTTTATGGGGTAAAAATGGGTTTTTCCCATTTTTGACCCAAAAAACATAAAATTTTGCAATTTCTTTCGAAACTATTTTGTAGAGCTTAAAAAAACAAATAATTTAGTATATTGAAGCGTTATAATGCGCCTAATGGTTACGGAGAAAATTCCAAAAAATTGTAAATTTAAAATTCCCATGTTATTCTTATGGAGAATAAGTAAACTGTTGTAGTTTGCTTGTTTATAAACATATTTTGCCCAAATTTGGAAAATGTTTTTATTTCTTACTAACTATTAACATTTTACATAAAAAAACACTTTTACCCTCCCTGTTGCAGCAAACCTAAGTATGTTTTAAACTGATTCTATTTAAATAGGGAATAAATGTGATATTTTTAAGGAGACATTTTAGTGTAAATCCATTTAGGGAAATGGAAATTCGCTTAGTCTGCAGGTTTGCTGCGGCGGGGGTATTTAGTATATAGAATTGTCCAGGCATTCTCGCTTTTTTCCATTGTAATATTTACGCCAACCCAAATTCACATAGTAAATACAGAGTCCCCAGATTGTCTGAAGTGGTTGGGACCGGACCCATTTCGGATTACCAAATATTTTGGATTAAACATTTTTTTTATTACCTATTAAAAATATTTTAATTTTTTATAAAAAAAATGTTGTCTTTAGGACGCTAGGCATGAGCCCGCGATTGTTTTCCACATTACTTTAGGCTAGACCTAGGGACTGCAGCATTATCACTTAAATTAAATCCATTGGTGATTTGGTGGGATTGTAACCTGGGACGAAAATGAAAATATTAATTTAATTAATGGCGAAATATTTACTAAAATACTCTTTAAAAAACAATTCTATCTTGCCCGGTCACTACAGAATACTTTGAAGAGGTAGGGCCTACAGCTAACTGTGTTAAAAATTTAATAAAAAAAAATTATCAAAAAAATGTTTGTTTCGGATTAAGCGGACTTTCGGATTACCGAAGTTCGGATTATCGGGACTCCACTGTATTTCTTTAAGTCAGTAAATTTTTGTTGCAACTATAGGCTAGTCCAGTCAATGAATTATCAAGACTACAAGATCGCGCTACTCATCCTACACTCATCCTTCACTCATATTTGGGTTAAAATACGCACATAGTGGCGTCCCCATCTTAACTAATTGATAATTGATAATTGATATCCAAAAGTGGGTGTAGAGTGTATGAGCAGGTAACTAAGCGATTCCTTCAGAAACTTGTTCAGGGGGCTTAGGGTGTTAACATACCAAAAGACCTGACACCTAGGTGGTGAGCCAGGGGGTTGAGGGGGAAAAGAGGGGGGGGGGGTAAAGGTACGCATTTTGGGTTTTTGGTTGTATCTCGAAAACTATAAACTTTTTGTATACCTACTATACTAAATTATAACATTGAAGAAGATTAAATTTTCTTAAAGAAAAGTATATAATGTGTTCATTTTGGTTAAACAGATTATGAGTTATTACTTATTTAATTAATATCTTATTAAAATACTCCTTCCATAAGAAATACATGTACCTAAATTAGTATGCGAAATGGGGTGAATCCTATCCGCCGAAAGGAAATGTAACCGATATTCTGGAAATCTTGAAAAATTTCCAGTAATTTGACACTTTAATCATAAAAATTGATCCAGAATTAAGGCGAGGCCGAGGTAACAAAAATGTTGTGTTTCGGTGTTTTTTATTAAGAATTACAAAAAAAACTTCAAATCATCCCGTTTTTAAACGCTCATCCTTGCTTTAATTTTTGATAAAATGTTATGATTAGAGTGTCAAATTGCTGGAAATTTTACCAAGATTTCCAGAATATCGGTTATATTTCCTTTGGGTGATATATTTCCTTTTCTTTCGAGCAGAGCCTCGATTTGTATACAGCAATGTTCTTACTTATCTCTGTTGTCTACTCGTCTCTATTAATCTTACTTATTTTCCATAATCAATGGCAAAATCATAGAATAAATAAAAAAACCTCATAGTCCTATAGAATATTTTTATATCCATCCAGCTGTTAGTTCATACAAATTATATTGCACTAAAACAAACCTAAGATTTTAAAGACTGTCATAAAACATAAATTAGAACATCTAGTATTATGTAGGCTATATTTAAATAATCACTCATGCTCTTGCCAAATAAATGAACGTATTATAGCATTACACATAGTATGAATACGTCAACCCAACGTGTTTAATTAAGTTTTTATCCAAATGCTTAATTTGGGTCACAAACGCTGATGTTTACAGCTGTTACGTTGAGCAAATGGTATTATACCAAAATCTTGTCTAGAATGTTAGCATTGGCTGCTAGACATTTTTAAAATTAAAACTCAATTTATAAAAAACTGAAACCCTAAACTAAAATTATGGCTTCGACATTCCCTAGTTCTCAAAATTATCTTTCTGTAAACACAAAAATCATGAAAATCCCTCAAGTGGTTGATTCAGAATCGCGAAATAAAAAAACCATGTCACGTTTTAATATATAAGATTACAGCTTTCAATTTCCAACTACTTGTCATTGACACTCGTCATAGTTACAACCAAACAATTGAGGTGTATCCATACGGCAACAGATGTTTCTTGTTTGTTTATCACTTCTAATAAACAGTTTCCAAGCATCATTTACCGCATCATAGCCTACTTTTGAAAAAGGAAATACTGGAAAAGCAGGGATTTTCGGTACTTTCCTGTTAAAGGGAACATTCATTATTATCGATGATTTTTTCTCGATATATCAATATTAACAAATTGAAACATATCAGCTGACAACTACGATAGCCTATATAAATATTGTTCAGAATCAACAAACAATAATTTAAAAATAATATTGAAATGAAACTGTTCTAAACTAACCTAACAAAACCAACCAAACTTGCTGTAACATTTAAAAACTCCGTTTAATATTCTCCACTCACCTTTATTATCAAACGGAATTTTTAAATGGTACAGCAAGTTTGGTTGGTTATGTTAGGTTAGCTTAGAAGAATTTCATTTCTTAATCCATATAATAGACTATATTTTAGCCTTAAGATCAGCTGTCGATTTGTAATGCATCGTAAAGGAAAACAAAAATATCGATGTATCGAAAAAAATCATCGATAATAATGAATGTTCCCTTTAACAGGAAAGTACCGGATTATCTTGTCACATCTTCATTTAATATTATATACTGTATACACATAATTATTTTCTTTTTAGAATATGACCCGAATAATTGTTGCAAAATGTCTTGTCTCTCTTTGTTGAAAGTAAATAGTGTGGACATGAGGTGGCAATAAGTATTATTTATGTGAGGATATTTTAAGTCCGTAAACACAAGAGTTGTGCCAACAAGTTTTCACTTCACCTGGGTTTGAACTGACATTTACTACTGTGCCTCTCTTCTGTCATGTGATGAATATTCTATCAGTTGACTCAAAATGTGTTTAAGTGTAGTTGGCCTACTGAATGTTAGAACAAATCTAGTGGAACTTGGATGGTTCAAACTCCAAGAAACCAGTACGGTACACAAATTTTACTTGACAAACTTGTTAAAAGCTTGAACATTAAAAAGCCACACTTTGAATTGAACAACTTAATTGAAACAAAAACACAAGTTAGTCAATTTGGGGTTTACTTATATCTGACGTTTTCCTGCAAGAGTAAAAGAATTGTAGGTTTGACTTGATAGTGACATAATTGCTTGATTATTATAGAGGTAAACGTACTCAAAATAATTGGAACCTAGATAATTTGACATCCGCGTATATACTTAGAGGTTTACTGTGGCTAATCTAGGCAGCAAAGTGGAACAGTTGTAGTGCTTGCCTCAAATCTGATTCATTGCTAACGACTTTTTCAAAAGTAATAGAAAAAAAGCTCTGTTAAAAATGGTGACACATACCAGATACAAAAAGTTGGTAACTGAATTTCCGTGACTGCTGTGCACACTGTATTCCTGTAAAAATAAAACTTTTGCCCTCCAACCTCCTATAAATCTTAAAACCGTGTCATTATTTTGTTTCTTTTAATTTTTCTGATTTATACTCTTCACACAAGCTGTGGCAAGAATACAGGTGTGGACTTACCAGATAAATCCCACTATAAATGTGTTTATTTCATCAATGTCTTGGTTTGAAGAGTTAATTATTATTTCCGTGACACCTGATGATGCTATAACCTTGTAAGTTTGATTTTTACATAATTTGTTCACAGATTTGACCTAGTCAAGAAGCTGGGACAGGGAACGTATGGGAAAGTACAACTAGGGATAAACAAGGAGACAGGTCAAGAGGTATGTATAAGTTTTATTGTTCACTTTCTGTAATCAACATCGATTGATTTTATCTTGTATTAGAGTGGTACCGTAGTTAAAATTGTTAATTTGGCTACTGTATTTCAAAACACTGAAAGAAAAAACAAATTAGGAATAGTTATTTGTGCAACTAGTGAGAAAAGTGAGCAATTGACTCACTCGAGAGAAATCCTTACTCACGAGCCGTAGGCGAGTGAGGAATGGTTTCTCGAGTGAGGCAATTGTACTTTGAACTCGAGTTGCACATTATACTTTTCCTACAGTTACCATCAAACAAATAAATTGGTGAAGAAACATAACCTATTTTTACACAGAAGTGAACTTTTAATATAACATTTAATGTGAAGTGACAAATACAACAGTACAACAGCTGACCAGCTGATTTACAGCCAGTGCTGCCAACGTATTTAGTGCGCATACGAAGTTGCCTGCATGTTACGCGCTCACTATTTCGTGCCTTCACGTTGAAAATCTGGAGTGAGACAAAGTAATTAGAGTGAGACAATGTTAACATTGTCTCACTGATGAGCGAATTGGCCACTTTGCTTTCTCAAATCAGTGAGAGAACATGTACATTGTTACGTAACTGTAGGAAAACAAATTTTATTCACCCTAAAAAGTAGTTTAGAGAAGTGGACAAAGTTTTTCTCAAAGTTTACCCTCATATATAAATTTAAAAAAATGTAATTTGAAAAAATATAAGTTTGGACTCTCATACTACTTAAAGGGTTATAAATCATATGAATTGTTAACACATTGCTCTTTTTAGCATACACTGAACATAAAAAATTGCTTTAAATCCCAAATGTATTTAACGTGTTCATTGCAGGTAGCCATAAAGACAATAAAGAAATGCAAGATAGAAACGGAAGCAGATTTGATCAGGATACGACGCGAAATTCAGATAATGAGTTCAGTGCAACATCCGAACATCATACACATATACGAAGGTACGTTGCACTCATGATTTTTTAATATGTATAAAAATGAATTGGCCAAAGACTGCAGGTTTTTTTTAATGTAGCATGGAAACACATCATGCAGGGTCAGATTTAAAAGATTTTGTTACATTTGCATAACAATTGGTATAATCGATAACTATTGAAGGATTTGGTGGCCAATCCCCCCATGCTTAATTTTACAGTAGACCCCCTCTTAACCGACCTCGTATTAACCGATAATCGGATTATCCGCCCTCGATCGTAAAATAATACAGTTTGTTTTAACCGACCTTGATTTGAGAGCAGCTCGGTTTAACCGCCGCTTTCTAGGAATCTCGGCATTTCCGCTCCCACGCTGGGCAGTGAGAACTGAACCATACGCTTATCTCCACAGGATATGACTAACAATAAGCTATTTTGTGTTGAGCACAAAGAATATAGCATAGCCTATTGTCAGTTTGTCATCATCGTTCGTAGCTCGAGCACATCTGATCTGATTTGTTATCTGTGCGGCAAATTTATAACATCATAAAGTGCGTTACGATTTTGAGAACTGATTATCTTATCGCCGGAGTAAACAAACAACGCAACTTGTAAGGAAGGCAGGGAAAGGGGGTTAACAACTCCAAGGTCAAGATAGTTTTTGTGCCTGGAGCCTCCAGTGAGAGGCTATAAATAAACGTCCTGTTTTGTAACAAAATGGTCGCTTGTATCTTTAATGTCGACAAAAGGTTCTGTACTATATTACGATGTATTTGGAAAGCATCAATTAATACATTACAGTATTAAAGTTATTAAAATAGGAATTTTATTGACTCTTGCCTAGTATTATAATAATATATTCCACTGAAAGTAGGCCTATTTGACTTAACTGTGTTTTGTGTTTATTTGTTACTTTTCTATCAATATGAAAAAGGAGATAAGAGTAGTTTATTTTATAAATAATGCAAGTATGACTTCAAAATAATGATTATATAATTCCAAATGAATAGCACTTCATTATGTTATGATTTTAGGGATTGCCCGTTTTATCCGACCTTTTAAGATATCCGACCTAGGTCCGGTCCCATTAGGGTCGGTTAAGAGGGGGTCTACTGTAGTTCTTCACATCTTCACTAATTCATTTTTGTGTAGAAATTTGCTGAGACCTAACGTTAACTTCATAGAATTTTAATTTTATTTCTGCCAAAAGTGTAGTGTAGTGTAACTATGAACAAAACGTTTAACATAGTTTTTAGATGTTACCTGCTTCTGGATTACTTAACATATTATACAGAGGTTGAATAACTAGTTGCCAAAGTAGTCCTGGGTTGTCTGAATGGCAAACAGTTTCGAAGCACTAAAGGTGTCGAACATCATTGTCAACGAACATAGACAAACATGATTACGAACAACACTTTCTGACATCAACCTAACGTTTTAAGGATTCAAAATGACAAAAATCGGTCACTATTCAAATCACTGAGCGTTCCTTTGGCAACTAGATATTTTATCTTTTGTACAGTTTATAAACTTGAACTATGTAACAAGACACTAAAGTGTTCTGATCATGTAGTGTTTGAGAACCGAGAGAAGATGGTGTTGGTGATGGAGTACGCGGCTGGAGGAGAGTTATACGATTTTCTCAGTGAGAGGAAGGTGTTGTCTGAGGAGGAGGCGAGGAGAATATTCAGACAGATATCTACGGCTGTATACTATTGCCACAAGGTAACGTGAAGTATGTTTAGACGCACTTAAGCTGTATAGCCTAGTAGTATTTTAGATGCCTATTTTTATATTTTGTCAATTTTTTATGTCTATTTTTGTAGGTTTACTATTTTTCAGTGTATTTGACCACACTGTGTATACAAATTTCTGGTAATCCAACTCCTTCAGTTATCTTAATCCTTGGGAAATCCAATTCCTTAGATATACATCTCCAAAACAAACAATCTTGGATAACCCACTTCATGGGATGGTAAAATTCTTTAGATATTTGAACCCTTTCTCAATAATAATTATTGCATTTTGTTTCAGCACAAAATCTGCCATCGGGACCTGAAGTTAGAAAACATACTCCTTGATGAAAATGGAAATGCAAAAGTAAGTTTTTAATGTCTTTTACTGATACTGTGATAACAAAAAAAAAAGAAAGTAAAACCAATCAATAATAATCCTGATCATATGTAATTTGTATTTAATGTTCATTTTTAAAATCTCATAGAAGGTAATCAATATGCACAATCTGAACATATGGTTAAAAAATTACAATACAAACAGCTGATCCAATTATTGAGTCATTGTTTTCTAGTCCTCCCATATTACTACACCTTATAAAAAATGGATTGCATATGTACAAGCCATAGTAAGTTTATTTTAAAAACAGAATGTTTAAATAGATATACATCTGTAGTAGGCCTACTTATATTCTGTCCATGTATTAATTCCTAACCATAAATAGATTATCTCTAGTTTGAATATGTTTCTTTTGAGCTAAATTGAAGGGTAAAAATATATATGGCAGTATTCTGTAGCCTAAAATCAGAACTATCAAAATCCAAATGTAAAATAAAATTTATTTTACTATTACAATTTTGTCTCAATGAAAAATTGCATTCAATTGAATTTTATAAATTTACCAGCAGAGTACCCGTCCTTCGTACGGGGTTGGCGTATAAAATATGAAATGCTTATTGCAGTTATACTCATGCTCTGCTTTTGCAATGCGGGAGGACACGGTTTGAGAAAATTTGGTTTTTTAAATTTACGGTATGCTATAGTCATAATTTTACCGTTTTTTTTTTTTTTTTTATAACGGTGCACATCTACCATAGCCATAATTTTCTACCACTGCACTTGAACAGTAGAAATATAAACTGCTCTTTTTGGTACCCACAGTTAATAGTTTAAGAAATGGAAAGGTTTTTGAGGTTTTGAATGATTTACTCAATAGTTAGCAATTATTGATGGAACAACTAACTGTCCCACAGATTGCTGACTTTGGGTTGTCGAATGTATTTGAAGACACCAGACTTCTCAGCACATTCTGCGGAAGTCCTTTGTACGCTTCTCCAGAGATCGTTAAAGGAACTCCGTATCACGGGCCTGAAGTAGATTGCTGGTTAGTGTAGACGAGTAAAGTGTTTCTTGAACTTTGTTGTGATTGGTCACTAGAGATTTTTGATGTATTTTTATACAGTAGAACCTCGATAGTTCGACAGTTTGTGGACTTAAGGGATGTCGAACTATCGAAATGTCGAACTATAGGGAGTAAATGGAGTTTAATTTACAGGAAAGTAAGAACACAAGTGTTATATAGAAATAACCCAAATTTATTAAATACTAAAAAGCTTAAAAAATTCACTGATCATTAGTTAAGTCTCAAGTCAACAATAGATGACAAATTAATTACATCACAATAGTAACCTTTAAATATCACTTGACAAAATAACTCAGCCCGTGTCGAACTACAAGGAGTGTTGAACTATCGAGTGTCAAACTATCGAAGGTTTACTGTACCAGTTTTTTTCGTCAAATATGAAGAGTGTTTTTGTAAAATTGTTTAGCTACGGCACCTAGCAAAACAAGAGTCGAGGGGCTTGTGAATACACAATAATACGATCACAAAATATACCACTGATGTTCGTTCTAGCCTAGAACTAGTTCAGAGGAGTTGAATATATTTTTACGGTTAAGGAAACTAAAATCGTTCCCTTCCAAAAAAATCCTTAACCGGCCACTTGGATTTTCCTTGAAATAACCAAAACAGCTATTTCCCTCTAACATGAAATTGACTGAACAGTTATTGAGAAAGCTTATACTAAAAGTACTACATTCGTAGAATACAACTTGTCCTGCTCCACATTTTGAAACCAATATTATATTTACTGCAAATATCCCAATGTTCGAAGATAACCATTGCATATATAAATACATGATGTTTGATACAGGTCACTGGGTGTATTGTTGTACACTCTAGTCTACGGAGCAATGCCTTTTGACGGATCAAACTTCAAACGACTCGTCCGTCAGATCTCACAGGGCGACTATTTTGAGCCTAAGAAACCATCACGTGAGTGTCTCAAGTTATATTCTTAAGTTTTATTTAAGTCTGCTAAGGTAAAATGTTAAATCCAGTATTTAAAACAAATTCACTAAATTCCGGATTTAATTTTGATGGATGTGAAATAATCGGTGAAGAGTGATTGTAAAATAAATCTTGTATGACTGTTAAGTGACTCACTGATATAATTTATAATTGTAAAAACCTTTTTTTCTGCTTCTGATAAAAAGTGTTCCCCCTGCAATAACAACTCGAAATTTAAAAAAATCATAACATTTAAGTCTATATTTAAACTAGGAAGTATTTTATGATGTAGTAAGAGACAGAAGAATTATATTAACAATTTAGATGCAGTTTATTATGGAATTCTATAATTTTTTATATACCTTATTCTGTTGACTAAAGCCTACCATGGATTATTGAGATTGACATCATCCTAAGCATACCATTTAAACAAATACCATAAAAATTCTCTCTTTCTAAAAATCAAACTCTCCTTGGGTAAAAATGTTGTCAATGAGAGTCAAATATTGTAATTTTTATGTCTTTTTGTGTGTATATTTGTGTTTCTTGTGCTAGAAGTTTTTTATACCATTCAGGTAAACCGATGCTAACAACAACTCTTAAAACACTTGTGCTCAAAACATGTAACAACATCTTCAACCTCAAATATTAAACAAAACATATTTTCAGCTGCATCACCGTTGATTCGAGACATGCTCAACGTAAACCCAGCTCGGAGAGCAGACATTGTGGCCATCTGTTCTCATTGGTGGATAGACGAGAACCAATCTGAAGCTTGCATGGATGTGGCGGAGGAGTTGGCCAATCAGACGCCAGTAAGGCTTGACCTACTCCTGTGTTTGGCTCCCAGCGGCAATGACGACAAGCTGCTATTGGCTGATCAGGTACGGCAAAGTGATCAGTTTCAATGTATCACCAATGACGGTAGATTGTAATACTGTAAAACGGCCAGTGAATGTAAGAAAACATTATTGAAGCGTAGTTCTGGCATTTGAAATTGTCAAAATAATTTCACAAAAGTAGATCATGCCTTAACATTTTTTCTCTGATTACAGGGGTGTTTTGTAAATAACGTGAATCATCCTAAATTTGAATTCAAGGCAAACTCAATTAACTGCTTCAAATTTATAAAATATGTTTTTCACTCACACAAAACAACTTAAATTTAAAACAAAACAAAGGTTCAGTATTTATTTTTTGGGCAAACTCACTATCGAGTTTACATGTTAATAGTTGCTTGAGGGGTTGTAAGTTTATGTGTGACATAGTTAATACTGTTCTCTGTGAGTTCCTCAAAGTAGTAAGCGAGCTGCTCTCTTGTGGAACCCTCAAACTGCTCCACTTCTAGACTTCTCAAGTTTTCAAGCTGTTTATTAAGGAGCTTCCAATTCTTAGTAGGAAACATTGTCAGTTAGGCAGAACCTAGATATGTTCAATTTGACCTATCGCCTCTTGTGTGTGTTTTAGTAGCGCCTCTTGTCATACAATCTGTGAAGGACCTCCCGTAAACACCAGACTGTTTTAATCCGTCTCTATTTTTACCTTTTGTTTCTGAATTTGCTAAAATGCTTGTGTTCGGAAACTCCACAGCCTAATTAAGTGTTGTTGTTGTTACAGCCACCCAACGCTGAGGGAGGAGACAGACCATTGAGGTCTCAGTCGCTCAGCAGCCTGGCTACGGCACAACCTGACTTCCTCTCCGAGGCCCCTACACAGACCCGACGTAAGTACACTAAGAATACGGTTAGATTGTCTTGTTGTCGCACAATGATTACTAAACCCAAACTGAACTCGTGATTGTTTTTGTGAAACAGAACGGAGGTATTGTATGAATTGGTTATTATTTTGTGACGTTTACCTGGCAGACAACCATTCAACCAAGATGCCTTGTAGGCAATAGAATACCTGAGTTTGTGCAATATGCAATGTTCAGTAAAACACCTCTCCTTTTTTCAAATCTCTTTTTTTAATTATTCAATCTCGTTATGTTAATGAAAACAAAACAGTATTAACACAAGTTTAAATATTTTTTAAAATCAACAAAGATAATCGTAACCATTTACACACACTGGTTATTAGACATGTACATTTATAAACTCGTGTCTGCTCTTATCTCTATTCTTTGTGTATTTCAGGTGACACTGAAAGCAGAAGTAAAAGAAAAGAAGAAGGTGGAAGTGTAAAGAGAAAAGAACGCTCGAGAAGTAGAAGAGAAAGATCAAGCAGTCGAAGCAGAAGAGATGATTCAACACCCGAACCAGACTCTGTCTCTGAGAAACCGAAGAGAAAATCAGTGAAATCGAGAAAAAGCAGGGAAGAAGCTCAAGTCGTCGAGGAACCCAAAGAAGAAATGCTGCAACCGAAGATCGCAGAGGTTGACGAAGAGTTGGCTAAGTCCAGTGAGACGATCCTAGCGCCTGTGACTCCTGTTGATGAAGCACCTAAACCCAAATCACCTGTGCCTTCAGATGAAGTTGTGATTGAGGAGGTCAAATCACTCAGTGAAGAACTGACCACACCGACTCCTCTCACTGCAGAACCTGCTAAACCTCCGTCTCCTGCTCCTCCTGCAGGAGTTAAGCCTAGCGCTACAGTCATCCTGGAGAAAACTGAGGAAAAGGAGAAACCTGCGGAGGAAGAAAAACCTTCTAAACCAATGGAGAGGAGAAAGTCAAAAATATTTGAAACCGCTGAGAAGTTCAACAAAATCGGCACAGCTGAAGCACAACCGAAGCCACAACCCAAGAAAGTGGTGTTGCCAGGGGTGAAAGTTAGCGATTATAAGAAAGCATACGAGAGGAGATCCTCATTGGCTTCATCAACAACGAATTTTGTCAGAGGTTCGGCTTCCAGAAAAAGTTTATCGGGTGAGTCTAGCATCTCTCCTCCACCAGTGGACGATACTAAGTTCTCTCTCGCTTCTACCGTGGCGCTCAACAAACTGGTTGAGAACGTGGAGAAACTGTCGAAGATGGAGGATGAAAAGGAAAAGGCAGAGAGTGAGGAGAGAAAGGCTGAAAAGAAAGCAAGTCCGGAGAAAGTTGTTGAAGTGAAGAAAGAAGAAACAAAGACTGATAAAGGAGTTAAGGTGGAGGACGACACAAGGAAGAAGGTGAAGAATGCTGTTCAGGTGAGATTCTTTATATTTGTTTAAGTAACAAATTCAATATGAATAGATTGAAAATGTGATTTAAGAAAGGAACAAGTGCTTATCCTCTGAAATTCAACAGATTTTATGTTAAGACAATTACTTTGACTTTTCTTTAGTTAATTTTTATTACATGTTGGAGCTGTGATGATGTCAAAGGTATATAGTTCCTCCTGACAACTTATTTAAACTTAATTAGGATCAGTGGAGGAAATATTCTATGTCTATTTAAAATTTGTCTAGGTTATTGGCAATGCAATAACCGAAGGAATCGGTGGAGACGGAAAGGCAGCAACATTGCCTAGAAGACGAACGTCAAGAGCTGAAATCAAATTGACAATGTGAGTACAAAAAAATATAAATAAACTCTATGTTTGACAATTCTTAAAAAAATATTTCTGTGAACTTGTGTTTTTAAAGCAGGCCTATTGGTTAAGATAACATAGATTGTTTCCAGTTTTCCATGTAATAAGACCTGAGTACATTATTTTGTTTACTAGGCCCCCGCCTAAGCCTGTGGAGTTCCGCAGTGAAGTGGAGCACATGGTGGCGGCCCCCGCTGCCCCCACAGTACAGAGGTCAGAGGTCAAATTCCCTGTGGCAGCACCCCCGCCTGTGTCAAGTACCAGGTAATGTGCTAACTCTACAAAACTGTATCATAGAATATACTGCCTTCTCTTAAATCAATATTTTTTATACTTTTTAGTAAAACTTTTTGTACTTAGATCATGAGTCTTTCTGAGTGACATAAAGGTTTGAGAATATGTAAAACAATTGTAATGTAGTAGTCATTGGTCTTGTTTTTCTTTGAAACGGAAACAAAAAAATAGTCCTTGATGCGGATGGACAGGCAGAAATGGTAGAAATTGACATATAAGGCTTATATGAGTTATTAAGGTAAAGAAACTAAATACCACATCATTCCAAACCCTGTATATAAATTCAGGAATTTATGTCCTTAGAAGATTATCTAAATTCTGTGATTTAGCCACTTTAAAAGTAATATATTTTAGCTTGGTCCATTCACATTTGGCATATAACATTTGTGTATACGGAGCAACAACTCACAAAAACTTCAAAAAGATATTGAAACTCCAAAAGAAATGTATAAGAATCATGCTAGGTTTGAAGTACAAGGCTCATGTACAGGATAGGTTTAGGGAACTGGGAATTTTGTCGGTGTTTGATTTATATATATATGAATGTGTTATGTATGTGAAACAAAACATGACTAATACTAGTTTTCTTGGCCATAATCATACTTATAACACTAGACACAAAAATGATTTGAAATTAGAAATACATAGATTAGAATTAAAAAAAAAGACCACATATTAGGGTGCCAAATTCTTAAATAGATTGCCCGAAAGTTTGAAAAGTGAGACTAACATAAAGAAATTCAATAAAAATTTAAAGGCATTCATGATTGAGAACACTTGTTATTCAATTAATGAGTTTTTATATAAAACTAGCTGTGTGCCCGTTCTACGCACGGGGATCTTATAGTAGTCAGTTGAAACCTTCTTATATTAAGATTAAGAACAGCAGTTCTGCATATTTGCAGATATGCTGGCAAAACTATTATATATAAACCTTCGCAAATACAGTATCTGACAGTTCAAGCCAAAATAAATGCTTCGCAATTAAATGTCACCCGGATCGTTATGGTCCATATGTCCAATGATTAAACTAAAAAATGTTTTACAGATCCATGAAGCGTAGCCCTAAAGTAGGCCTATAATTGAAAGTTACTTTCCACATCGGTTAACTTAAACGTATTTAAAGTACTACCTCAACCTCACCATTTAACACTTTATTCCGGTTGACATTTTCAGTATCAAAGGTGCTCTTGTCCATTCTGTGAAACACTGAGAAATAAGGACATTAATGCGTTACCAACAGACATACACACAACAATCCAAAAAAGGCCACGAACTATTGATACACAAACAATATAAAGGCGTAAACAATTCATGATGGTTTGCCCAACAAATGTTTTACTCAAATAGGTTATCATTTTCTTAGCATACCGGGTAAGCTAAGATTTGGAATCCAGACAGAAAAAGCAAAACTTATACAGAGTTAAGACATCACTTAAATTGAATACGGACGGCTCTAATAAATAAGGTGCAACACCAACGATAACTAATTTGTAAACTACAGTGATGTGTTGGTACCTACGTAAAAATGATTCTAGCAGCTACCAACGGTTCTAAGGAAAAGAACCAGTACCTACGTAAGAACCTACCTAAGAACTATAGTACATCCGACCAATTAAATACATTAATATCTAGTCCCGAGGTTATTGATCTCTTGCTTTTGGATTTTCTCGTAAAAAGTTATAGCGTAAACTTATCGGTGTCAGTTTGAAAAAAAAACAACCTTACCCAAACAACTTTTTGTCATTTAATAGATTACGCATTATCTAAACAATGATTAGTATATCTATTAACATTAGAAGGAAATGTGACGAAAATCACACAATGTTGGGGTTTTGGTCATTTGTAATTATATTTCTTAAGTAGGTAGGCCATGTATTCTATGGAAAAGTACCGGTATCAAGGATCGTCGTCAAAAAAGTTGTTATGAATAAATATGTAGGCTTACGTACCCAAGATATGAGCTATGGGCCTATTGGCTGTATGGTCCAGCGATTGCATCACACGGTGAGTAGAAACAGAAAGTGACACATTGGAAAAGCGAGTTTAGCACTTCCTCTGTTAAACCTCTGTTACAATCACCCACTGCAGTTGTGATTTTTTACTTTACACTTTACACAACCGCCATTGAAGCGCCGTCAATGAGTGGAAACCTTTTTTGTAAGCTATTGGCGACGATCATTTCAGTGTCCCAGCCCTATACAACACTGATTCAAGGTCTTCTTTCTGGTTGTCAAAACTCAAGAAACATTTTATACTCAAAGAATTTCTGGTTCCGATTTGGACGATGTCTAGTTATTTGATTTCATTTACGGCTACACTATTAGACTATATTATTGCACTTGCGATTAATTAAATCCGTTATGTAAGAAAAACGTTTTTAATCTCACTTGGTTGGGATTTGCTTTCAAAACGTGATTCGAAATGGTTCCGGTATTTGTAAACAACATTTGTAAACATATCATTGACAGCTAGAAAAAATAATCTTGATCCGAACAGCTGTTCGTTATTTCATAGACGATTATGTGATAAAAATTGACCGAAAATTTGACAAAAATCGCACAAAACTCCATTTTTGAACGTCCGTAATTTTATTTACAAAGTAGTGAAGCCATATTTCAATCACTAAAGACACTCTCGCCAATCCAGTGAATATATTAAAATGACTTGGATCTTGATAGGTACTCTGGTTTTCACGGAGAAGATTGCGTAAATGCCATCTTGAGTGTTACAGACAAAGGGAAAGACAGACAGACAGAAATAGAGATAAGACTCGTTTCTGCTTCTTTAATGTATAAAACGTAAAAATAACCTAAAAGTATATAATTCTGAGCAAAGTACAGACAAAACTATAATTTTACTAGTGGCTTGTAGGGACATAAGTCCCTAAAAAGCTCAAATGTAAAACAACTTTTTGCAATACCGGTATTTAAACAAACTCAGAATAACATTATCTATGTGTCAGAATAGGCATCCCTACACCATATCTTTTGTGTAAAAACCAGTTTGTTGTTCTTCTTTGTTTGCTTTTGTTGATGTCATTTTCAATAAATAATTTGAATCACTCCAGTGGTTTAACATGAAAAGGCAGCAAACATATCATTGTTTGTGAATAAATACTGGTTTACTAAGGTAGCTTTGGTCTTGTGGTTAATGAGGATAAATAAAAGCTTCCCTGTTTGGAATTTTAAAAATTCATTGGAGGTTCGCCTTCAGATGAATTGAAGACGCCTGCAATTTCATCTGCAGTAGGCTTATTATACCTACGACGATCCATCCTGTCTACAAACCTAAGTTCTAATTCACTGTCACCTTGTACAACCATTTCTTCCAAAGCTCTTTTGTAAATTTGTGCAAATGGATTTCCTAATAGAATTTCAGCTAGTTTTGACAATATTTCAGGTTTTAAGTCACTATTTTCTCGACGCCTTTGACGAATTTCTGTTGCTGTTGATGTGTCAATAATGTACAATTGGCCATACACGGGGTCTTCATCATGTTGAGGCAGCAAATCTGAGATTGAACGATAAATCTGTCCTTGAATTTTGAAACAGTATGGTCCTTTCCCTGGAATATCTTTCTTACTGGCTGAAAAATAAGCAAAAGCCATCGCACTGTTGCATTGTCGAATGAAGTTATACAGTTGTGGGCTCTCTTCAAACAAACTTTTAAGTTCTACATTAGTTTTTGACTGAGGAAGGTTAATAAGTCCGTTATGGCAACATGTCATAAAATGATTATTCGTTAGTTCTTCTCTAAAATGAAGAGCACTACATTGAATGCACTCTTGGTCCAATAATCCTGCATCATGGATCTTTACATTTCTCTCGTCTACCATGGGTCTCCTAAAAAGGGGTTGTAACATATCTTGATTAAGTTCGTCATTATCTACTCTTGCTCTCCTACGCGCACTGTCATTCCTATGAACAGTTCCCCGCCTTTGTGGTATTCCCCTGGCGTTCATATTAATTACAGTACTTATAATGAAAAGCAGCAGCCTACATACCAAAACATCTTGAATCCCTGGTGATTTTATAAAAGTATGATAGAATATTATTACTCTACGTTGTATATTCACTGCACTAAAAAAATTTACTTACGAAGGAATGCAAATACACCATTTTACCTTTTACCTTTTACCTTCGATGTCTTCACCACAATCCGTAGATCGGGGAATCGTCATAGTTCTTCCGTCTGGACGGGATTTTTCTGTATATTCACGAAGTGAGCTGGCGTATGTGTGTGTAAGAATGTTCCTCTATGTACTCGTTTATGTTGTAATATGGTCTATTGGTGAGGTATTTTTTTAAGTGTTGGACAAATGTTTTATTGTTGTGTAGATGTTTAAATTGTTTTGGTAGCAAGTTGTAGAATTTTGAGCCAGTGTATTGTGGTGTATTGCTGAATTTAGAGAGTCTATGTTGGGGTAGATCTATGTTTGCTTTGTGTCTTGTATTATGTGTATGGAGTTCTTGTCTGCGGACAGGTGTTAAGTTTATGGAATAAATTATGGTTTCAAGGATATACAGTGATGTGATGGTAAGGATGTTGAGTCGGATGAAGTGTGGTTTGCAGTGTTCATTTGGGTCCAACCTCAAGATTGTTCTTACGGTCTTTTTCTGTAGAATTAATATTCTTTCGAGGTTTTTGGCAGATGTAGAACCCCATGCGGCAATGCCATATCTCAAGTGTGAAGCGAAGATGGAGTGGTAGGCTATCATTGTAGTGTCCAGATCGGTGGTGTTGCAGATTCTACGGAGTACAAAGAGTGCAGTAGACAGTTTTTTACTAAGGTAATCTATATGGATCTGCCAGCTTAGGTTTTCGTCAATGAAGATACCCAGGAATTTAGTTGAGTCAACCGTGGGAATGCTCAGTCCGGACCAATCGTCTGTTCTTTTATTGTTATTGTTTATTCGGAAGTTGATGTGTACTGTTTTGTTCTTGTTGATAATGAGGTTTATATCTTCACAGGCTGTTGTTGCTTGATCCATTGTTGATTTTATTAAGTTAATGTTGGATGCTTGACGATTTGTTGGAACAACAATAGTGGTGTCATTGGCAAAAAGTATGCATTTTTGGTCGTTGTCAAAACTGGAGGGGAGGCTATTGATGTAAATGATGAAGAGGAGGGGACCCAATATGGAACCTTGGGGAATTCCTCTTGATGTATTTCTAAGTGATGATTTGGTGATGTAAATGGTGTTATGGTGTTGACTTTCAATTTCTACATATTGGTATCTATCTGTCAGATAACTGTCGATCCATTCCAGTGCTTTGCCTTGGATATTCATGCTGATTAATTTGGTTCTGAGGATATCCCAATCAAGAGTGTCGAAGGCTTTCTGTAGATCAAGGAAGATTCCAGAGGCATTTTTTCTTTCTTCCCAAATATCGGTGATATGAGTGACTAGTTTTGAGATTGCGGTAGTGGTGCTGAGGTTCTTCCTGAAGCCATGTTGGCATACGGAGAGGAGGTTGTTGGAGTCCAGGTGTGTGATAATTTGATTATATATTGCTCTCTCTAGGAGTTTGGAGATAACGGGCAGGTTAGAAATGGGCCTGTAATTGTTTGGGTCTCTAGCTTCACCTTTCTTATATATCGGATGAATTTTAGCAATTTTGAGTTTTTTGGGAATTTTAGCCTGTAATATTGACTCATTTATTATGTATCTAATTGGATTCCTTAATTCTTCCTGGCAAAATTTCAACATTTTCCCTGTTATTGTGTCAAAGCCTGATGAGTTGTTTGCCTTTAGGCTCTTGAAGAGATTGTCTAGTTCTTTTTCAGTAATGGGTTGAAAGGAATGCAATGCTGGTATCTCGTTAGTTTGGTCCGGTATTTGAGTTATATCCGAGGTTCTATGCAGGTTTGGAGTGGAGAGGGCAAATTGTTTGTTAAAAATATTACAGATGTGGTAGTGATCGGAAATGGTTTCATTGTTTATATGTAGGGTAATGTTGCTTTTTCTTGCAGTTGTTTTATTTCGTTCTGAATTGATGATATTCCAGATTTCTTTGCTCTTATTATCAGCTTTACGTATTCTGTTTTGATTGTGCATTTTCCTGTTATTTATGATATCACGATCATATGCCGCCTTGTGCTGTAGAAATTTTATTTTATCCTGGATCAGACCAGTGAGTTGGTACCCATCCTGCGCCTCTTGTAGCTTGTCTCTTAGGTTGTAGGTGTGCTCATTCCAAAATACTGTAGGCCTATTTGTTGTTGACATCTTCTTTAGTGTCTTAGGCATGGTTTCATCAATAATGAGTTGAAAAGTTGATAAAAAGTTGTTGTAGATGTTGTCTATTGTTGTCTCTCCTGTCATACTGCTCCAATCAATCTTGTGCAACTTACTTTTTAGTCTATTTAAGTTTTGAGTTGAAAAACTTCGTATGGATTTATATGTAGCACCAGAATATTCCAGTTTACTATTGATTTCACAGGTTAGGAGGTGATGGTCTGATATCGGGTTGCTGTATGCGTTTACCTTGATGTCCGCTCTTTGGATGTTTGTGTAGCATCCGTCAATGCTAGTGACTGTAGTAGGCGTGACTCGTGTGGCTTCTAGGGGATAGGCATAGCATCCATGTTGAAGTAATAGGTCGTTCAGTTCTTTTATGTGTGGGTCGTCAGCTCTCAGAATATTAAAATTTGTATCACCTAAGATGACAATTTTGCTTTTGGTTTTACTATAAGAATGCAGAAAATTTTCAAGTTTGCTGAGGAAGCTATCAGTGCTTGAGGCAGGGGATCTGTAAGTACCTAGTAGGATAATATTGTTCTTTTTTATTTTAATTTTGACTGCTATTGTTTCGAATTCCAATTCAGTTGGTCGGTGGAAACCCAGCTCGAATAAGTTTAAGTCTTCTATTTCAGTCTTCAGGTTATTCTTTCTGAATAGCGCTATACCCCCCCACATATATTGAGTTCGACAGAAGCTAGCACACAAAGTATATCCTCTAATATTTACAACAGTTATTTCTTCAGCTTTCAGCCCATGCTCCGATATAATTAGGAGATCAGGTGTATGCGTATGGAGCTCAACCAATAGACGGTCAATTTTGTTTAGGAGACCTCTTTGTATATTTAAATGCAATATTTTGATATTGTCTGTTTGTCTGAGTCTATTCTGGCTTTCTATTGTAGTGGGGTGATGGTGGGGTAGTGGACTATTAGTTTTATCTATTGATGTGGCTATGTTGGGTTCAGTTGAGGCGCTGCTACACCGTTTGGGTGGAGGTTTCGGTCTTGATGTTGGACAAGTATGTTAAGAAGTCATTTTAGAACCAATAACATTTATAGGTTATTTTAGTTGTATATATTTACACAACCTTAACCTTAAAATGTGTAGAAATATAAAGAAAACAACATCATTTAAAATAAACTTGAACATATGATTTAAAAATAAAAACAAAACAGAAGTAAGATTTAATTTCGACTCTTTGATTATTTATACAGAATATTTATTCTATGTCGTTTATTCCTTTAACACGACAATAACGTAAAAGCATGAAAAAATGAAACTTGAGTATATGATTTAAATATAAACAAAGAATGCAGACGTTTTTCCGACTAATCTTCAATATTTCAGTTTTATTATAGTATACATTTCATAGTTGACTGGCTAAAAGTAAACCAAATGTGTGTATTGAACACTGTTTTCAAATCTGTGGCACAGCTGTTTTAATTTCAAAAGATGTAAACAAATTAAACCCCATGTTGTTTTAATGGGAAAAGTTTTATTCTGTTGCGAATTTATGGTAAAAAAATAAGAAAAATGAATAGTTTTCCCTCAAAATTCACGTCAAGACCTTTAAAATAAGACCCCTCCCATCCTTCTACGGCCATCCAGTCACTCACAATTTCTTTAAAAAAATTTGACTTACGGAATTATATATATAGATTTATATAGATAAGTTAAATGGCGTTGTTGGTAAAATTTGTTGGTAAAAAGGTGTACTGTATTATACTTGTAAATAGATTAATTTTAATGTACTTGTTTTTATTTCTTAGAAATAAGATCTGACACCATTCATTGTACATAAATTGTACATATTATGAATAAAGACATATTTGATTTGATTTGTATAAACTATCTCTAAGTACATGTTAGCTATGTCTTATTCCACTTTGGTGTTTAACGACCAATATGTGCTCAACAATCAATGACTAAATTAGTAAACTGTGTTGCGAGTTCCTTGGATGGATCTCAGAAGACAACTGGAGTTCTGTGTGATTTAACCAGAGCTTTTGAATGTGTTCATCACAGTTTGTTAATAGACAAACTTGAAAAATATGGAATAAAAAACAAGGAACTAAATTGGTTTTCTACATACTTGAGGGATAGATATCAAAGGACTAAAATTATCAAATTTGGACATACTATAAATTCTAATTGGGAAAAAGTTGAAGTAGGGGTGCCTCAGGGATCAATATTGGGCCCCTGTCTATTTCTTATTTATGTAAATGACCTACCAAATGTGTTAAAGATGGATGTATTTCAATTTGCTGATGACACAATGCTGTTATGTAAGGGACCCAATGTTGAATCCCTTCAGCACACAGTAGTTACAGAATTGGCCGCTTTAAACGACTCGTTTAGAGTAAATGGGCTCTCCTTGAACATGGACAAGACTCAAGTAGTTAATTTTCGATCAGATCATAGAAATAGTTTAAAACAGACCACTTTTACAAATCATCAGTTAATGTCTGAGGAGACAGTCAATTTTTTGGGTATTCATATAAACGAAAATCTTGACTGGCTTCCTCACATTGACAAACTACGGAAAAAACTTTCTTCAGCAATATTTTCTCTCAAAACAATTTCTCAAGTTACAGATACTAAAACTCAATTAACAGTTTATCATTCATATTTTTCATCATTAATGTCATACGGAATACTTGTCTGGGGAAATTCTTGCCATGGTAAGAAGATTTTTAGGCTTCAAAAGAAGGCACTTAGAATCATAGCTAAAGTACCCCGAAGAAGTCCGTGCAAAGTCATCTTTCAAGCTTTTAGCGTTTTGACATTTTATGACCTGTATATTTTAGAAGCATTATTTTGGGTATTCAACAATTTGTCCATTTTCAGGGAGGGTCACACAAACCATAGGTATAACACTAGACATAAGAACCTAATTAAGCCCACTAGCCATAGATTATCACTATTTGAAGCATCACCTCAATATATTGGACCGAAATTGTATAATTTGATTCCTGATCATTTAAAAAACATTGCAAATCCAAAAAAGTTCAAACAAAAATGTAAAGAATGGTTATTGACAAAAACATTTTATTCTTTAAATGAATTTTTAAGTGGAAATTGGGAGGGTTAAGTGTTGAAATTATTTTATTTGGATTTATTACTATTTAGATTTAAGTATTATAATGCATTGACAAATGTCCTGTCATTTTATGATGTAATGGCATTCTGTAAATAAATAAATAAATAAATATGATTGTCTCAGAGTGACCCCAGTTAGACAGAGCAGTACACCGCGGGAGTACATTGTACCTATACAGCTGGAGGACTCAACAGCTGTGAAACCCCCTCCTCCTCCCCCCTCCACTCAGCGACCCGTCAGTCGCACCAGCTCCAAGAGGTGGGTCTTGTGCTATGTTTGTAGATTATGTTTTGTGGATATGGCTCGGTTCTTAATCCAGGTCTAGGTTGAACGTGATTGATTGAGCTTATAAAATCTAGCCAAGTTCCTTAGACAGGATTTAAAAAAACCTTTTCTCAAAAAAATGGTTAAGGCTCAAGCTCGGTTATAATTTCTGGCTATATGGATAAAATATACGATCCCACTCGTTTCATTCCCACTATCAAGTGAACATTCTTTCAATCTGGAATTCTCTTGCAATGGATTTTCTTGTAACTAAAACCAGTGAGCAACAATTTATCAACATCACAGTTATGTTAACATTAGTTTTCGTCTAGGGAAAGCTGAAGACAAAGATTTTGATTTGTAGAATAAATGTATAGCAGATAGCTTATCTTAGAAGAAGTACTGTTTTCATTAGTCCAAGTAAAGTTTCTAGACCAGGATTTTTATTTTTTATGTTGAAGATATTGCAGCTACCTTAAGGAAGAAGTGAAGGTAGGCCAAATAACACACATAAGAGAGCTAAAACACACAATATTTCATTCTCTGGGGTACTTTTTCTAATGTAGACAAAGAAAACGCTCTCATGCGACCAAATATTGTGTGTTCTTTGACCAAACTGTACTTATTCTAGGGTAAGCTAGCAGCTACCCCTTCATTCTACAAATCAAAATATGTCAACATTGCTTGATTGCAAATTATATTTTTAATTGTTTTACCTTACAAATTTTTTGTCCACTTTATGTTTGGTGAGTATGAGTTATGTTACTAGAATATTCAACTGATATTTAAACGAGTCACATTGTTTTCAGTCTGTCTCGCCAAAGCACTGCAGACTCAGACTTTGGCAGCAGCACTAGTGTGGGAGAGCCAATACGCAAGTCTCCGAGAGAAGTAATCATCCCTATAGCAGTGGAGGGTGGCGGCTACGTCACTCCCAGCGCGGAGGCCATCTCTAGAATGAGGTCGGTAGAAATAGTGCAGTTTTAGCTAGTGAATAAAGGTTTAGACTGATGTTAAAATTTGATTTTTTGATCGTGCTGGAAAAGGTTTTGGTCGATTGGTTGTCACAAGTTTTGCACCTCTTTCACATGGAATATCCGAGGTTAAACATCTTTGAAACAAAAAACATGACCAACAGTAATCAAATTGTTGCACAGTATATAGGCCTATCCGCCAATATCCTCTGAACCAGGATAAGTGGCCATAGACAAGATGTATCTACTAGATACAAAGACAAACCAGTTGTACAACATGCCCAGAGCCATAACAACCCATATTTTAATGACTGCTACACAACAAAAATAGTCGAACCCCTACCTCCTCAGTGTAACCAGTCACACCTGAGAAGGTGGGAATTATCTTACCATTGGTTCACTAATTCCAGACAACCTCGCTGATACCTAAACGTGGCAACACCTTTCACCTAACCTAGCAGACTAACATGCATGTTCACCCATATAAAATGTATACAAGACCAACTTAAACATTCTATTGTGTTTCTTGTGCCAGTTTGGACTCATTCCCATTCAGGTAGTGCAGTAAAAATTAGCAAAAATTCCATAAACCGAACCTAAAAAAATTTAGCACAAGCGGGGAATTTGGTACAGATTTTGGGTGTACCTTCCTCTTGAACATATTAAAAGTCCCCTAGAATTGAAGCTGTGCTACTGCCGCCACATTGGAAAATGGCAGCATATGTCTTTATTTTTGGCTATAATGACTTTATTTTTAGAGATACAGGAAAAATCTAAATATGTATACAAAATGTGGTCCATCAAAAAATACACATTTTTTGTATTTTTCATTTTTCTCTAAGGTTTTTGAGTTATTTGTGATTAAGTATATTTATTTATTTTTATTTATCAAAAATAGGCGAAACCCATGGAAATTGACGATTACTTTCAAGGTTTACGACAATTCATCCCAGTTAAATAGTGTGATGCTATAAAATCTTAATTTTTAACTTTATTTAATGAGTAAAACAACTCCGCCACAGCTAACCTGCTGACTCAGCAAATTTTCATTGGACTGATTGGATGTTTCATTAAATGTATATAAATAAAAATTAGGTTTAACAGGTACCTAGGTTTGCTGCTATATGGAGGGTAATATAGCGTGTTTTTTTTAGTAAAATGTCAATAACTTAGTTAAAAAAAACCTAATTTTCTAAGTTTGATCATAATAAATCTATAAACAATTAAACTATAACAGTTTAATTATTCATAAGAATAGCTGGGAGCTTTAAATTTACAATTAACGAATTAACAAATTTAAATTTACAAATTTTGGTTGTGTTTGGGTCAAAACATATTTTTATTGCACTAGTAAGCCTGCTACTACGGTGTGCACCAACTACAGAGGTATTTCTCTCCTCAACTGCACCTACAAAATACTATCAAAGATTTTACAAAAAAGACTGGAGGAGTATACATCAAATATAATAGGTGAACATCAAGCAGGCTTCACAAGAGGTAGATCAACTACCGATCAAATATTCATACTGAAGGAGGCAATTGCCAAATACTATGAATTCAATAAAACCTTTCTCTGCCTTTTTATCGATTTCTCCAAAGCATATGACTCGATTAGTAGAAGACGACTCTGGAAGATTATGGAAAAGTATGGAATACCCAAAAAATTAATAAACTTATCAAAATCAAGCATATCAGAATCTAGGTGTAAGGTTAAGATAAATGGCGAAATCTCAGAAAAGTTTGATGTAAGCACAGGCGTAAGACAGGGTGATGGTTTGTCCCCATTGCTATTTAATTTAGCTTTAGAGGAAGCACTACAAGAAGTAAGGCAAACAGAAGCTGGAATTACAATAGGGACCAAAATAAACGTCCTTGCATTTGCAGATGATGTTGCAATTATAGCAGAGAGTAAAGAAGAGTTGAAAATGCTGGTCACAAAACTCCTAAACCATACAAAGAAAGTTGGTTTAAGAATAAATGAAGGGAAAACAAAAATAATGGAGTGTGGGAGAGCAACGCAAATAAACAATGACAACAATATAGAAATAAAGGGTACAACTTTAAAAAAGTAAACAACTTCACTTATTTGGGAGTAATGCTGACGAATAATAATGAAGAAGATATGGAAATACAACAAAGAATAAATGCAGCATACAGAAGTTTATCAGCATCCCACAAACTATTAAGCTCTCGAATACTATCACACAAAACAAAACTCCGTATATATAAAACCATTATAAGACCAGTTCTGTTATACGGCTCAGAAAATTGGGTGTTAAGTAAAAAAACAGAAAAACGTTTGATAGTATTTGAGAACAAAATATTGAGAAAAATATATGGTCCAACCTTTGAAGATGGAGAGTGGAGGATAAAACACAATGCAGAGTTGAGGCAATTATATATGGACCCAGACATAGTGGCCGAGGTGAGAGGTAGGAGAATGAGATGGGCTGGCCATCTACTAAGGAAAGAGGACGACTCCTTAGTCAAGAACGTCCTTTTGAACAATCCGGAGGGCAGAAGACCACCAGGAAGGCCCAAGTTGAGATGGCGAGACCAGGTTAGAAAAGATCTAAGAAGACTGGGAAGAAGGGAAGATGAGGCAATGGATAGAAAAATCTGGAGGCAGTGTGTTGGCGAGGCAAAGTACCACCTTGGGTACCAAGAGCCACGGCAGTAAGTAAGTAAGTAAGTAAGCCTGCTATCCTCACTTAAAAACCTATTAACCTAGGCCCATGAGGTCTATGTTGCATCCATTACTTAAATGTTTTTCAGACATTTGTTTACATCAGGTACATTGTAATACACAGATTGATATTTTATCTGTTTTGTGCAGTTCCCTAAACGAAAGCGAGGATGACGTGCCTCGTGGCTTCGGTCTACACAGCACTCGACGACAAACTCGACAATTGGAGACAGCGGATAGCGTTAGCTCAGACGAAGATGATGACAACTTTGAGATACTCACTGCCGAGAACCTATTCTCAACGTTGCTGTCAAGGGTGAGATTTTTAGTTCAAGAGAAATCTAAATATGTTATTGGTAATATTGTCAATCACCCAAAGGTCTTTTTACATTCTAACATCTGTGGGTTCCTGGGCCTAAGGGGAAGAAGATGAGAAGAACGGAATCTTGATTGCGGAAGACCTCAGTGTGTATTTGCGATGTTTCAGTTAATGCAAGGTAAATGCGGTTGTTCAAAATGAAGACGGGGATCTTAAACATAATAAATATCTGTGACATGGGAGGAATAAGTAAATTAATAGAGATCATCTCTTCCTCTTCCTTAGTTGAAAATGCTGTCAGTGACAGTGAAATATTCTAATGTTTTGTGTATATAGTGTAAAGTTTTGTTTTGTGTTTCCTGTGCCAGTTTGGACTCTTTCCCATTCAGGTAAGCCTGCTATCCTCTCAAAAAATCCTAAAAAATCTAGGCCCTTGTGCTCTATGCTACACCCTTAAATTAATAGAGACTTTAATACTAAAGAGACCCAACTATGTGCGGAGGATAATTGACAAACAAAATGAGGAAATGTGCGAATACAGATCAGAGACTATGTGTGTGTCGGCCGAGAGAAGCGATGCAAGTGAATTTGGCTTAATAAAGCCAATGTCAGGGGATTAGAAAGGAACTGGAGACCTGAAAAACAAATGTTTCCGTTATTGAGCTAAAAAGCGTTACTTTCGTTACTGGATTCGCAACCCTTACATCCATCATAACAATCCTATTCTCTTTCACACACAACAACCGAATGTAAAACATGGGCTTTAAGCAATATATAAAGAAATATATAGGGATGGTCAAGTCTCGAAATTTCGGGAAATTTTAATTCTCGTTACACGAGACGAGATTTCTTTTTGGCCAAGATTTTTATCGAGACGAGAATAAAAAAATAAAAAAATTAAAAACGCCTGCAGAAAGTCAATACAATACCCGCAATACAGGAGCGTGTTGTAGTTGCGTTTCCTTTGCGAAGCCGTTTTTATTCAATAAATTCTTTTAATGTAAATATTACTTTAATTATTTTAATTATATTACTTTAATAACATTTGAGAAGTTTTGTTAAGTGTAAGCAGTGTGAGGAATGTTTTATTACTATAAAAAGTCTAAACAAGTAACTATTTTATAAAAATTAATATTGCTTTTATTTTATGATTTATTTTATTTTAGGATAAGTTGAACTCTATCCTAACTGATATCACTATGTTTCCTAATCGTCTAGGCATTTTTAATAAGTTAGGCAGGGTGCACACTGGAGGAATCCGTTTCAGGAAACCAATTTCATGAAATGTGAAACTTTAGTTGCTCGCAACAGATGGATTAGTTTAACACAGGGTAGTGCACACTGCGTTGCATGAAACTGTAATTTCATTTGTTTCTTGCAACTGGTTTACATGAAATCCAAAAAACAGATTTTGTATAGGCTTCAGTTTCACGTTTCTATTGGTTTTCTTGACTTACCTCAATGTATTGTTATTTTTCCTCAGCTCACAGAGCTAACCTCCGGTTGGCGTCCTTCTTTTTTATTAGTGGGCTAAGTAATTCCACTAAACGTTCAAAAAGAGGCTTTGGCATTCTTAAAAATCTAAAAATATTACAAATGTACAGGATTACTGCATAATTAACGAGCTACAATGTAAGTACTGTGTTGACTATCCCTAATCAACAGGTGAACCCAATACTTCCTTCTTTTAGTTTTCTTTAGCCATCACCAATATAGTCACATCATCATCATTCGAATTCATAAGTCACATCATCATCATCCGAATTCATATCACGAAACTGATGGAATCCCGTTTCTTCTGTGTGCATTTGTTAAAGAAATGGTTTCCTTGAAACCAATTTGATGAAACTAGTTTCCTGAAACGGGTTTCTCCAGTGTGCACCCTGCCTTGGGCGTGATTAATAAAAAAATGTTATGCTGATGTTTTTTAGTAAAATATTGTAAATATTCTTGCCTATTATCATTATTTTTGTATTTAACACGTTCGCTGCGGCACGTCAAATAGCGGGCGTATCCCCAGTGCGGCGCAGCCCTCAGCTTCGAGTAAACCCGATTGCCGCGTGTGATTGGCCTTTTCAATTTTGGTCTGACGAATAGCAAATAACGTGAGGGGATGTCCTGCTTTACAACAAGAGTCGATGTAGTTCGCTAAACACCCACAGATAGCAGCACTGCTTGGAACGTAGCCGGTCCCATTGGAATTGTATTGCCAAATGGAGGGAAAAAGACGGGACAAAAAGAAGACTTTTGAGATTGCCAGACGGGAATTTTACGGGGAAATTTACTACCAACCTACACCACAACAAAATGCAAGTCACATACTACACGCTAACGTCGTATAGGTCCGCTTTCGGCCGACGCTAGAGCAAAAACGAAGATATACAAAAGGCATTACCGAGCGTTCCCGATGGGGTACGGACGCACCGTACGGGGGCCAAGCGCCGTACCCGATCGGGAACGGCCGCACTCTACGTGTTAAACAGTCATCTAACAATGTTACAAAATCAGGTAAAAATTTTGAACGTGCATTTCCCGTTGTGCATGAGAAGGGAAATCCCGTCTCAATCTCGTCTCGAAATTTTATGAGAAATAAAAAATCTCATCTCGTCTCGTCTCGTCTCAAACTAAAAATCCAATCTCGTCCATCCCTAGAAATATAAAATGTTAACTTAGCACTAAACAGTGAGTTTTGTTATACAATGTCATAATTGGTATTAATTTTTTGTTAGTATTAGTTAAACTCAAACACCAGCTATTTAAAACAGTTATTAAAACCTTGGTTATTTTCAGGTAAGAAGTCTGACCCAAAGACTCAATACGGAAGACAGGCAGACAGCTTTCCCAAGACTCTTCAACCATCATCATTCGATTTTCGACATCCCTCCGAGGTATTTATAAATTGTCGACTCCTTAAACTAGTTAGTCTCAGTTCGTTATTACATTCAAACTTTTCACTGTCCAAGTTGTTATTGAATATTGATCTAGCTGAAATGTGATTTGCAGTCAAGATTTTTATTTCCCAGCAGTTTTCAGATTTTGACTATTTACAATGATCTATTTATTTTGATGTGTTATTGTGATAATATGCGACAACAAATTGCCCCCAGAACTGTAGAAAAAGGAATGTTATTTCTTTTTTTACCATACCTGAAGCTCATTTGATTCAATTTTGTTGTCAATTAACTAAAATGAAGGTGATGGAGTGATTAGTTTTTAAAGTACTGTAATGTTTTTTTGACACATAAGGCATGATTCCTCCTTTTCTTCTAATTGTGTATTTTTCTAAATTTATCACACAGGCCTACAATAATTTTACCATCTGTTCAAATTATTTAGTAATTTAAATTCCCCCAAAAATATAATATTTTTCTAAAATAATTTAATTTATATTTTGTGAACGTTTATTTCTTTATTGGTATTTTATGGTTTTTTTTCACTTGCTGAACAAGGATGCATTACACGAGTTGGTAAGGCAAATTTGTATAGGTTGTTACTTTTAGAAAAATGGTATTTATTTTATGCATTTTTACGATTATCCATGCTACTTTGTCGCTAACCTAATCAATCGGCATGTAAACCCTATTTTTCTTAGTATGTTGACTATTTCTCCATTACAGATTTAAAAATATTCCTCGCATGTTTGTACTGAATTGAAGCTATATGGTTGATTGTATGACTTCTTTAATGAAATCTAAATGATTTTTCCACCTCCCTCATTCTGAATATTGACAAGTGTAATTTCATACCTAATTTGTTATTTCTGATATTTTATTTTGGTTCTCTATTTTACTGTCCACAATATAATATTTGTTCTTTATTTTCTATGCAGTTTTGTTTGCTAATCCCTAGACTAGTTTATCCAAGAATGATTTCTAGTTTAAAACTCATATTCTCTTCAATCAGCTTGCAGAGCAGTTTCCTGCTATTTTATTCTTATTTGAGTTTTGACAATATAGTCCCTTTATTTATTTCACTTGCTAGAGCAGTTTCAGACTCATTATGTCACTTATTGAATTCATAGACAAAGAAAAAAATCACAAATTTAATTTGTTAATGTTTTGAAGATATTCCAGAATGAATTTATTCTCCTGAAAAAAATCAATCAATTTTATAACACTTTTACTGAATTATTTGTGTACAGTTGTTCTTAAACTTGCAGCTAGGCAAGTAGACGAACAAACGCAAGGTTAAAAGAGGCCACCAACCTCTTAAAAAAAAATGAAATTAAACTACAAAAATTTATTCAAGCTGTGTTTAAATAATTCTTTAAACAATTTATTTTCTGTCAAAAAGTTTAAGTTTCAAAAAGTATAAAATGTGAAACAAGAATAACTATTGGATAACAATTGATGAGTCCACTCATTTAGCAAAAGATACATTTTTGTGTTCAGGAAAAGTTATGTCAATACACACTATTATTATAATAACAGTTTAAATTTGTTAAAATTAATTATTGAAATGAGAATTAATTCTGGCACCTGTTCTGTTGATTCCCTACCACATATATATATACACATTTAGGCCATGCTACGGAAAGCAACCTAATCAAACTTTAAATGAACTCGGAACAAATTTTTGTTAGTAACTTTAACATTTTTAAATGTAAAATAACAGATTAGGTTCTAATACTATTGAAGAACTTGTTGATTCTAGTCGGAGGTTAGCAGAGGCCCGATCCTTCGGCCGCGCAGACAGTGTTCCCTGGCGACGCAGCGCGAGTCGAGAGTCTTCCACTTTGCCGAGAGGTAAGTCTGCCATCGACACACACTACACAACATGCGAGTGATAACTAACCTATGAGAGATTGAAAACTTGCTGCGTAACGATCAGCAAACAATGCCATGAAAAATTCTTTGACTTTTTAAAAGAAACTGACAAGGTTTAAATTTTAGAAAAAATAACTGGCACTCAAAATTCTCTTTCCTCACAAATTGTTAGTTTGGTCTGGCCATTTAAATTTTCATTTTAAATTAAAACAGTTGTTATATAAATGTTTTAATGACTCTTTGGAGCATGTTTTGAGACTGGTCTGTAAATATTTTTACATAAAATTTAAAACTTGAAAAGAAATTTCTATACAGGTTTCTGATCTCTTTTTCATAAATCAGTCTTTCAAATCTTTGTCCGTGTTTATTTTCTGAACTTTTTCAGGATGCAAAAAGTTAATTTATTCATACAGGTTATGAATAACAAAGGACTAAAAAAGAGAAGAAAAACAAAAGGACTTAAAAATAATATCAGTGCATATATCTTATTTTTCTTATCTCATTACCCGTAATTAACGGATTAATTGTGAAATCTTCCTAATATTGATGCTGTAAAAATGCTTTTACTGTTTGAATGTGTTTGAATCTGTTTTTAACAGTAAGTTAATATGTTACTGTTTGTGATTTATTTTTTTAAACTGATTTGAACAATCTCCATCAAACGCATGACCTGTTCTGTGGCTTTACTATAAATTACAACTAATATTTTTGTTTTTTATTTTTTGGGTGTTTATTTTTTCAATTGTTGTGTAGTGTTGTGTGGATAGCATTTAGGGTACGGCTCGGTCCCTTCCTAACGGTGTGATCATTTCCTCGCTTTATTTTAGTGTTATTTTTATTATGTACAATCTAGAACATAATGTATGTTTGTAGTTTACTGTACAACCAATGGGTGAACTCGAGCATTCAAACAAATCTACTTGTCCATAGTGTTATAGTTAGTTTAGTTACCAGTAAATATGGATTCAATAAAAAATATTACGATTTTGATATGTTGTTAATTATTCGTTCAAATTTATTCTAGTCAAGCTATTTAGAGAAGCATCGTATTTTAACAATTTTTTTTACATTAGAATTCACAAAAGATCTGTGTTAGTTAATCCACTAGATTTCTTAGGTGAAATTTTTAAATGAATATCTAGCGGTTTTAACTTGATAATCATATTAAAAATTGACTCGCACTTGTAAATGGTGTGTCAAATGAAAGAGGCATTCAAATAGTTATGTCAATAAGGTTAAATGTTAATACCATTCTTTAGAGACTAATTAGATTCAGATTGTTTATTCGTCACAATACACTTTCCTCGCCAGCACAGCTGGTTAAACAGGTGACATGTCAACATCTTAAAAACTAAAAACAAAATTTACATGATAAAATTTTGTTGGCAAAATCTTAATCGAATGGCTTAATTTTATATACATATTTACATCATATTAAATTCTATGCAGTTAATAAAATAAACTGTATATGTCATAAAGTGCTTAAACCCCGTTGTTAATTTATTTATTTACAAAAAAAAAAAAACAGTTCTTAACAAAACTCATTACTGCAGTGATATGAAATAGCGCACTAAAATATAATTGCTCGGCAAATACAAAACATTTTGTGTGAAGTAACAGCCCATATACTGGTTATGGTATTTGAAAACAGTTACTTAATTTGATTTTTAAGTAACATCTATGTAAATAGTTATGTGATTTATTGTTTATTTCTCAAAATACTGTAAATAAATAAAAATGGAATGTATTAGATAGCCTAATATGTGTATAGTATTGGGCTGCTTGTTATAGTTCGGCCGCTTGAAAACGACCTACGCGCTAATGCTAAACCAATGCTGGAGGAGGTCGCTTTCTAAGCGGCCGAACTATAGTATTATCTATATATCTATCTATTACTTATTAATACGCAAGCAGGTTTTTTGTGACAATTACTCCTCCGAAACTACTGAACCGATTGACATGTTTTTGGTCTCATTGGAAAAAGCGTAACGTGAAGTTGTGCCAGGAAACTTTCTTTTTAGGGAAATAATTAGAGAGTGAGGCCTTGGGGCCCTTTAAAGTTTCGTATTTCTCCATATGATTAACATGGGAAACAAACATTGTTATGAAACTCCAGCTGTTGTCAGAAATTAAAATTGAGAAGAACATACAGTCAATAAGTTTGCTAATTTAACAGTTTGCTTCAAACATTTACTGACTTGGTTGAAATATATGAAATATTTACTATATGAATTTGGGTTGGTGTAAATATTACAATGGAAAAAAGCTAGAGAGCCTGGATAGTTTTATATACTAAAAAGATAACTGAATTAACACTGTGTTGCATTTCTTAGTAATCATTGAAAGAGCCAATTTACAAACTATGGAAATATTTGAAAGTCATGGAACACCACCAAGGAGAAGAAATAGAAATAATGTTTTTTTTATTTTTATTTATAATTGTTATTATGGACAACCTAATTCGGCTATATGTACATCTTAAGTATTTCCATAATCTTTGAGTCGAATCTTTTAAAGTCATCAGAAATTATGACTGTTATTTGTTAACAGCCTGTAGTACTTAGCAATTGCAATTACAGGGACCCTAGTAATTTGTAATTGCTCTGTGTGAAAGTAATCATACCAAAACCCAAAACCTTTGAATAGTGAATTTTTTTTTTTTTTTTTTTGTTTTTTTTGTGGGGGCTGGGGTAATGGCATACCCCTAGCTACTTCGGCCTGGAGACCTTTTGTAGCACCCTTTAATTCATTCTGACAGCCCTAGGCTCCTCAAGTAGCCCAGGAGCTGAAAGACACCCAGCTTCCTTATCTCTGTTGGTTCCAGGAATAACCTCCCCAGAGATATAAGCCTTCTATGGGCCAACGCTGGACAGTCCAGCCATAAATGTTCTGAGGTTTCTACCTCGTTCTCACAGAACCTGCAGAGGTCTGTTTGTGACCTCCCTATGGTCCTGAGATGTTTCCTGATAGGACCGTGCCCTGTTAACACTCCTACTAGCAGACTAATGTCCCCTTTCTTAAGGCTCAGCAAGTCTTTCCAGCCTTTATCAGTGGGGTCGATTAGTAATTTGGACGTCCTCATACCTGGGTGGTTCATCCAGGCCAGAGCCTTTTGAACCTTGACCCAGTCTTGGACTTTGGCTACTCCTGAGCTTATGGGGGTACCACAGTAGGGTTCTGGTCCTGACAGTTGGTCTTCCGCACCCTTCCTGGCCAATGCATCGGCTTTTTCGTTCCCCTCATGCCCCGAATGTCCAGGAACCCAAGACAATTTGACTTGGTTTCGCTCTGCTAACTTTTTGAGGGTGTTTTTACACCCTTTTACTGTTCGTGACTGTGTCACACATGACCCCAGCGCCTTCAGTGCTGCCTGGCTGTCAGAGAGAATAAGGATTTTACCCTTTCTTAGATTCTTGCTAATAATATTATTAGCACAGCACTCAATCGCCAGGACCTCTGATTGAAAAACTGTTGTTGTTCTGCCCAAGGCCAGAGATATTTTGGTTTTGTTACCATACACTCCCAGCCCTGATCTCTCATCCTTCCGACTTCCATCGGTGTAATAGACCAAGCATGCTCTGTCATTGCTGAAGTTGCACTGTTGCCAGTTGTCTCTTCCCCCTATTGCAACTTGGTAAGGAATCTCGAAGTCGTATTCCTTTGTCATGAGGTCTGGTGTGCCTAGTTCCATGTCCATGCTTGGGAATCCCCTCAGGATGGACAGGTGGCCAGACTGCCTCTGTAGATTCAGCTCACCTCTGCTGCCCATTTTTAGTGCAGATATGGCTGCGCATTTCTTAACTTCCAGCCCTAGTGGGAGCATGTCGAGTATTGCCTCCATTGCAGCTGTGGGACAGGATTTCATGGTTCCACAGATCCCCGAGCACGCTAGCCTTTGCAGCTGCTGCAGTTTCCTGCCAGCTACTGTCTGCTCTGCCTTAGGCCACCATACTAAGGCTGCATATGTAACCATTGGTTTGACTATGGCTTCATAGGTCCAATGTGTGAGTTTGGGACTGAGTCCCCATTTCTTGCCAAAGGTTCTTCTGCAAGCACCAAAAGCACCTGTACCTTTTGCGAGTACATAGTCAAAGTGCCTGCTCCAGGTCAGTTTCTGGTCGAGGTAAACTCCAAGGTATTTTGTTTCCTTCACAAGTTTTACACTTTTCCCCTGAATTTTTGGGGCTGTTAGGTTAGTTCTCCTTCTCGTAAAGGAGATTAGCTCTGTTTTGTCAGGGTTAATTGTGAGCCCCTCTTTGGAGCACCACCCCTCAATGAAGCTAACGGCTGTCTGGGTAAGGTTGTTCACTGTGGCTGCGTGTTTGCCTCTGACAGTCAGCACTAGGTCGTCTGCAAAGGCTTGGAGGTCTATGTCTCTCCTGTCAGCCTCTCTCAGTAGATCATCCACCACAAGAGCCCACAGCAGGGGTGAGATAACCCCTCCTTGAGGGCAACCCTGCCGAGCAATGATAGCTGTCGAGTAGCCTCCCAATTCTGCCGTCACCACCCTGCTCTTGAGCAGGGCATTTATCCAAGCTGCTACGTCGGGGGAGATGCCCCTGCTTCTGACTGCAGCCTCTATAGATTTGTAACTCACGTTGTCAAAGGCACCCTGTATGTCCATGAAGACCCCTGCCATAATTTCCTGGTGTTCTAGGGTTTCCTCGATCTTTGCCACTAGGGTGCTTAGGGCCGTCGTTGTAGATTTGCCCTTCATGAACGCATGTTGGCTCGCACTTAGGGGGTTGATAACTAAATATGCATCCCTAATGTGGCGGTTTATCACTTTTTCCATAGTCTTTAGCATGAAAGACGACAGGCAAATTGGCCTGTAGGATTTAGGCTGGGCCTGGTCTCTACCTTTTTTCAGCAGAAACGCCACCCTTGATTTCCTCCAACAAATTGGGATGTAACCTAGGGCAAAGCTGCCCCTGAACAGAGCTATCATATGATTTAAAAGGACCTCTAGTCCTTCTTGGATGAGAGCTGGGAATATTCCGTCCCCGCCTGGAGACTTGAAAGGGCTGAATGAATCGACAGCCCACTTCACGACCTCCGGCTTGAACAGCTTACTCGAAAATCTTCTAGCCAAAGCAATGTCTCTAGGTGATTTCCTATTCCAGGGTATCACGTGTTGTCCTGTTGAGTTGCCTAGTGGGGTGTTCCCTGGGAAGTGGGTGTTCATAATGAATAGTGAATATAGTGAATACAAATATATTTCGATACATAACAGAAATATCTCATACAGAAAAGTAATTGTTTTGAAAGAAGACTTTCTCAATTCTTTTTCTAAAGAAATTCAATGTTTTCTTTATTTTTATTAAGAACCATCCGTTTAAGTTCATATAGTTTGATTTTCTTACATTATAACTGTTTGCATGTTATTTAGTTTATCTAGTTTATACATACAGCTTAAAAAATAAATAAGTTTTAAGTTGAAGACTTGGGTTTATCCAATACATTTTTGTGAATTGTTATCAATGTGTTTTTTATTTCTAATCTTTATGTCCAGGACTTGTTGGTTACTGAAATCTGGAATCTAATTTAATCTGTTCACATTTTGCAATTGAAGTTTCAGATTTTAATTACCAACAAGTACATACAAGATTTGAAGATAAAAAATAATCTAGATAGCAATAAATTTGTAAATAATTAAAATCAAAACCATAAAATATTCCAAATTACAATATATTAACATAAACATTAAATTATATCACTTTTTGAAAGTAAATTCCTTCTTCAAGTTGTTTTCGACATAAGTCAAATACTATTATTTTCATGTATTATTAGATAGTTTTAATTGTTCTTTACTTGATATCCATATTAGAACAACCATGATAAAATAAACAACTAATATTAATAGATAATCAAATCAGACTCTGAGTTTACTTTCTACCTGAAAAAGACTATTCAAATCTGTTGAAGTATTAAATTTTGCATTCGGTTAAAATCCCAATGGTTATTAGACATTACCTGAATTTCTGAGTAAAATTCAAGGTCAAAAAATCTATTTAAGGAAATATTTAAGTAAAAGAATAAATAAAAGATGGTTTTCTTGTTGAACAAAAATTCAATAGAATTTTTAGTAATGATAGGCCTACATAAAACCTTTTCATTAGTAAAAAAAGATAATTAAAATATAAAACAATATTCTGTTGTATTTCATATTTTCCAACTCAAGTTATATCCAATCTGTGTTTTTTTTTTTTTTTTTTTTTTTTTTTTTTTATTGTTGTAATGATTGTATTCTTCTCACAACTTGGACAATAAATGTCTCTAACTCTGCTTGTAAAGTTTTTTGGTAATTAACTCCATGTTTGCAATCTAAATTCATAAAATAATTCTTGGTTTCCGCTAATGTTTATAACCTTTTTTATAGTTTTATTGCACAACATAAATACTTGCCACACATAATCTCATTCGCTTATACAATAGCAACCTTTTATGGTAACATATATATATATATATTTTAATAACTACTAAGACCAATTCATTTGCCAAATACTGCAGTACTTTTTAAAAATCTTGAATATTTTTACTATTGTATTGCATTAAATTTGCTTTTGAATATTGGATATTCAAATTGAAAAGTTTAATTTAGTATATTAACCTTTCCTTTCTAATTTATGTATTTGTATTGGAAAAGCATCAAATTTAACATAAATATTCTTAACTCATCAATCCTATTAAGGTTATTTTGAAGGACGTTATATAACATTTGTTAAATTGAAACACCATTTGAAACAATCTTTAACTGTGAATATATATTTGACACATTATTAACTGTGTAATAGTTTTCATAGTGTAAGTTAACATACCACTTTATGTTTTATTATTATTTATTCAAAGTTATTTTAAAATGTACTGGCAGCCACATTTGAAAACCCAAGCATTAAAGTCTCCTGTCACTGTCAGTCAACTACATGTCCAAAAACCTATCCAATAAAAAAAATTTCTGGACATCATACATCAAAAAAACCATAATCATTCAAATCTGCTGGCAGCCATATCCGAAAACGTAACCATTTAATCTACAAGCAGCCATGTCCAAAAACCAAATTGTTAAAATCTGCTGGCATCCATATCCGAAAACGTAACCATTTAATCTACAAGCAGCCATATCCAAAACCCAATCATTAAAATCTGCTGGCAGCCATGTCCGAAAACGTAACCATTTTATCTACAAGCAGCCATATTCAAAAACGTAACCATTTAATCTACAAGCAGCCATATCCAAAACCCAATCATTAAAACCTGCTGGCAGCCATATCCGAAAACTCAATCATTTACCTGCTTTCATCCATTTCCAAAAACTAATTAAAATCCCTTGGCAGCCATATCCAAATACCTACTAGTTAAAATCCGCTGCCAGCTATATAAAAAAAATAATCAATCAAATCTACTGGCAGCAATAATAAAAAAAAACAAAAACCGAATCATTAACCTGGTGGCTGCCTTATTAAACAACAATTAAAACATGCTGTCAGCATATCCGAAAACCAGTAATATCCTTAGTCTTTGTCAGGTTGGTACCGAGCCGTTCTCAGTAGTGTGTGTGTGTGTTTGTTTCAGCCGCGGACCTGCGAGCCGAGGTGCATGCTCCTCCAGATGATGATCAATAACTGCATAGGTAATACTAACCTCTCCTCTCGTAGAGTCTAACTGTGTCCTCTCACCCGTACAACTCCAACTGTCCGAGACATTTGTTGTTTCTGCAACTGACGCTTGAAATACGGGTACAGAGTTTCTGTGGAATAATGGTGGACGTGGTGTGTAAAACCAAGTAGACATTCTGTTCCATGTTTAAGTTGTTAGAATGGAAATTTAGTCAAATTGATATACTGCAGAGTGTGCTGTTTTTTATTTCTGTCGTATTTTCAACCAATAAAAAGGTCAATTAAGTAGTAAACGATAAAAAATGTTAAGCCACTTATCAAAGAAGGATAAAATTAAAGTTATGCATACTCTACAGTTTACTCAACTATGTTTCAAAATTCATGTTTCTAGCCCTTGGACTATATTGTCAAGACAATTATAGGTTTTACATAACTCTGTCAAATAGTCTGACGATTAATATTGCTCGTCAACTTACATGTTTTGTTGTGAATAGGGTACAATATTTTGAAAGCTTGCAACTTGTCAAAAATACAATTGAAATATGAACAACACAAACACAAAAAAACATTCAAATGGTACGAATACAACAAAATTTAGATAACGCTATCAAAATGTTTGTGTTCGTAAGTTTGAATTTTTTGTGTGTTTGTGTTGTTCATGTTTTAATTGTGTTTTTGACGAGTTGCAAGCTTTGTAAATGTTGTCTCCACAACAAAACATGTAAGCTGATGAGCAATATTAATCGTTGAACTATTTGACGGAGCTATGTAAAACCTATTAAGACTATAATAGGTTTGTGAACATAGGTTTGACAACTATGTTAGTTGTGAATGCAACATTTGCTACATCTGGTTCGTATAGATGAGATTTCTTCATCAGAACACAAAGTCAATTCGTAAACCTAAGTCTTGTTTATTTGGTTTTATTTAACAACCAACCATTATTTTCATGAAAACCATGTGCTTTGTGCATCGGATGGGAGTGTTCTGTCTTGTCTGTCAAGTGGTTGGTCCTTCAAAGCCTTATTAGGGTTTGGCAGATGGTTTTTATTTTTAGTGGCTTGAGCAGTTTGATGTCTATCCCCAAGGACAAAAATTATTATCCATTGAGAGTTCCGATTTTCATCACACTCACATTTTGAGTGTCGTACAAAAAGTTGTGATACATTGATCCACTCCACTATACTGTGTCTACGAATGTTAGAAAAAGTTATGATGTTAAAAATACTCGAGTATGAAAATAATACTATTAACAATAATTTGAAACGTCCATTTTATCTAAAAATTTTCCCCCGAAAGCTTTTTTCACTCGGATGGTTGGAATTCTATTCTTGCAATCATTTTATTGTAATTAAACTACTAAAATGCACTATTAAACAGTTTAATGTTTACTTATTTTGCAGTTGATTAAAGGGTTTTAAGGTACAGTGTTTATTTATCTTTTCTTAACATAATTTAAATAATAACTGCACTCTATTTCAATGAATAATGTAGAGATAATTGACGATCAATTTATAATATAGGCTAACCTTAAAACTAAATCAGTGAAAATAAATAAACCTACATCAAAATAATTGCATTGCGATTTGTATTGGTTAAAGAATTATGAGATCAAGGTCATTGCCATTTTGTGTTTTTCTGTATCACATCAATGTAAGCTGATTCTATTTAATAATGACTTTTTGACTGACCATTTTTATTTGTATTTTAAAAGCTGAAATTTTTATTGTTCAGTTCTCAAAAACTACAACAAAAACAAAACCTTTTAATACTATGGAATGAAATATAACAAATGTTTAACTAATACCAATTTGAAAATGTCTTTTTAACCACTAATACCACTTTTTACAATATAACAGAAACCTTTTATGGATTTCAGATGGGTCAATCAATAGAATCGGAACTTCACGTAGGACAGGATCTTTGAAGTCATCAGGGAAAGAAAAACCGCCCCCGTATAGAACACCAGTGCGAAACTCTTCAGAAGTGAGTCGTCCTAACTACAGCAATTCTAACAATACCGAGTGCTCAGAGATGAGCAACTCTGCACAAGAAGCAAATTTCTCAACATTGCCAGAGAATGGTCAGCGTGAAATAAAATCTACAGAATATGAAAACACTGCTGTAATCAAAACATCAAGGGGTATTCCGAATTCCGAAATAATAGGATCTTCAGTAAGTAAACCCACAAAGACTAAATCAGAATTGTCAAAGAAATGTTCAAAACTTCCTCGCTTGCTAATAAAAAATCCACAAGAAAAACAGAAGAGTGAGAGCGTTGAAAGTTCTGTAAATGGAGACAGCAGTTTGGAAAGTTCTCAAACCCCTCGGAGAAACTCACTTGAAAGACCTTCATACTTCAATTCGCTTTATAAGACAGGATTCAGACCGTATAATGATAGTATGACAAGATCACTTAACCATCCATCAGAGTTTGTGAATGGTGATGTTAGACCAAGTATGTCTACTTCACTTCACAGTGATAGTTTGGACACATCTGGGTCAGAATATGATTATCGTTCTATCAGGCCTTATGGCACTCTTGGACGAACGTACAGCTTAAGGAATTCACCTGCAAGATCATACGGAACTTTGCATACACCGGTGAAATCAAGTATGGATCCTGACACGGAATTTAAGTATTCCAGTCCGACGACAAATGTGAGTAGAGGATCAACCATGAAGGATGGTCAACGCACTTCTCGGTTCCTGAGACCAAAATCATTCTACGGTGGAAGTGATTTGAGCAGCTACTCTGTGCCTTCTAGTCCTAATCCTATAACAAGTAGTGTTGAAACCAGGAGAAGTCCTAGCTACCAGAGGTCGATATCTTTGTTTGAAGGTAAGAAACCAGAGATTTACCAACGGTCGTTGAGTGTTACTCCTGATAGATCTGTTCTTGGAAAGTTTTTCAATGATAAAAAGGATGATGAACCGTCAAAAGTGTTGAAAGAAATTAATAGAGAAAAATCAAAATCACGAAAGGTCTCAAGGTTTTTGAGGCCTGACTTCTACGACACACCTAAAGAAGACAGCGCTTACGAGAAAAAGGAAAAGGAAAAAAATGTTGCAAATGGACAAATCTGGAAAGAGAAATCAAAACAGAGTTCTACACAGAAGAAAACTTCAAAGAAGTCACAGGAGGATGCAAAATCTGTTGATAATCGAATGAGCATTGTTGATAAAGCGATTAGGTCTTTAAAAGAAAACAGTTTAGGTAGAAATGATTACGATTCCATAAGAGAATCAAACTTAATTAAAAGAGCAGTTTCTCTAGAAGACTGTTCAATTGTGCCAGAAAACAGAGCTAGAAGATCAACATCTTTGACTCCTCAATCACATCAGGAAAAAAAATCCGATAAATTGCATAGCGTCTTTCAAAAAAAGAAATTCGAAGACTACAAAAAAATTGTGGATCAGAAATTAAACAAGAACAAAGAAAGTGAAGACAGTCAAAAGAGAGAGTCAGTGATTGAAAGACTGTCGAGAAAACTAAGTCCCAAAAATAGAGATAAGCAGAAAGTGACTGAAAATTCTTGCAACGGAGTTACCAGTCAAAATGAAGACTTGGAATGTCGTAGCAGACACAGTAGGATCGCCGGATTGAAGAGGTTGGAGTTCAGTCGACCAATCCCGAGCGCAGACTCTACTCCAAGCGTAGAAGAGTCCAAATACAGTGGAGACTTTGATGATTCCTCCTCGTTCCTGTCGCCCACTGAAGACGGGAGTGACACGTGGTCGATCAGTTCAGAGTACGCAGACGCTAGGGACATCTTCGCAGGCTCAGCCAACAACGAAGACTCTGTCAGTGAACGAATCCGACGAAAAAGCTTCTACTCTCGTTTCAATCAAACAAAACGGAAAAAATCCACGAGTGGCCAACTAAACGGGTCAAGGTCTAGGCTTCCGATGTATTCAAAGTCGATGACATCAGATCTCGCCAGCCCGACCTCCTCCAAGTCATTGCGGAAGATTTCAGATCCCAATCCACCAGTGGAGAAATGAGTTAAACTTTTTAGTTTTTTTTACCAATGTTTGTGGAAGTTAATTATCATTTTTATTGAAATAATGTTATGTAGTGTTTGATTATTATTATTTAATTTGCATGTTTTTTACCTTGACACTGGTGATGTTATTTTACAGATCGAAATACAAAAATTTGAGGATTTAGTTAGTTGCAAACAAAACTTTCAATTAATCACGTTGTAAAGCTTTGTTTTGTCACTTGCCAATTTAAATTCAGGTAATATATCTACTATTTAGTGGTAATGAAATTTATTGATTCAGTGACAGTCAGTGCACTAGATAAACCAAAGTTTATTTAAAGTATTTATTGTTGTGTTCCGTTAATCCTGACGATTCTAGTCATAAGTTACTGTCCAGAAGTTACTGTTGTTGTATGATGAAACAAGCAGCCCAGCTGCAGAAAGTAATTAGGTTTTTCTGATGATTACTTTAGTTTCATTTTATATTTGAGTTAAAATTTTAGTGTGCTTTTTAGGCTTTTGTTCTACGCACAATTACGAATCTTCTGTGAAGCTATTGATGTAGTATTCGTAGCTAGGAGTAGTGATATTTTTGTAAAAATAAACTAATAACTGTTAAATGCTGTAGAATGTGTTTAATCTTTTTAACTTCAGGTTTGCTGTACAAAAATGACTGAGAAAAAAGCAATTTACCATGTAAGGGATGGTATACATAACTGTTAATGAAGTAAACATTTACAAAATTACATCAAGTAACTAATAAAACTTTACTGATATTACTTTATCATAGGATGTGACAAAACCAAATATCAATAATCTCAAAACCATCAAAACTTAGGAAAAAAGTTTCAAGATTCAAAAGTTTGGCAGTTTTATTCTTGAAACCCTTGACATTTTTTGCGTCATTATTCTTTTTCACACTAGCTGGTAGAAATAGAGCAAACAGATCAACATTAACGGTAATGAGAAAAGTTGAATTGTATTCTGAACCGAACCTGAAAATCTTAAATACTATAACTGAAATTTACAACTCAGCTCAGTTTCATAACTATTTTTACACATAAGAAATATTGACCCCTAAGTCTTCTAATTAGTTTAATATTCATGTTTTAGTTGGTGTCGGTGGTTAAACTTATTTTAATGTTATCAAAATAATGATGTTTTCGGTTTTTCGATCATTCACATATTTATATAATTAGATCTAAACATGTTTTTTTCTGCCACTGAGCTACAAGCTATATTATTATGTCAGTATTAGGAGTCAATCTCTTTCAGTTTTGTTTACATACTTAACATTTTATTTTCACCTGTATTTAATTGTAACCAACCTATGTAACCAGCTAAATAAAAAAAGTTTCGCTTTTAGGTTTCAAGATTCGGGGTACAATCTTTTTAAGTTTTGGTTTTGAGATTCAACATTTCTGGTTTAGACCTCACTACTTTAGCAACTGTTAAGAATTAGAAATAAATCCTCACTCTGTTTATTCCTCTTCAAGATATAATAGGAATGTGTAATATTAATTCAAAGATTGGTATTACAATTATAGCTATCAAAACATACATCATTTTTAAGTTACCAATATTAGCAATAGGTTCCAAACCTTATCATTTTAAAAATTTGACGGATATATTTTATGAAGTACACAATTAATTTTAGTTCTACATCAGTAAAATTAGTATTTTCCTTTTGTCTACAATCAATAGTAATAGTGTAGTTTTAATGGAAAATAAATTACCAATTTTGGTGCTAAAGATGGTCAATCGAATAGGTATTTTTGATAGAATAGATTTTATATTTAAATTTTTAAAATGTAAAATGTTTTTAACTGTTTTAGAAGATCTTTGCTATCTAGTTTTAAATCTAACATGAATAATTGATCAACTTATTCGCTTAAATTATTTTAATTTTAACAAGGGATTTTAATTTTGTAGTTTTTGTACCACTAATTATTTATTTTTTAATTTATTAAACAGTAACATTTTATTTTTGAAATACTTCGCTATTGAGTAGATAATTAATTTAGTTACTAAATTATCACTAATTTTCTCTATATAAATGTTGTTGTTTCATGATCAAATTGTATTAAAAATGTAAATGATAAACTTAATTTCAAATATCTTCCTGGATTTATGAAAATGTAAAAACATTTCTAATCTGTTTGAAACTGTTTTGTATATAAGCAGCAAAAAATGCTGAACCCTCAGTTACCTAATGATGTAATGAATATTTTTCCAATCTATACTTTTGAAAGAGTAGGTAATGTAATGAAAAGTTAAAAAACATTTTTGTTTATATGGAATTATTTTTACAATCAAGGTAGCTTTATATTACCGAAATATTGTTTGTCGCCTAATAATTTTTTCTTTATGTAGCACATTGTTAAATTAATAAGATGTTAAGTATTATGTATATACAGAGTTTACTCTTGTTTATGATAACAGCTGATCCTCACTGTACATACACTGCTTGACTCAATAAAGAGAGAGATTTTGAATAATTTGTCTTTGATTACCACCTTTGAGAATAGAAAATTATATTCAGACTGGTTTTAGCCCCCCCCCCCCATATTTTGGGTACTTTTAGAAGATAATTAGTATGTTAGGTACTTACGTAATTAATTAGATGGGCCTTACCAATCACCCTAAAGTACCTTAAATTTCAGGACAGTTTTGAGGCTCTTGATTTTAAGTATGTAGATGGATATCTAAATCAATCAATTCAATTTGAGTTTTCACTTTCTTTAGAAATGACCAAGTCAGTGAAGAAGTAACATTGTGGTAACTATTTGTCCTCCAAATTTCCATTATTTTTTTAAAATTAGCAAAAAATATTAAATACCTAGTTTTGATTTAGGTAGGTTAGTTACAATACTTAAGATACAATACTGTTAAGAAAGGAAGAGGGATCCTTAGTGAGAAACGCCCTAAACAACAATCCCGAGGGTAGAAGACCTCCTGGAAGGCCCAAGTTGAGGTGGAGAGATCAAGTGAGAAGAGATCTGAGAAGAATGGGAAGAAGAGAGGATGAAGCAATGGATCGTGCAGTCTGGAGGCAGTGTGTTGGCGAGGCAAAGTACCTCCTTGGGTACCAAGAGCCACGGCAGTAAGTAAGTAAGTAAGTTACAATACTTATGCCTATTCCATCAAACACCTAAAATGAATAAAATGAAAATATGCCTCAGCTTTTACAAATAGTTCAGAAGGAAAATTGAAATTCCACTTCTTAACATAACAGGCCTATTATAGACTAACTGTATGTTTTTATCTTATCTATGAGTACCTAGTTAGTTAGGTCTTACAGCTCAATGGAGTGACATAAAGGCTAAGAAGTAAGGTTTTATGATTTGGGCAGTAATTTGGCTGAGATCAAGTTTGATATAGTTGTTCTTAGAAAACTGAAAACTTTACCCTTGAACTAGGTTGGATGAAGAACCAGAAATCTAACACGTTAGAAAGAAATTAGATCTTCAGGTTGAGTAATTTAACTTTGTTATCGTAATCTGATGAATGTTCTTTACTCCTTAAGTTCAAATCTATGACTCTATTTTTTTATTTTCTCTAAAAATGTAACTTATTTTGAAGTATTTACCAGTCACTTTCCACTTTAAATTCTACTATTATAAAAAAAAATAAAAACGTACCTACAAGCCTAAAGAATAAGAAATGAATAAATTAACATAAATTTTGAACTAAGCCGACAATGACGGAGATACTAAAAACCACGATTACTAGAAAAATACCCCCGCCGCAGCAAAACCTGCAGACTAAGCGAATTTCAACTTGTCTCATTAAATTTTTACCAAAATATTTCCATAAGACATATTTATTCTAAATTTAAAAAACATTAGATTTAACGAGTGCTTAGGTTTGCTGCTACGGGGAAGTAAAATGTTTTTTTTTACGATACTTCAATAGTAAAGGATGAAATAAATAAATTTGCCAAATTTTATCAACATATATCCATAAACAAGTAAACTACAACAGTTTTCATTTTCTCCATAAGAATAACATGGGAATAAAAAAATTACACTTTTTTTGAATTTTCTCCGCGACCATTAGGCATACAACGGTGCTTCAATATACTAAATTATTTCTTTTTTTAAGCTCTACAAAATGGTTTAGGAAGAAATTACAGCATTTTTTGTTTTTAGGGTCAAAAATGGTAAAACCCCATTTTTACCCCATAAAACCCACCATAAACCCCCGTTCCCATGGTGCGATTATGCTGGTTCGCGAACTCGTTCGAATAAACGTAAATTTACACGTTTGTACCAAATTTCATCAAAATCGGATCATTTTTGCTCGAGTTATCGCGCTAACGGACACATATATAAATAAATAAAAGTAGATATATTCATGTCACTTCTGGGCCAAAAAAGGAGCCACTCAAAAATTAAATGAATTTTCCTATTTTTTTATACAATATGCTATATTTTTTACCCTTCTAGGTCAATTTCTAACATATTCATATTTTTCTAGAAAAAGTATATAATTTTGATGAAATTTTCATGAATATGTCTATATTTTACATAAAATTTACTACAAACTGAAATGTTTTTAAAAACAAGTAAAATTTTAAAATTTTTTATTTAAATATTCTAAATATTTTATTTAAATTATTGTTTTTGTAAATAATATTTTTCCTATTTGAGTTATTCAAAATTTATTAAAAGTATTGAATTTCTCAGAAAATTCTAATGATATTTGATGTATTACAAGTCCATATTTCATTTTAAATAATTTTAAACTTAAACATGGAATGTTATCAAAAATGATAATCTTAAGATAAGAAGATAAGTATTGATTTAAATTAAAAATAAATGTCACCAATGAAAAGCTTGTTAAAAATTAGTGCTATTTCATATATTATACATTTCTGTGTGATTAAAGATAATGTAAAAATCAACAAAAACAAATTGTGTTGTAAATATAATCTTATTGAAGGAATATTAGTCTATGGCCTAATTTGTTTGGTCGATCTTTTTATGAAAATAAGTGATTGAATAAAATAATAACCAGTTGAATGTTAGTAAATTGCAGTGTGGATTAAAATAATTATTTTGATTTATCTAAACTAATCGAAAAGTATTTTATAATTAATGCTTAAAATGTATAATCAATGGTTAAATAGTTAGCTAATGAAACTAGCCGATTGAACAAAAAAAAAGTGTCAAGTTAGCAAAAATCTCGTCATTAGCTATCATAATGGGTGTGGCTCTGTCGACTGGCTGATTTTCTATGTATATTCTCATTTTGTTTTATGAAGAAATATTTAAAATAAGAGTTTATTGATGGTAAAAGTTTATTATTTATTGATTGAAGATGAAGTATAAAGAAGATTAACTATGAAAATTGTGAAACTATCGTGTTGTGAAGTGAAATGTGTTTGAAGTGTTCATCACCATATTTGGATTGTTCAAGTGTTTTTAACTAATATTTTAATAAGTAAAAGTGATTTATTGAACTATTTATAGACTATTTTTATTGTTTGCAATCATAACTTGTTTATAAAACAATCAGAATTTTCAAGGTCAAGTGATTGCTGCTTTGTTTGATAGTTTTTTGCCAAACCATATGACATTCAAGGACAGTGTGCTTCTAAAGCACGCTTTGATAAATCTGAATTGTACAGTAAATATTTTGTGTAGAAAAATTTAAGTGACTGCGCTGTTTTATTTGGCAGTTTTTTTTTTTTTTTTGCCAAACCAAATGATGTTCAACGAAAGCGTGCATTGAATGCACGCTTTGATAAATCTGAAATGTTTAGTAAATATTATTTGTTTATGTTTGTGTGAGTTATTTTGAATTCCTATTCAGTAATTTAACTGTTAATATCGAATGTTTCAACTTATTATTCGATTGTTAGTATCGAATGAAATTATTTGAAATATATTGTGTGTTATAACTTGAGTGTTTTTAAACCAATCTTAACCAAATTTGAAACATACACTCATTGAATATTAAAGAATGTTTTTGACTTATGTTAAGGGTAGTTTAATCCCTTATTTTGTATTTTATTTATAAAAATGTAAAAAATTATTGAATAATTCTAAAACTTCAACATTATGAAAAATTATGTTTAAAATCAATGTTTTTACTAAAATTTTCCAATTTAGGGTGAACTACCCTTAAACTAAAAACCTTAATAACTTCTTTGTTTTTAAAGATATTTTCATGAAATTTGGTATGATATATCTATAAGGTAAGTACAAATTTATTAAATAATAAAATTTAAAATATTTATTTCTTGTGACCTTGAAAATCAAAAATTTTTATTTATTAATATTTTTTTATGAAACAAATTTTAAATTAACAATAGTAGTCTCATTATTCATAAAATATAATAATATTTTGAAAAATATGTCAAAAAGCAGTAAATAAATGGTGGTTTTATAATAATTTTATTTGATTTCAGTTATATCATTTTTAATCACATTATACTCTAATAATCTTTCAGACACAACAACCACATAGCAATTAGTTTTACTAGCAACAGTTATATCATAATCAAAATCCATATTTATAATAATATCATTCTTTGAACCAGAAATATTAACAGGAGTTTTTGTTGTATCAATCACATATAATGGTCTATTTTCAATGAATTCTGTTGGATCATAATACATTTCACTATTGTTATAATAAACCTTTTTATAATCTTGATACATTTGATATACAATTCTAAATTTTTCATTATTTATATCTAGATTTATTAATTCATCAGGATAATAGTGACCATTTAATTTTACTCTAATATTTTTAATATACATACTATCAAATTTTGAAGTGTCATATAATTGATCATTAGTTCTACCTTTTTGAAAACCAATTATTATAAATTTTGGATTATAGATGTTTCGATAAATATTTGTTATATCAAAACTAACTGTTTTTCCAGTTATTGTCTTTTGTTCAATACATTGCCAATGATTAAAGTGAAATAGTATTTTTTCTTTTTTAGTTATTTCATTAATATATTGAATTTTACTTGTAGTTTTATACTCAATTATTGGAACTCTAATAAAAAAGTCATCAATAATTATTTTTCCAGCACTTGGTAATGTAGTATCATCAAAAGTTCCATCAACTTTTTTAGTTTTCCATCTAAAAATGGCATCATTATCTTCAGATCTAACAAAACATATATTGAATCCTCCTTTGTATATTGGAACATTAACATTTTCAAAGAAACCTAATCCAAAATGTGATAGATTACCCACAGCTTCAAATGTTTTTTTGAAATCTGATTGAAATCCATTACAAATGTTGGATACTGCTTCTGTTTTTGAATAAGTAACAGTACCTTTTATTGTACTCAATTGTCCAGGATATTCAATTTCCTCAATTAATTTATTATGTTTTCTAATTTCAATTTTTGAAAATAAGAATGGTATAAAATTATTAATCAACTTTACATTATCTGTAGCACTATAGTCTTTATCATCAGATTTTTTTAATGATCCTGAAATATAAAATTGAAACTTAGATGAACAAAATCCATCACCAAAATCAATATTAAATTCAGTTTTTTTGTTTGGTTCATTCAAATGTAGTTTAGATAAAGGATAAAAATTTTTATATTCAGCTCTTTCAATTTCATAAGTATTAGCCATTTATTAAGGAAAAATTTATGAAAAAATATGGAAAGAAAAAGGTTTTTTAAAACAAGTAAAATTTTATTAATTTTGAATTTTAATCAACTGAAATCTATTTAATCAACTGAAAAATGTTTAATCAACAGTATCATAATCATTTTTATCTTTAAAATATTGAATTTCTTTAACATTATCAACAATAAATTTAGCAGATAAGTTTTGGTTTTCAATAAGTAATTCCCAATCCAACATATATTTGTATTCTTCAATAAAGTTTTGAGATAATGTTTGGTATTTACAAATCAAATCAATATGATCTTTTAACTGATAATTTATGTATTCAGTAATAATCTTTTCATTCAAAATTTGATATTTAGCAATTTTTTCCCAATTCAATTTATTTTGAAACAATCTAATCATCTCATCATTCAATTCATATTTTTCTGAAATAATATCCCAATCTTCATTGGTTAATAGAAATTGGTTTCTGATAATGAAATAATCAAATGAATTATATAGAGCCATTTATTAGGAGGAAATTTTTGTAAAACTACTTTTCTTTGAATTACATATACAACATTTTGCTATAACCATATTTTTATTTTTTAATTTTATTGTTTGAATGTCTTTAGAATTGGTTTTTTGTTTACATTTAAGACAGTAAATAAACTCCATTTATATAGTAAAAATTATTGATCTTCTTGGTTTTCTGTATTAAGTTTATCTTCTAATATTTGTGCTAATCCAGCAGTTACTAATCTTATTTTTTCAGCAAGTTTATCTTCAAGTTGTTTTTCTAAATCTTCAACATACATTTTTAGATTAAATAATGAATTAACCAATTCATTTAAATCCTGTTTAGTTTTTGAATGATCATTACCAACCTTAATAATAGAATTTAAAACTTCATTTAACTCAGATTTTATGACAACATCATAGTCGTTAATTTACATTAAGTCGGTTTTACATTAACAATCCTTCTAGAATTAATACTTAAATAATTTTTGGATAGACTAATAGCATTAACCAAATTATTAGTTTTCTTAATATGGTTTTTTAAATCCTTATTAATATCATTAAAAATGGAATTTAATTTTGAATTAATATAATCATTTTTTACTTCAATTAAATCTTTTTTCTGTCTACCAAATAGATCAAATATATTTAATGAATCCATATTTATTAAGAATTAATTTATTGATTATGTTATCAAATCTTATATTTTTATTCAACTCATTTAATACAAAAACACACAAATGACCACATATAGGTGGATCATTATAATTTTGAATTTGTGAATCATTAAAAAATATATTGTCTTTTCCTAAATATTTAACAATTTCCTTAAAAGGTTTATTAACAATTTTTCCATAAGAATCAAAGTAATATTTAATTTTATCTTTTTTATAATAACATATCCAATGAGTTCCATTACCAGAAAAAGAATCTAAATTGACTACACCACATTCAAATTTATTAACAGTTTTTGGAAGCATATCTCTCATAAAAACACCTCTAAAATTCTTAATATTTTGACATAATTTTTCTAAATCAGCTAAAGTCAATGGGTTGAAATTTTTTTCTTAACATATTTTAATGTTTTTTCATCTAATCCAGATCCTTTTACATTAGCTAATTCTTGATCTAACCAATTTATAAATTCTCTAAATTTTGGAATAACATTGTCTTTTACTACTTTAGCTCCTCTTCTAACTTTTGGTGTTAAACTATTTATGCCAGGAATATAATCAGCAACATTTAATATTTCATTTAATAAACCACCATCTTTTATTTGTTTAAGTTGATTGTAAGAAAATTCAAGTCTTAATCCAGTATTTAATTTTTTATGTTTTTCTAATTTATTCAATTGTCTTTTAGTTAATAATAATACATCATTACCATTTTTAAATTGATCTATTTCAAATTGTATAGTCAAATTTTTATTTTTCTTAAAAGCAGATTTAATTTTAGATTTTTGATAATCAGTTAAATTTACCTTAACTTTCTCCATTTATATAGGTTAAAATTTTAATCCTATTTCTAATCCCATTCCAAATTTTCTTTTTAACCACATAGCACCTGATGTTGGTAAAGCAACTAATCTTTCACCTATATCATGATCACTAGATGTTGCTATATCCCATGCTTTATCTTGTAATATTTTATCAGCAATATCATTTCTAGATTCTGTATCTTTATGATCTCTATAAAATATATCATGTTCTTTAGCAGCTTTATCTAAATCATTTATTCCAGGATCACCTCTTTTTAATCTTTTTTGTAGCTTAGTTCCAGGTCCTAGATATTGAAAACCAGGTACATGCAATTCAAATGGTAAATTATTTATAAAATCATTTAATAATCCTGAACCTATAATTGGTGATGTTATAGTTGGTAATATTCTTTTTAAATATTTTATACCATCAGGTTTTTCAATTAATTCATCTAATTTGTTTGAAATAAAATCTTTGATAGCCCTTTTTTCATTGATAAAGTTATTATTTCCAGCTTTTTCTTGAGCATATATATAATTGATTATACTTTCTAATTTGTTTAAATCATCAATATATCTGTATTCAATTTTATTTTCTGAATATTTTCTTATACCAGATCCTTCAATATTTCCTTTAGAATCCCAAATAAATTTAATCAAATTCATATATTTATTACCTTTACTTGATTTTGGTTTTCTAGTACTTGGATCATTATTTTTATAAATTGAATCTGTTTCCCATAAAATTTTTGAGTAATTATTTAAATCATCTTGACTATATAAATTATCATCTGGTTTGTCTTTATATGTCAATAATCTCCATAAACCTTGAGTGCCAGTATATGTTTTACCATTAACAAGTAAATCATCATTATCAATTACTGTTATTTTATCACCAATCATAAATGATTTTTTATGTTTATCCCAATACAAACCAAATTTATCATCTTTTGCTCTAGGTAAATATTTTTGTGCAATTGGACCAATGATTTTATTTAATATTTGAGGTGAAACAATATTTGGATCTATAAATGTTGATTCTTCTTCAATAATTTGTTCTCTTATTGGTCTAAATGGAGTACTTGAAGGTAACATAAATTCTTCTTCAGATTGTGGTATTGATATGTTTGCAAATTGATTAACAATAGGTACTAAATCCATTAAATTTTTATTTTCATTTAAAACATCACCAATTTTATTTTCTACTTTACCAATTGCAGATGTTATTGGTTCATATGCTTTTTGTTTAATTTGTTCATAATTTTCATCAATTTTAATCTGATTTTTAAATTCTTTTATTAATTTTTTTTCAATTTCATCTAACTTTTTAGCTTTGTCAACAGTTATGTTATCCATTTATTAAAAGAAAAAATATGTTAACATAAACATAAATGATGTTAACATAAACATAAACCATGTTAACATAAACATAAACTATGTCGATTAAGCACAATCAACACTACACTAATGATTAATATAAATAAAACAAAAATAATAAGTAAATCTAAAATTAAACACAAACACATCATTTTTTATTTTCTGTAAATTTAATAAAAAAAATAAACACTAAAGATAAGGCAAATATTATTATAACAAATATTTTATCAACAATTAAATCAAGCATACACCACATTTATTTAGAAGAAAATGTTATATTAGAAAACTTATTCATATATTTTCCTTCATTTGTTTTTAATATCAAATTCATAGTTAAAAATCCATAATTTTCTTTCCAACAATCATTACAAATATCCTTAAATTCATTAAATGATATATCAGAACCTACAAAATGATCAAAAATTTGTTTTACATAATGATTATTTTGCTTAAAAATACATAACATATTTAAATTATTCCTTATTAATTTAATGTCAACTTTTGAATAACATTGTGAAAGATAAATACATGATATGTTTTTATGTCTACCCATTACAAAATACTCTTTTATTTTATCTTGATTTTCTAAAATACAATCATCAAAAACAATTAATGAATTTGGTTTACAATCATTTAATGAAATTATATCTTCACATGAACCAAAGAAATTTGCAACTTTTTTGTTAATGTTCATTTCAATATTTTTAAATCTATGTTGTAGTTTTATATATGCAGGCTGCTCTAATGATTTACTAAAAATATATAAATTTGTGTATGGTATCAATCTTTTATAGATAAAATTTAATAGTAATGTTGTTTTACCAGAACCACTTGATCCTATTATTAACAATCTAATTGGTTGATTATTCTTGATTTTTTCATCATATATATCAAATTTTATCTTATTTTTTTCCTTTAAAAATTTTTCCATTTAAATAAGATGAAATTATTTAAAATTATAGGCAATTCTTCAAAGATTGAACTAAGATTAGAACATCCAATTCATTTAGATGGAAATTATAGTATTGGTCTTTGTGGATTTTATTCAGATAATTTTATATTAAATGTACCAAATGATTATAAAAATATATATGGTTTTAGTATTATTGATCAAAACAAAACAATTGATCAATATTTTAATATAAAGAAAGGATATTACACCTTAGAAGACATAAAAAAATTATTTACAAAAAGTTTAACAGAATTTAAAAATAAATATGATAAATTTAATGAAAATGAATTTTTATTAGAAAACAATGGTCCTTTTATTGTAATAAAATCACCTGTTAAAATTATAGTCACAGCTTTCATAATTGATCTATTAGGGTTAAAAGATGAAATGATTGAACCAAATGTATTAATAAAGGGAATAAAATTACCAAAATTAAGACCTTTTGATGTTATTGAAATCCATTGTAATTTAGTTGAACCTAGCATTGAAAATCATAAAGATCATTTACATTTACATAGAGAATCTGAAATTTTATATTCTTTCTTTCCAAATATTGAATATGGTTTAAAGATTAGTGAAAAGCCAAATGAAATTAATTATGTTCCTTTAAAAAATATAAATAAAATTCAAAATATTAAAATTACTATTCAAGATAATGAAGGAAATTTATTGAATAATGAAAATGTAAGATCGATTGTGTATTTAAAATTAAAAAAAGAATCTTCTATATAAAATTAGATTTAAATGATTAAAAATATAAGTTTATAAAGGTTTAATTATCAAATAAACTATTGAATTTATGGAATTTATTAAGATGTAAGTCACTAAAATTGCAACCAGTTTAATTGATTAAAAAAAACAAGTTTGTAAAGGTTTATTTAAGGTTTAATTATCAAATAAATTATTAAATTTATGGAATTTATTAAATATTTGACGCGTCGCAAAAATCGCGACGCGTGAATAAATGATAAAAAATGAGTTTATAAAGGTTTAATTATTAAATAAACTATTAAAAAATATGAAATTTATCAAAATTATTAAAGTTTTTTATATCATAAAAATCTTGAAGTAGATTAATTGATTAAAAAAACAAGTTTGTAAAGGTTTATTTAAGGTTTAATAATCAAATAAATTATTAAATTTATGGAATTTATTAAATATTTGACGCGTCGCAAAAATCGCGACGCGTGAATAAATGATAAAAAATGAGTTTATAAAGGTTTAATTATTAAATAAACTATTAAAAAATATGAAATTTATCAAAATTATTAAAGTTTTTTATATCATAAAAATCTTGAAGTAGATTAATTGATTAAAAAAACAAGTTTGTAAAGGTTTATTTAAGGTTTAATAATCAAATAAATTATTAAATTTATGGAATTTATTAAATATTTGACGCGTCGCAAAAATCGCGACGCGTGAATAAATGATAAAAAATGAGTTTATAAAGGTTTAATTATTAAATAAACTATTAAAAAATATGAAATTTATTAGAATTATTAAAGTTTTTTATATCATAAAAATCTTGAAGTAGATTAATTGATTAAAAAAACAAGTTTGTAAAGGTTTATTTAAGGTTTAATTATCAAATAAATTATTAAATTTATGGAATTTATTAAATATTTGACGCGTCGCAAAAATCGCGACGCGTTAATAAATGATTAAAAATGAGTTTATAAAGGTTTAATTATTAAATAAACTATTAAAAAATATAAAATTTATCAAAATTATTAAAGTTTTTTATATCATAAAAATCTTGAAGTAGATTAATTGATTAAAAAAACAAGTTTGTAAAGGTTTATTTAAGGTTTAATTATTAAATAAATTATTAAATTTATGGAATTTATTAAATATTTGACGCGTCGCAAAAATCGCGACGCGTTAATAAATGATTAAAAATGAGTTTATAAAGGTTTAATTATTAAATAAACTATTAAAAAACATGAAATTTATTAGAATTATTAAAGTTTTTTTATACCATAAAAATCTTAGAGTAGATTAATTGATTAAAAAAACAAGTTTGTAAAGGTTTATTTAAGGTTTAATTATTAAATAAACTAATAGATTTTATAGAATTTATTAAGAAATAATCAAGTCACTAATATTGTGACTTGTTTAAATAATTAAAAATATAAGTTTATAAAAGTTTTAAAACTAAATAATATAGAGTTTGAAGAAATAAATTATAAAAATGATAAATGTAAATTATATAGTTCTATTAAAAATGATATAAAACAACTATTAAAAGAGAAAGAATTTATTAAATTGGAAAAAAGTAATATACCTATAAATTGTAATAATTCAACTATAAATATTACATATTAATTATATTTTGATCATTTTCTTTAAAACTATCTTTAACGTATTTTAAAACTATATGTAAAAATGGCATAATACAAAAATTAAATGTTAAGTGATAAACATAATATTGGTTGTACTTAAAAAGATAAACTAAATGTTTATTTGATATTTTTGTTTTATATAAATATAATTTTTGATCATTTTTACTATTTATTAATTCTTTTGGTATAATTATTATTTCCATTTATTAAAAATATTTTTTAATAAATTCTTTAATTTTAGTTCTATATGGTTTTAAATTTTTATCTTCTTTATTCTGATATATATTATAATTTTTATATCTAAATAAAAATATTTTACCATAAGTCATATTTGGATATAAATATATTATTTGGTTATCATTTATATTTAAAACTTCTTTTGGTATAATTAATGCATGTGGTTGATCGCTCATTTAGTAATATTTTTATGTCCCCAAGGTAATGTATCTACTCTATTTTCACATACAAATCTTTTATTATCTTTATTACTTAAAGCTAATTTGTTAATTCTCACTGTGTATAATTCATGTTTAAAACTTCTAATACATGTCATCTCTCTATATTGTTCCACATCATCAAACAAACATTTCTTAAAATCATTCATATTAATTGACTTATTTACAACACTTTTCTTGATTCCTTTACATTTAACTGGATTTTTCTTATCAAACTCATAACTGTATAGCTTTGATCTTAATCCACAATATTCTTCTAAAATTTCACCATTTAATTCATCTTTAAATTTTCCAATTACTTTTTTATTCTTTTCATTAAAACATTCATGATCTTTCTTATAATCACTTGTATCGAAATCATTTATATTTTCTTTAATAATTTTATAAGGATCTTTCTTTAATTCCACAAAGTAACTATCAGTGTCCATATATAATAGTTTTATATTTGGATCAAATTTCTTCAATTTTTCATAATAAAATTCATACATCAATAGCTTTGATAATTCTAAAACTGAAAATCCTATATAAATTGGTTTATCAAATTTTACTTTTTCTTTAATCATGTGAGAAGCAATACAATCGGTATCAAATATCTTAAATGTTTTAAAGTTTGGTTTTTTAGCTAGTTTTAATGAATATTCTTCATTACCTAATTTTATATCACATCTATTTCTAACATTTTCCATTGTCTTACCAAATACGGAATTATTCATTAATTTGAAGAAGTCTTTTTCAAAATCTGACTTTGATTGAGCTCTTAATTTTGTATTCAATTGAATATATTTTTTCATATAATTGTCTTGATCAAATGCAATCACTCTATTGACTCTTTTTAATTTTAATCCTTTTTTTAAGTAATATTTTAAGTTACTTGAATGAACCACATAGTCTTTTTTATTAAATAATGTAGTACAAAGCTTATTATTATAATGTTCAGGAGCTAATGGTAAATCCTTGTGATTATCATGTAATTCCTTTGGATATTCTAAATCAACATCTAAAATATAACCATAATCAGCATTTTCATCTAATTCTAATATAGTTTCTTTCCATTCATCAGTTGTATATACATTTGGATTCATCCATTTAATATCTTTATATGGTAGTTTTTGACTTAAGGCCCATCCATATAAATTGTTTGCATCTACATATAACATGTAATTTTCAGGTTTATTAGGATCATAATTTTTGGTATATTTGTTATTTGCTTTACAATACCTTGTAACACATTGAGAAATTCCACCTCTTATACCTTTTTCAATCATCAAATACATATCATAATCACTTATTAATTCTAATTCTATTTTTGTTAATTTTAACATAGAGTCCCATGCTAATGATGGTGATGTTAAATAATGTGCAGGATCTAATTGATAGTTCTTTAAACAAACTGATCTAAAATTTTCAAATATATCAGCTAATAGCATCACATCTTGAATATTGTATAAATCAGAATAATTTCCTAATGTTTTAACTTTTAATTTATTCCAAACTTTTAGATAGTATTTATAATCATCATCACTAATATTTTCATCAGTTAAAGAACTATAAAACTGTGCTTTATCTAATATTTTATCATAATTTAATTTTTCAATATCATCTATAAACTCATAAGGAAATATACCTTTAGAAGATAATATTTCAAATGTTTCATCATCTTTTTCAATTATATCAATGTTTTTTATAAATTTAGTCAAGTGTTTAAATTCTTTCAGATTTTTAGCTAACTTATCAATTGATGAGGCCATAAATCTAAACGTATCTACAAATGAGAATTTTACAAATTTTCTAGGTTTATCATCTTCAAATTCATAACCATATCCTGAATTTACTGAATAATTTATATATTTTTCATCAGTATTTGCTATTAAATCAATTTTACCATATTTTTTAGCTAATTCTTTGATAAACAAATGTGTATCATAGTTTGAACTATTATGACAAAACACAGGTATATTTTGTGGAAATTTTAGATTTAAATTACAACTTGAATGTGCTGCACCTCTAAATTTTCCTGTTAAATGACAGTGATCTCTTACCTTTCGTCTTGTGTCATTATCAAAACCACTAGTTTCACAAATATGACAAACACTTGCTTTATGATATTCAATTTCTTCATTTTTAGTTAAACTCATAGGCTTTTTGTTTTTCGAATTATATTTTTTAGCTATATACTTTGAAATCTCATCTAAGTATTCAAATAATTTATTTGGTACATTTTTCATTTCTTCATCTGTTTTTGCTCTATAACAAATTGGTTTATATATTTTATTAGTCACTCTAGAAACTAAATAAATTGTGAATCCATAAGGTATATGTTTCTGAATTTTATTTGTATATGAGTTGTTTGGATTATTTTCACAAGTATTAATCTTTTTCAGAATGCTTTCAAAATCCATATAAATTACAAAAGGATGTTCAAGTTTTTTACAATAATTTTCAAATTTAACAGTTTCACCAGGAAATGGCAAAATTGGTCGACAAGGTTCAAGAGATTTACAAATTATTAAATGTTCACTTAAATCTTTGTTTTTGTAAAAATGTGTTAAACATCTTCTACAAATGAATTTCTTATGTCTGTTACTTTTTGTTAATTGAGTAGAAACAAATTTACTTAAATCTGTTATCAAAACATAATGTGAATTATTATCATTTTTTATATACAATAGATCAATATCTAATCTCGCATTGTAATTTTCAGATATTTGTAATGGAACAATCTTTTTATCTTCATCAAATCTGTATACATTAATTGACATGGATATATAATTATATTTAGAATCAAATGATCTTTTTTCAAATAATTTTATATCTTTTAAACTCATTGGATAATCAAATTCTTTAAAAATTTCATCATTCAAGTAATTTTTATATTGTTTTACTCTATGTGGATGATCAAACTTTTTATCTTCATATTTATCAATAGCACATCTAATTGCATAAATAAAACAATATTCATCTTTATTTTTGAAATTTATACAACACTTTTTATTTTTTATTTCAATTGGTAATTCAACATATGAACCACCATTTAATGAATTATGTTTACTTAGTTTTAAATTTAAATCTAAACATCTTTTTAATGACCAACCAGATCCTTTTGATGGTTGATTTAAATTTTCTCTTAATATTAATTTTTTAAATTGATCATCAATAAATTCATCAGTGTTTAATATATCTGAACTTCTTAAAGGATAATACATTTGGGTTTTTTGACTATCACCATTTACTAATTGTCTTTCATATTCACAAGATAATGATAACTGACCTCTTTTATTTTTAAATTCTTGTTTTTCAATCAATTTTTTAATTTCATTTCTTTGTGATTCTAAATATTCAGATATATCTAAATCATCATTTGAATTTGTTAAATAATACTCTTGAAAATAACCTTTTAATGATGACACTTCCTGAATATTTATTACATTTTCCTTTGGAATTGGTTTATTTTTTAAATGATCAGTTAATAATCCAATCAATTCTTTTCTAGTTTTATCTTTTATTTTAATACCATTTTTAATTGATAGATTTTGAATAAATTGTAATGATCTATATTTTAGATTATTAGGATTTTGTTTGATATTATTTAATCTTTTAATTAGTTCATCTCTATTTAAATTGTCAACATTTCTAACAGATAATTTGTTAGCAATTTCTTTTAATTTTTCACTGTTAAATAGTGAATAATTTGTTGGATCATATGACTTCTTAAATTCTTTTAATTGATCTAAATTTTCGTTTTGATAATCAACTATTTTATTTTGTTTACACCAAAGTTTTAAGTTATTAACTTCAGTTTCATATTTAGTTTTATTTTCAAAATGTTTCTTTGAATTATAATGTCTATTATAATTTTTAGATAATATATTCTTATTACAATAAGGGCATAATATATTTTTATTTGTACGCTCCATTTATTAGAAGAAAAATGTGCACGATTTATTAAGAATAATTTTATTTGAAAAAATTATTGTTGTAAAATATAAATATTAAGATAAATATTTATGTGTTAATTTAAAAATTATAAAGTATTTTAAATAAAACTTAAACTTTTTTAAACCAGTAATTTTTTTAAATAATACTTTCAAAAATTAATATTATTTTTATGAATTTTCTAATTTATTTATGTTTTTATTATGAATTTTAGTTTGTAAATGTCTTTGAAGATAACTAAGCCATTTTAAATCTCTACCACATTCACAATGGGTTGTGACTCTCATCATTTTTCTAACACATTCAATACAAATTGCAAATTTTTTATCTTTACTATAATAATGTTTATGAAAATTTTCCATATCTTTTGTTTCCTTACAATTCAAACATACTTTTTCACTTTTTTCTTCTACTATAATATTATCATATAACTTTTTTCTATAAATTAAATCACATTCTTTACAATATGAAAGTAATCCATCTTTATATTTTTTATTTTTATAAAAATTATTAATATTTTTTAATTGTTTACACTTTGAACATTCCTTCTCCATTTATATAGTATAAAATTTTACAAATTAGTTTTCTTCAATTCATAATCATAAAAACTACCAAGTATATCTTCATCATTCAAGTCTTTAATACTATATGTAACAGGATTTGTATTATTAATTCTGGAAACAACAAATATTTCTCTTGACCAATTGTTTTTATATTTATTTGAAAAAGTTGATTTTTTGTTTCCTATTCTAACTCTATCATTTATTTTAAATTTAGATTTTGTAATTATTTTTGGTGGGATATATTTAAAAACTGTATTTAATAAATCATTTTCATTTTCTTTATTTATCTCAATTGGTTTCATTTTAATTGTTGAATGATATGAATTATTATATTCTTTAACTATTTCTTTAAGAATATCAATCCATCTAAAATTTTTATTAATTTCAAATAAAACTTTCATTTTTTCATTTTGAGTCCTATTATATCTTTCAATAATACTTGATTTTTCTTCATTTTCTGTATGATACATTTTAATATTATATTTCTTTAAAATTCCATTAAATTCTTTATTTACAAATTCTAATCCTTTGTCTGTATGTAATAAGTTTGGTGGTTTATGGCCAATTTTTATTGAATCTTTAATTATTTGTTCAAATGCTATAGATACATGTTTTCCATCTTTTTTCTTCAATGGTTTTGACCAAACATATTTAGAAAATGTATCAATAACATTCAACATGTATTTATAACCATCATTTTCTTTTTCATAATTTTTCATAATGATTAAATCAGCTGCCCATAAATCATCAATACCTAATGTAACTATTTTTCTTTTTCGAAATTTTTTTCTTATTAGAGCATGAATTTCTTTAGCTTCAATTATTTGATCTTTTTTATTTAATTCCTTTTTTATTATTGGTTTAATTTCCTTTTTAATTATTTTACTTTTATTTGTTTTACAAATTGAACATTTAGTAGCAATTCTAAACAAACCATTCTTCATTTCAACAATTTCTGGATAAATATTTTTAGTTTTCTTCTTACATTTATGACACTGAATAAGTTCTTCCATTTAGATATAAACATTTTATATATAAATGGATATATGTTATAAATGTCGTAATTTTAATAACTTTACAATTACTAAAAATTATATAGGATGTAATATATGTAAAAAAATTATTTTTGAAAAAAAGATTAATAAACGAAAAAATAAAAACAAACATCTTATAAATATTTTAAGAGAATTTAATCATTTTCAACCATATCGCACACAACAATTAATCAATGAAATCTATACGTTATGTATTTTAGACAATAGTTTTGAAATAACACCTAAAAATATAAAATTATTCTTAAAACAAAGAAATTATACAAACTGGATATTTTACTATCAATTCTTAAACAAAATATTCAATATTGATTTTGAATTAAATTTTGAAGATAAAAGAAATATTACAGTAATTTTTAATGCATATTTCAGTTTTACAAAAAGAAATATATCATTTAAAAAACTATTACCAATGATTTTTAAACTTTTAGAATTAAATTTTTATATAAAACCAGAATTTGATAATATTTTTTTAAAATTCTTAAAACATCTATCAACTTTAAATGATCCATGCATAATATATCAACATAATGGTTTTTCTGATAACATAAGTGATACATCAGATATTATTTAAAAAAATAGAATTTTAAATATCACACAACAGTTCTAACAAACTGTTGTGTGATATTTAAAATTATTTTCATATATTTCAATTATTAACTGTTTAAAATTTCTATAATTATTTTTTGTAATAAATGGATCTATTAGAAGAGATTAATAATATTGGAGAATGTAAATTCAAAGAATATAAACCAATAAAAAGTTTAGAATTGAATACAAAATATAAAATAGAAAAATTTGAAAAAGTTAAAGATAAATATGGACCAACAATTATTGTTGAATTAGAAAAATGTAAAGTTCATTTGCCTCATAGATTTATTAATATATTTGATGAAAAAACAATTAAAGAATTAAATAAAAAAGATTTAAACTTAATTATTACTGAAATTAAAACATTCAAAGATAAAGAAACTGTTTTAGTTAAATTTGTATAAAAACTACTCATTAAATTTTAAAATTTTACTCGTTTTTAAAAACATTTTGTTTTGTAGTCAATTTTATGTAAAATATAGACATATTCATGAAAATTTCATCAAAATTGTATACTTTTTCTAGAAAAATATGAATATGTTAGAAATTGACCTAAAAGGGTAAAAAATATAGCATATTGTATAAAAAAATAGGAAAATTCATTTAATTTTTGAGTGGCTCCTTTTTTGGCCCAGAAGTGACATGAATATATCTACTAATAAATATATATATATATATATATATGAATTTGAACGGATGGTGTTTTTGACCTCTGGGGACCTCAAAACGAAAAAGTAAATCGGTCCCGGGTCCAGGTCTTACCATGAGACCTACGGTAATAGCTTATTCCCTATATAGGAAATTCGCTAATACCGGTATGGATCATAAACATAAACAAATGACGTTGGTGGCCTTAATCCTGTACTAATCTAAAAACCCTCTAGCATTAGCACGCGGATGAGAGGTAGAGCGCACCTTTAATGTACTCTAGTATAAAAACAATGAATGAACAATTCCCAACTAGTTACGCTCATTTATTCATAAAGGGCGGGATTTTACAAAGAATATTATAATGGAACATTTTCTTATTGTGATCTTCACGTGGAACTGTTAGTTAATATACCATGCCCGAAAATTTTGGACGTGGAATGAACCAGCAAAACGATGGAAATGAAATGAAACAACAGAACACCGAATTTGAACCACTTCACTTTTTAGTTCACCGGTTCTCGGAATGGGCACACGGGAGGGACTAAGGCTAAAGGTGTAGTGACGTCATCTCTAGTGGCTAATGTCTTCTCTTGAGGCGACACGATTACCGTAACGAAACGATGTGGTTTCAGCGGCGTTCGTGGCTTGGTTGGTAGCGTATCGGATTGGTGTTCAGGGGGTCCCGGGTTCGTATCCCGCTGGCAGCACTAACTTTTTGTCAACAAATTTTTCATATCAGCAAGTTTGGTTGGTTAGGTTAGGTTATGACAGTTTAATTTTATAATACTAAATTTTAAAATTAATTTTATAATTAATTAAAAATTATAAGTAATCATTAATTAGGTTTTCATCTTATATAGTTTTTATATCATCAGCAAGTCTGGTTGGTTAGGTTATGTTATGACAGTTTAATTTTAAAAATTAAAAATTTATTTTATAATTTTAAAACAATATTTTATAATTAAAAAGTTAATTTTATAACTAAAAATTAAAAAAAATATTTAAATTTTTTCAACTTAGCAGTTCTAGCGGCGAACGCTGACACTACAAGATATGTTAGCCTTAGTCCCTCCCGTGTGCCCCACCGTCCAGTTGTCGCCTCACCTCACCCTGAACCCTGATTATTCATTAAGATTTGAGGTTAGACTTGCGAATTGAGAAAGGATAATACTGTAACTATGTTTAAGTTAGGACACGCTGTTGTAGGCATGATCCATGTTCAAGCATTGCCAGGTAAGTTTCTACTTTACATTCGAATTGTTTCTGCTGCTGCTCTGTTATTGGATTTGACCGTAATTGTAATTGCTGTATACCTGGTTGATCTTTAAAGCTGTTGCTGTTTGTTTATTTTTGTTTTTGACTATCAAAATCCAAATCCAACCAACCTATCCAGTGACCAGGACCAGTACCACTTCCAGTCCACTAGTCAGTCCAGTCCAGTATAATTATCTGGATTGAGTCCAGAAAATCCCGTTTTATCCCGCATGAAATCTTTGTTGTTTGTTCAATCCCGTGTTATTTGACGTTTAGTGTTTGGTTGTTTTAACATTGCTTTTTATATTTTCTTTTCAGTAATTTAATTAATGGGGGCTATTTTTTCTCAAAATATCAATATAAATAACCAAAACAGACGGCATAGCTGAATATCCTGTTGTCTCCCGCATCTCGTTTGAATCCCGATCGGCCGCTCATGGTCTAAAAAAAAACTCGTTTTCGGGCGGGATATTCGCGTATGATGTGGACACTGGACAAGGCCATGGCGGCCACACTAGAAACTGTGGCGGGTGGCCTTGGTATGGAAATTGGAAACACCGTACCGTGTCGGTTCAGTCAGTTCAGTGTCTAAAATCTAAACCTATAGCTGTTAGCTGTAGCATCACAGATACAGAATATATAGATACTTAAAGGAGGCACCCGACCCATGTTATTCTTTTTGAGAATAACTGTTGTAACATATTATTAGTATGTTATATGACATCTCTTCCTTTGGAAGAACCTTTAAATAGTATTAAAATCGTATTGGTGGGCCTTTTGTAGTTATAAACACTTCGGTGATTTCATCAGTGTAATATGATTTTATTTAAAAAAAAGAATATTTGTTGGTAAGACATATTTTAACTTCAAAGGAAGGTATATCCGTTACAGTGTAAGTTTGATTTTTCCTTCATCACGTCACGTCAGTTCATATCGTACTTCTGTGCCAATGAATGAACCCTCTAGCATAGTTTTGAGAAATTGATTGTGGGGTTTCTATTTCTATTGAAGCTGGAATTCCTTGACATGGGAATGTCAGTAGGTTGTCTCAGCATTATCAATAACATAAAGTTGTCAAAATAATCTCTCTACGGAATGTTAGGTGTTGTGGAGTACTTGAAGTGAAAACTGTTGGAGGCCTCCTCATTTATATGGTCTTGGCGGCTTCATTGGCAACAAATAATGCAAATGACATAGCAATGGGACATTTCGAAAAAGCAAAAATACTGTAAATTGGCTGTTACGTATATATTGACGTTTACATATTGGTAATCAACGTATCTTATAAAGGATTATGTGATCTAGTTTAAAGGAATATGAACTTTCTGTCATAGTAGCTGCTTAAATCATATTTTCTCTCGTACCATATTTTACAGCCAAAATGTAGAGTTATTTTCAATAATGTTACCAACCAAGTGTGCCAAAGTCTGTAATATAGGCAGGTGCAAATAATTTATCAAGATGGGTACCATTTTAGGCAAGGTTTCTATGTTTGGATTTTATTAGACACAATTAATATAAGAGCAGACATTTATACATAAATATTTGATATGTGTAGAATAATATGATAAAATGTAGGCAAAAGTGGTGAAAAAGGCAGACACCTACAAAAGCAGATAACAATAGATAAGATAGTTCAATAAGAAATAATTTAAGAATTGCTGTGATAAAAGGATTTTCCACTGATTTCGTAATGGAACGTTATATTGCAAAACATGACATGATAAAGAGGAAAATTAATTTTAAAATCAGAAGAAAATAACATTGCAAATACTTATTTGGTACAATTCAGTTACTCCCAATAAATATGTGAAATACAATTTAAAAATGAACAGCTGTTTTATTAAAAAGTACCTATTATTCACACGGCCAAAATGTAAACAACTCTGTGGAAAGGCTTCTGGGGCAGAGCCCTAAGGGATTTTGCTTAGTTTTTCTTTTGATAACTCATGTACAGACCAAGACCTTTCTTTGGACATCCCTACCAAGTTTCTACGCCCAGCCGTTCTCTCAAATTAGTGGAGACAAAGTTTCCAATTAAATATTTAAATTCCCCCATGTTAATCTTATGGGAGAAAATCAAACTTTGATGGCCTGTGGGACAAAACCCGAGGATTTTTACTACATGAATTGGTGAAATGGGGCATCTACACAAAAAATACTTGATTTTGACACGTCGTTTGTAAAAATCCATCCATTATTAACGGAGGAGTACCGGTAGTGTTTTGTAGAAATCGCCTTCACATAAAGGATTGATACAATCACACAAAATAATCTTTATAAATAAGTTTAATTAAAAGCCAATTATTACAGTATTGTTCATAAGGAATAGTTAAATAGGTACACGGTTTTCTCTCTTCTTTTTATATTTTTTTGGGTTTTGGGGTTTTTAAGTTTTTCTGTGTTTTTTATAGTTTTGTTCCATTTTTGTTTGTTTTTTTATTTTTTTATTTTTTTGGGGGTTTTTAAACTGGACCGCCATCTCTTTTGCTGTTATTCTCCTTTCTGTTTCCTGTTCCTCTTGGTTGTTATTACTTGTGCTTCTTTTCATTACAATCTCTTGGTTGTTATTACTTGTGCTTCTTTTCATTACAATCTCTTGGTTGTTATTACTTGTGCTTCTTTTCATTACAATCTCTTGGTTGTTATTACTTGTTCTTCTTTTCATTACAATCTCTTGATGTTATTCTGACTTACGAGACCTTCTCTAGTTGTTGACTTATGCTTTCATTTCCTATTCTCTTATGATGTTTTCACTTATTCTAATCTTTTCTTCTCCTGTTGTTATGCCTATCGATTTCCTTCTTCTTGGTGTTATGGCCTCCTGTCTCCTTTCCCTAAACCTTTCTCTCGTTGTTGTTCTTCTCTTCATATTCGAAATTTCTAGGTGTTCCTTATGATGTTTTCACTTATTCTAATCTTTTCTTCTCCTGTTGTTATGCCTATCGATTTCCTTCTTCTTGGTGTTATGGCCTCCTGTCTCCTTTCCCTAAACCTTTCTCTCGTTGTTGTTCTTCTCTTCATGTTCCAAATTTCTAGGTGTTAAAGACTTACCGGTACTCTTACTCTCAGTGTTTCTTATGCATCTTATTTCTGAACCCCTCTTCTCTTTTAACTCAAAACTCTCCCTTCTCTTCCGTTTTCTTCTCAAATTGCAGTCTGAAAAAACAACAAAATTATCCAAATGTGTTCCTACTTATTTCACAATATTTTTGTTGTCATTACAATAATTTGTTAATATAGGAATTTTTCTATACTATGAGAAAAAAATCATTCACCTACACCCTAAGTTGTGATCCAGTAAATGGCAGAATTAATGGTCGTTGAGTAGGCCTACATATATTTAGAAAGTTTAACATGATAAATTTAAAACCAAGCCTACTTCAAAATTTTAATTTTTCCTAGTAACTTAATTTTTTTTCTTAATGATTTTCCAACTCTAAGGTATTAACCATCGAGTAACCTCTTATTCTATCAAAACCATAAATCTGTAAATCTGAATATTATATTTCTAAAAAATATTTCGCAAACTATTGGCTGAACACAACATTTATGTATTTTGAAGATAGATTGATTACTCACATTAAGTTACCTAAAACTATGTTCCAAATCCGGGTATTTACTCTTAGAATTGTCCAATTTGGGTATTTTTCTTCAGGTTGTCGTCAAATTAGGTTCTCGAATCAGGTTAATTGTCATATCAGGTCGTCATGTCAGGTTCTCGAATCAGATTGTCATATCAGGTCGTCAAGTCAGGTTCTCGGATCAGGATGTCATATCAGTTCGTCAAATCAGGATGTCCGTCAAGTCTAAAACACAGAATATAAATACATGTTAGTTAAAAGTATACATTTTGCAACATAATTTTGGCTTATTAAAATCTTAAAAATATACTAACAAAACAAGCAATATAATATCAATAAGATAAAACTTATTTATTATAAAATATTAAATATTAAAAAAAACACCAAATAATCTGATCAAAATATACTTATCCATAAACAAGAAAACAACAATTAATTTACTGATTCTCCGTAAGATTAACATCGGAATTTGAATTTTATAGTTTTTTGGATATTTCTTTGTAATCATTAGGTGTACAACAATGCTTTAACATACTAAATTATTTGCTTGTTTTTTAGATGTATAAAAAATAGGAAATGGTTGAGAAAGAAACTGTGAAATTTTATATTTAGTAGATAAAAAATGGGGATAACCCATTATTTTTACCTCATAACCCTGTTACCATAGTCCAGATTGTCTTTCTGACTTCTGGGGAAGTCAAAACAAAAAGAAAAGTGTCCCGGGTCTAGATCTTACAATAAGACCAACGGTAAGCTTAATAAGATATTTGTAATTGTAAAAAAAATTATAAAGAAAACTTTGTGTCATGCACAAGATCCAGTTCATGAACATGATAAAACACGATAGTGTCATCAATCAAACATTTAAACAATTTAATTTCCGCAAATGAAATGTTTATGTTATCATCTATATAACATAAACCAGAGCAAAAATGTTATTGATAATATCCTTCATGTAAGCTGTAAGAACAAGGTTTTTTTTAGAAATTTTGATTAAATTAATTAATATACTACTCACTCAGCCAGGTTGTGTAACTGCTTCCAGCTTCCGTCTGCTGCAACAAGAAATGTATAAATTGTGTGTAATATAAATAAGAGTTAAAAGATTCCTTTGAAGTTCTTTATCACAAATATGTTTGGAACCTCATTTCCCCACTTATGTGTCGCTAATCGATTAAAATTTAAAACTTAGTTTTATTTTTCAAAATTAATAAGAACCGCCTCAAATTAAAAAAAAATCTTTTGTAAAAAAACTTTTACTATTTAACATCATAAAAAAAATGTTAAGAGAAAATTTGGTAAAATAGCAAAAAATTATTTGATAATTAGCCTAAAAATCTCTTTCAATAGTCACAAGTTTCTCCCCTACACCTTTTTTTCTGTAGTAGTAATGAAAATAAAATCATTGTTAAACATAGTTAGACTTAATCCTGTCTTAATCCGAAAAAGGATCTCAATTTGAGACATTGGACAGTTTTCCTCTCCTACGCATATCTTGGTTTTACCCGTCACAGCAAATTGTCACTAACTCAACAGCTCTTGTAATGTGCATTTGGTTTATGTGGATATTTTTAGTTTAGATAATGATCCCATTCTAAATGGGTCCAACCCAAAGTTTAGTCACTTTGTGTTTTAAGAACAGCCTAAACAAACATAGCATCTTAGTTGTTAAAACTTACAAGTTAAGTAAAAGTGGCACAAACTCACCTCTTGCTTTTCTCACACTAACTTCAAATCTCAAATTTCACTTTCTTCAAACATTCCATCGCTTAAATCCAATACATTCTTATCCTGCACTGATATTCTTATCCTTCAACACAAACTCAAATCTCACCATTCTTCCTTTGCTTTAATCCTTAATACATTCTTATCCTTCAACACAAACTCAAATCTCACCATTCTTCCTTTGCTTGAATCCGTAATACATTCTTATCCTTCACTGATATTCTTATCCTTCAACACAAACTCAAATCTCACCATTCTTCCTTTGCTTGAATCCTTAATACATTCTTATCCTTCACTGATATTCTTATCCTTCAACACAAACTCAAATCTCACCATTCTTCCTTTGCTTAAATCCTTAATAAATTCTTATCCTTCAACACAAACTCAAATCTCCACCATTCTTCCTTTGCTTAAATCCGTAATACATTCTTATCCTTTACTGAACTCCGTCTTCATAATTTGTTCTGTTCCTTCACTTAGGTACATACTTTTGTACATTCTTTAATAGGTACTTTTTTAGTCCTTCTTCTTTATTGCTTCACATTTCCAATCTCATTTTGTTCATCGAAAAACCACGTCCAGTTATATTTGTTTGGTTGTTTGTTACAAAAATTTAGTTTGTGTTATACTAAAATTTTGTGAAATTTGTGATAGCTATTTAAAATGGACTTTGTGGATTGTGTATATACCACGTTTTTTTGGTGTACTTCTGTTTCTGTTGATGCTCTGCGATGTGGTTGATTGGTCAGATTGGTTTATGTGGATTGGTGTAGATGAATCTTCAGAGATTACAAATGTCACCCTTAACCTTGATGATTGACCCTCTCTGGGGATTTTTTCAATTTTTGTTGCTTTCACTCTTCCTGATCTTTTCTTGTCCTCTGAATTTTGGGGACAGAACATTTTTACTACGGAATTTAAAAATTCCCTGCAAAAACACATTTTTGAAATTTGGTTTGTCAAAATTTGGTCTATCAACTAAAAATTTTTGTTGAAAATATATTTCGTATCCATAGCAACTTTTTTCTTGTAAGCGTCTAGGCAGCCAGTGCAACTCCAAGGATCGTGGATTATACAGGGTGTTATTAACGCAACCCTAATTACAAGTACAGTATAGAGATTCACTGTTTAGAAACAAGACAAGTTAGCAGACCTGTGCCTTTTCTCTTCATTAAAAATCCGCTGATATGCATTATGCATTGTTTGTTAACTTGGTTGTTATTGGGAATTTATTGTGAATAATCTTTTTCGCTTTCAAGATGACCGCTTGCAATCTTCAAGAAATAAAAATACCCCCGCCACATCAAACCTGCAGACTAAGCAAATTTTCATTTGCCTGATTGGATTTATAATAAAATTTCTCCTTAAAAATATCACATTTATTCTACTAACTAGCAGAGGTCCGGGGTTGATGTATATGTTTAAATGGTGCTTTCAATAAAACAAATAAAAAACTCAAAGCTTGTGTTTTGTGTTTAAACATGTTAATAATTTAGTAAGAAATTAATGTATTTTCAAAATTTGATCAAAATAAGTTTATAAACAAGCTAACAAACAGTTGACTTAATCCATAAGAATAACATTGGAATTTTAAATTTAAACTTTTTAGAATTTTCTTTATAACTATTTTAGGCACATAATAACTTCATTATATGTACTAAATTAATTAAATGTGTTTTAAGCTCTACAAAATGGTTGGGAAAGAAATTGTGAAATGTTGTGTTTTTAGTGTAAAAAATGGGGACCCCCTATTTTTACATGATAATTCCATTGTCTGACATTTTTATTTATTTATTTTTTTAAGTGGGCCAGACTTTAAGATGAGTTCATGGGATTGCAGTGCAGCTAGCACTAGCGTAGCTAGGGTGCTTATTGTGCATTCACAGGTCCTAAATCTCCGTCAAATCCCAGGTCCTTTGTGAACCATGAGATCTTTTTGACTATGGTGACCTGTTCTTCCCTTTGATCTCCAGTCGATAGGCCAAGGGATCTCATGCACGACCTTCTAGGGCTGGGCACATAAACATCACGTGGAAGGATGTCTCCTCCTCCTCTACACCTTTCCTACATAAGAGGCTTTCAAATTGAATTCCCATCTTATGTTAATGTCGGCGGAATACCTACCCAATGGCCGCTGATAGAGATGAGGTAGCGAACTCTGGGTTTCACCATTCTTTAAGTTTGTGCAAACACTTAAAAATGAGGTGTCACTTGAAGGTTTTTTACATTTATCATTTTTGAGTTGCCCCCAAAATCCCTCCTTTTTTAAGGGACACTAGAAAATTTCAAAATCATAATAAAACTTCCTGCTAAGATTGCATGACCACCAGAAGGATATCTTTGTATATTGACTTGGAAAAATATTCTACGGGGGGACTTGACTTTTTATTGACCCTGTATTTAAATATATATGAATTTGAACGGATGGTGTTTTTGGCCTCTAGGGACCTCAAAATAAAAAAGTTAATCAGTTCCGGGTCCAGGTCTTACTAAGAGTAATACGGTAATAGCTTATTCCCATTTTGGGAAATTCGCTAAAAACTTTTCTTGGGGTAAAAATCTATTCAGTCTTTTACTGGTAAAAATATAGTTAATATTGTACAAGGCCATAGATTAAGCTTGAGTAAGGTATGCTTAAGTGAAATATGCTTATAATCTAAGACAAGACCCAACTCACTCTTAGAGGTGGATGGGTGTTATACAAGATTTAACCAAAATGTCAATTCAGTTATTTCAGTATAACAAATAGCTTTATGCTCTTTTTCCTGGTAATGGGAGCCTGCTTGTAAACTTACCAAATAGTTTTGTTTAATTGTGGTAATTGTTTATTCTGGTAAAGGTACTCCAAGAAATAGTTTGACAGTACAGAAGATCATTGAAGCAGCATGCAAGGACGCGGAGATCTACAGTAAAGGTGGAGTTGTAAGTTGATTTTATGCAACACATTTCAAATTAGATTTCAGCAAAGCTACAAAACTTTAATGTTAAATCAAACTTATCCCTTAACTTTTAACGGCTCACTTTGGTCATAAAAGAATTTAAATCATGCTAGTCGTTGAAAAAATCTGCATAAGCTTTGATACCTTTTGCTTTGTATGGTTTCAAAAATATTTTTACACCAGGTCACTAACCAGGTTTGAAATGCTCTAATTATTTAATTTTTACAACTATGGTCGCTGTTAAAATCTCGATCCTAAATCAGGATTATAGGTCAAACGAGGTATTAATTTAAGGCCACAAAATAATGTTTCTGAAAATTCAATACTGTTAACCAACTCTGATTGGTTGAACTCAATGATTGCAAAATATCTAGCAGATAAGAAGTTTAGCTATGCCCAATATCACTGTTGGATAGGATACACTATAAAGTGTTCTAATTCAAAACCATATTATGTGAATGGGAGTTGAGTATGATGATGACTTGAATAGCTTTAATAGTGACTAAAGCCAGGTTTTCCTAGACGTGGAAACGGAGAACGGATTCGTCTTATCTTAGGTAATTTAATGTTACTGTTTTCCTAGAAGTGTAGAGAAACAGCATGTTAAATGCTTTTCCGCTCTCCATGTTCGGCTTCAGCGTCTAGGAAAACCCAGCTTAAGACCAGATGTTTCATGCATTCATTGAAAGCTTAATGATCAAGGATTGATGTAATAAATATGTCCCACACTTCAACAGAACGCAGTTCTTGTTGAGAACATGCACGATTTGCCTTACTTGCAACAACATCAGCTGGGGCCTGAAGTGACGGCTACTATGACAGCTGTTTGTGCTGCTGTGAGGAGAGTCTTGCCTGAACATATCAGCTGTGGGGTTCAGGTAAATGAAAATCATTCACTTATAAACTTACATAGTTATGTGATAATTATTTTTCATTGAATTTGCTTATGACTGATTATTATATCAATGAACTAACTACTCCAGTCTATTGAGTTTGCTTATAAGCCTCTTTAGTTCTTGTCTACAAGTAAATCTCTTCATTTTAAACTTGCTGTAGATTTGTTTTAATTCCAGCATTAGATCCTGGATTGATTCAAGCGGGGCAGACCTAGTCCGAGTGTGTCAGCCACCAATGGGCTTTTTGTGCTCCCCGCTTATTGCATCAGAGCCTGTCAAACCTGAGTTGCTAGAACTGCTGCATCAAATCTATGAGCTCCTCCTGAGAAAGGTGTCTGTCCCTTGTCATGGTCCAAGAGTGTTTTTCCTTACCTCATTCAGTTACAGAGTAGGTGATCTGCTGTCTGATCGGACGGCCCACACTTTGTCTCCATTGTAGATCCTCAAGCGATGTAGGTACAATCTCAGGAAGCTATGACCTGTGTTATCTGTCTGGGGAGGCGAGAAGAGAGCGAGCTTGCTTACCCAGCGATGCTGAAGCCTAAGCCATCTTCTTCTCTCCAATCAGGTGCTATTCCACAATGCATTTTTGGAAGTCTCCTATGTGCTTCCTAACTATTTCTTTCTCAAGCCTCATTTTCACCACTCTTCCTTCAACCAACCTTTTTATGTGAATCACCCTAATATTTCTATTGTAAGTTGATCTAATACTGACATAAATATTCTATCCGTCCCTCCCCTTTTAATAGTTTAGGTTGGAAAAAGATTAATGACGAGAGTTTTCCGATTAGTCTTTGACTCTAGGAAGTTTCTAACTTAAGACATTTTTACTAATTATATTGTTCTGTCACATCCAAACTAGGTTAAACATCTTTGTTACCCTCCCTTTTCCCCTTTGTACAGTCAATTTTTTTAACCGCTTGTATAAGGCTGTATTTAATGTTGAGTCTATCGAATGAATTCTCTAAAATTTAATTCAACAACCAATTCTCTGATGGGTGTACCAACAGGATTGCGTTTTTGATGACTACAAATTCACTCAGTAGTATGAAGAACATGGAAACCAAAGAGTGATGTAAAGAAATTCTACGTCACTGCAAAATGTTTTTGATACTGTAAATATAAAAAATGTATTCCCTAGATATAAGAATAAAAGTGTAGTACAGGCTGTAACATGGTGCAGGTACTAGCAGGTGGTAACCAGCAAGCCCTCGCAGTGGCGTTGGCTTCAGGGTTTACCTTTATCCGAGCGGAAGGGTTCGTCTTCTCCCACGTGGCTGACGAAGGGTTGATGAACGCTTGCGCAGGAGAACTGCTAAGATACCGGCGCAACATCGGAGCAACAAATATTAAGATATTTGCTGATATAAAGAAGAAACATTGGTAACTATGAAATCAAAGATTCGTCCTATATTTTAAATTTAAACTTCATTAGGGAGTTCTGTTATATTTGTAAGCGTATAAAGACACTAGACATGTAAAGAGAGCTCTTGGAGTGATATTTTATTTATGTGCTTATGTATAAAATTTTAAACTACCGGTGTTGAAAACATTTTGATTTTACATTTCATCTGCCATTTCTGATAAACTTAAATGAGTTCACGAGCCAGCATGAATGGACCAAGGGAGTTTTATGGGGTAAAAAACGGGTTTCTCATTTTGACCCACAAAAAAACCCTATGTCTTAATTTCTCTCTTGTCCATTTTAAGGCCCGTCACACATTAAAGCGAGGCGAGGCACAGCTGATTCTGTAATACACGTGTTTAAATGGAGTATCGCACATTGAGCAGCCTCCATGCAGCAGTTGGAATCCAGTTTTCCTGCACCTCGCTCGTGCCTTTGTCGGTTTTCTATAGTGTTTTGTGAGTGAAAGATATAATAAAAGAGCATTTAATTCAGAAGGTTAAACATACTCTGCATGGCTTAATCTTTTTTTCTTGTAGTCACATTTCCAAATCATTTTTTAGGTTTTTTTTGGATAGAGGTACTAAAACAAAATTTTAAACACACAATCATAATCAGTATGTTGGATGTCGCTTAGTTAGCCAGAAGGGCTACAAGCAACTGGGAGCTTGGACAAAACTACACTGGAGGAGTATGCTAAGAACATTATTTATTTATGACAGCAGTAGTTTATGACATTACAAACAAGATAGAATATAATATAGATAGATAATTACAATGAATGACTAGGGGACTCTAACATAATTAATACTGAAACGGAGATGTTATAATGAGAGAGAGAGAGAGCTACCACGAGATAATGAGAGACTCACCTAGGACGGGCAGCATGTCACCGATGCGTTGTACGAGTGGAATGATAAGACCGGGCTAGGAGCCCCTTTTATATAAACCGCGAGTAGCGTCAGTGGCCATCCCCCAACCGCAAGCCACATTGGGCCTATGAATAGATCAATTGGAAACCACGATGATTCAAAGGAAAGTTATAGAGAATAATATAATGTTTCATACCGGACCGTTAGACTATTGTAGTAAGGGTAGTTACCCTAGTCTGAATGGGGGAGGCTTAGTGAATGGCGTAGGGACTACAATGACAAGGGGGAGGTGCTTTACAACTGTGCCCGAAGGGTGAACCCCAACGGGAGGTTATGAATGGACTGGGGTCCATATTAGGGTTGTCGTGACCTACCCCAACTAGGGTAGGCAGATGTCAGCCTACTAGTGAATGCCCTAGGTCGCGTGCACCCTTCCCTCTGTCGTCACGGTTACAATAATCTTTATTTAGGAATTTACGTTGGTGAATAGATATTGTGATTATCGTAGCATCTGTGAAGCAGATGTTCTAACGGCTTCTAGTGATTAACATTTGTTGGGATTTCAATGCCAACACTCGCCCCTCATTAATGAAAGTTTGGCCCATTTTCAATGGCCGAACTTTAGGGTTGCAATTTCTCTCTCCCTCGTGGCATGGAATACAATTAGTTACACATGTAGACCCGCTAAAGTTGTCACGGCAAGTGTTGCGGGTGAGAGGCCCATGTGTAGTGAAGCCTGGGAGAGGCATGTTGGTAGCCGGAGTACGGCAAGTGTTGCGGGTGAGAGGCCCATGTGTAGTGAAGCCTGGGAGAGGCATGTTGGTAGCCGGAGTACGGCAAGTGTTGCGGGTGAGAGGCCCATGTGTAGTGAAGCCTGGGAGAGGCATGTTGGTAGCCGGAGTACGGCAAGTGTTGCGGGTGAGAGGCCCATGTGTAGTGAAGCCTGGGAGAGGCATGTTGGTAGCCGGAGTACGGCAAGTGTTGCGGGTGAGAGGCCCATGTGTAGTGAAGCCTGGGAGAGGCATGTTGGTAGCCGGAGTACGGCAAGTGTTGCGGGTGAGAGGCCCATGTGTAGTGAAGCCTGTGAGAGGCAAGGTATCCGGTCAGGGACCGAAGATGGCGGAACACGAGGAGGTGTTAGTCATGCAGCCTGGGAGAGGCAAGGTATCCGGTCAGGGACCGAAGATGGCGGAACACGAGGAGGTGTTAGTCATGCAGCCTGGGAGAGGCAAAGTATCCGGTCAGGGACCGAAGGTGGCGGAACACGAGGTGGTGTTAGTCATGTAGGGTTGATTAGGGATGGAAGTGAGATGGTAGATCTGGTCGAAAGATTTAGGCAAGCCGAACTGGAGGAGGATGAAGGAGTATGGGGGGAAGTTTTTAAAGGGCAGGGTGGCCAGAAATTGGCAAATCTTAAACAGTTAATTGATTCTAAATTAGCACACCTTCAGAGTAGTGACAGGGATATAATATTTCCAGTACTATGGAAGTTTCGATCGTTATTTTATGACGGTACGGGACCACTGGGGTGTACGACCCTTATTGAGCATAAAATTCCCACGGGGGACGCACTTCCGGTACGCTCTGCACCCTATAGGTTGCCTGAGTCATTGAAAGGGGTTGTGCAGGAACATATCAGCGATATGTTAAATAGGGACATAGTACAGCCATCAACCTCGAATTGGGCGTCACCCATTGTTATGTGTCAGAAACGGAAACCGGTTGATGCGGGACCGGATTGGAAGCCTCAGTGGCGACTTGCTATTGATTTTAGAAAAGTTAACCATGTAACTAAAAAGGAGTACTACGTGCTACCTTTGCTAACAGAAACATTAGATTCCCTGGGGGGTACTAGCATTTACAGTAATTTAGATCTTTACTCGGGTTATTTCCAAATTCCAGTTGCACCAGAGGACCGACATAAAACCGCATTTGCTACATCAGATTGTTTATATGAATTTAAAAAGATGCCATTTGGGTTATGCTCAGCTCCATTAACGTTTCAGAGAGTAATGGATAATGTCCTTAAGGGACTTAAGTCCGCGGGAGTGTTGGTTTATCTGGATGATATTGTAATAGCGTCGCGTAATATGAAAGAGCACGCTGAGCGGTTAGGGGATGTTTTTCTTAAGCTACAAGAAGCAGGCTTTGTGTTGCAGCCTACTAAATGTATGTTTGCACGGGATAGTATAGAGTACTTGGGTCATATTGTGTCAAAAGATGGCGTGAGGCCAGACGAGCGTAAAACTTTAGCAATCACTAACTACCCGGTACCTAGTAATCTTAAACAGTTACGGAGCTTTGTTGGACTTGTAAATTTTTATAGGAAATTCATCCCACGGTTCAGTGAATTGGCGCGGCCGTTAACAAGCTTAACACGGAAAGATACAGCTTTTGTTTGGGGTCAGGAACAACAGAGGGCGTTTGAGGCGCTAAGAGACTCATTACTGTGCGAGCCCATACTAGCATATCCGCAGTTTGATAGGCCATTCATTGTTATCTCAGACGCGAGTCTCGTGGCCATTGGCGGGGTGCTTGCGCAGGAAATTGAGGGGGAGGAGAAACCCATAGCTTATTTCAGTAAAGTTCTGTCGGACGCGCAACAACGTTATTCGGCCACTGAACGGGAGCTCCTGGCTGTCGTGACCTTAGTAAAAGAATGGCGGCCGTACCTGTTGAACACCAGATTTACTATAATAACGGATTGTGCGGCTCTTAAATGGATTTTTTCATTGCGAGATCCTAACTCGAGGTTGATTCGGTGGGCTCTAACGTTGTCTGAATACAGTTATGACGTAGTGCACCGTAAGGGGGTGCAGAATGTACAGGCGGATGCCTTGTCAAGGGTAAACTATGTTGGCGAGGAGGAAGTCCTGAGACCTGTCTGGTCAAGGGAGCTGATATTACGAGAACAGCATAATGATGAATTTTGTAAGTCAAAATTTAATGGATTGGGTAAGTCAGGGGAGTCAAAATTTTTCTTAGATCGGGACCAACTGCTGTATGTTCAGCAGGGTGATGGATGTAAGTTGGTGGTGCCAAAGTCAATGGTTTTCAAAGTATTGTATCAACATCATGATACACCCTTTAGCGGGCATATGGGAACAGCTAAAACTCAAGGGGTCATCCAGGCACGGTATTTTTGGCCTGGAATGCAGAAGGACATCACGAATTATGTAGATAGCTGTCGGGAATGTGCGTTACGTAAGAGGGGTAATATTAAGACCGCACCTTTGGAGCTATTTGAACCGGAAAGGGAGCCATGGGGGTTGTGCTCAATAGATATTGTGGGACCTTTGCCGGTTACAAGGGCAGGAAATAAATACATTCTAACCTGTATTGATCACTTAACTAGGTATGTAGAGGCAGTCCCTATGAAGGATCAGACCGCGGAAACAGTAGCCAAAGCTTTTGTTCTTAATATCATAGCGCGTCATGGGGCGCCTAAGCGACTTCTTAGTGATAGGGGTACAAATTTCATGTCAAAATTATTTAAGGGGGTGTGTGATCTGTTAGGCATACAAAAGTTACAAACAACGCCGTATCACCCGGCGGGGAACGGCATGATTGAGCGGCAACATGCCACTATTGCTGCAATGTTATCACACTATGTTGATCAAAATGATCCCGATTGGGATGAGCATTTGCCCTTGGTGCTGATGGCACTAAGAAATGTTAAGAATAGGGCCACTAATTCATCCCCCTTCCACCTCCTCCACGGTAGGGAAATGGAGCTTCCAAACGACGATGACTTGGCATGTAAGGAGGTGTCGAATGTTAGCTGTGCGCGGCTAAAGGATCGTCTGTTGGAAGCTTACGATATTGCTAGGGAGTCCACTGTTAGAAGTAGGAATAAGAGTAAGGAGTACTATGATCAGAATACTAAATTGCTTGAGCTTAAGGCTGGGGATGAGGTTTATGTGTTTCACCCCGATATTAAGAACAGTCCTGGGGCAAAATTCAAAAAGTATTTTAGTGGGCCACACCTGGTGTTAAGTAAATTGTCGGATGTAGTCTATGAAGTTCAAATTGACGGTAAGCCAACAAAATTGCATGTAAATAAGATTAAGAAAAGTCGCGAAGCATTGCGAGACGAAATTGTTGCGGGCTATGCCACTGATAAGGGGATCGTTATCGGCCGGAAGGATGATGCGGTAGGCGGTGAGAAGGACCAGATAGCGACGGCCGAGGAGGATACTAAAACCAACAGGGATCTATTATTGAATTTCGGGTCGCCACTGTTGATAACGCAAACTGAACCACAACAACCGGATATGACAGGTGTCGACTTTCCCGATGTCATTGCACACCAAGGGTCAGGGGAGGACTCGGTGTTTGAAGGCATGGGTGAGTTGACATATATTGATGACGAGAGCGATAAGGACTGGCAACCCCCGGCAGGTGAATCGCGGCGCGTGGAGCCACACCTGGTCGAGGATGGGGGACCAGCATATAGGACACGTAACAAAAGAAAGGGTAACTCCCTAACGTAATGTGTGGCAGGGGATTGTCATTGTAAAGTAATGACGGATTCCAAGTGTTTACAAAGAGTTAATCGTATAGTGTAATATTGTATTTAATCTCGTGTTTAATATTGCGTTTGATAGCGTATTTACTTTTTATGTTGATATCGTGTTTGTGTAGTATTCATATTAGTTTTGATATCGCGGTGACTATTGTAGTTATCATCGTGATTATGGTTATAAGAACCACTTAAGTGATTGTACATTTCATTGTTACAGTAATTGTGTGGCTGATAGCCATGAAGAATGTAGAGCCTTCCCCAGCGTGGGAATGTCGAGAACGGGTGTGCAATTTCCCGCCGTCTGGGGTAGTTTTTGTCAAGGAGCGCGAAATGACGCTCTCGGGTGACACGTGGACCATCGCTAGCAAAATAGACGTGGGTGGATATGTGACGTTAGTAGAGTCAATTACAGACGCGGTAAGCCTGATGGCAAACGACACGGTAATACTACGGTTTGCCAGGGAGGAATTGGAACGGGTGTTAGTAGGTGTTTCGAGATTGCAGGACCGATTAGGGTCAGTCAGGCTGTTGACGATGTTGGGTTCTGGGGGACGCCAAAAGCGGGGATTGTTGGATGCGGTTGGATCTGGTATGAAATTTCTTTTTGGGACAATGGATAATAATGATCTGTTAACATTAAACTCTCACATAGACGCTTTAGCATCATTGTCTGAGGATACTATCCATCTGGAAAAGGAACAGTTGTCTTATGTTAAGCAACTTCAGGATGAGGTCAAAATTTCCGAGCGGGACATTAAGACATTAGCTGTTGCTATGGATACTAACATGCAGCGGTTTGCAAAATTATTAAATGGGGCAGATGAACAAATTTCGTATTTAAATGCAACCATGTTTCACAGGGCTAAAACTTATTCATTGTTGAGGAGCATTGAATTTACAATAAACACAGTAGATGGGGAACTTGCTCGTGTACAACAGGCTCTTGACACCTTAGCTCAGGGTAAGATAAGTTCATTAATCATTAGCCCTCAGCGACTATTGGCCTTGTTAAATGAAGTAGTTTTAAAACTCCCTGAGGGATTAAGTTTAATTATAAGCCCGGAGGTTAGTTTGGTTCACCTGTATTACAATTTTTGCAAGGCATATGCAGTAGGTTATGGTAGTAGTATCAGAGTAATGTTTGAGGTTCCCTTAAAATCAGTTAACAGACATTTTTCGGTATTTAAAGTTATTTCCCTGCCAATGTATGAGAGAGAGTTGCAGAGATATGTAGAGCTCACAGGTCTGGGGGAGTTCCTGGCAGTCTCGGAGGATCAGCAGAGACATTTGGTACTGTCAGGGGAGTTCCTGGACACCTGCACAAGAGGGCGATTTGCTGTGTGCCCACCGGACCTGCCAGTCTACCTGAAGCCTGAAAACCACTGTGAGGCCATGCTGTTCCGGGAGCAAGAGGGGGCAGTACCAGTCACCTGCAATCGGAAGCTGTACCTTGGAAAAGTTGACACAAAGATGCACAGGGTGGCCACCAAGGGAAGCTGGGTGTTTAGTACTTCGGAGAAGATTACGGTCACGTTGGAGTGTCCTGCCGAACCACAGCCAGTTGTCATCACCATACAAGGGGCTGGGGTCATTACGAGGTCGGCAGGGTGCCACATACACGCTAGTGACTTTGTTCTCTATCCAATCACTAGAGGGTACATGCAGTTCGAGGGGGCTACGGAATTCAAGATAACTCCCTTCTCTTCAGTATTATCCAGGGAGGAACGTCAATCACTCTCTTCTTATCGAAATTTGAGTAACCAGTATCCAGGCATGGCAACCCTACATGGAATAATCAACCAGACACGTCATCCTGGGACAAGCTACGCGCATCTCCAGCTTCTGCTGCGGGAAGCGGAGCTACAATCTGAGCGATGGGTTCAGACTACCTTAAACGAGCGTCTAGCAGCGGGAAGTTGCGTCGCCGGAGTTATTATTATCATTCTGGCAATTCTGACATGGAAGAGGGCCTACATCCAAGGGTGCTGGAGACGAGGACGTCTCACGATTCAAGAGGGCGAAACGACCGGAACGAGAGGGAACGACCAGGTTCCAGAGCGAGCGGAGGATAGACCTGCGCAGACCACGACGGTGTTGACCTTCCCCTAAGGACTAGACAATGATTGGTTTGTACGAGGGGATTGACATTCGCGGTTGCGGTTATAGCAACCGTACTGTGGTGCGAGATATATTGATAAACAGTGTGTTGTTCTTCAGCAGGTGAGCGATAGGTAGAGTGGACTACCCAGTAATATTAGTGTAAAAGTGGCGCATGATATATTGCGCTAAGGATGAGAAGTAATTAAGGACACGGCCGGTGACAGCAAGAAATGAACTGGCGTGGTGGAGTGTTGACTGTAAGTGTGCTGTTATAGCAGGGTGATTACGGGGATAATGGACCTACAGGAGGGCGCAGATAGGCGGCCAGTATTTCAGGACTGTGTTCAGAGCTGTATTGTAGCGTTAAGATGTGTTGTTCTAGTCTAGGGTAATCTTGAAAAAAAAAATAAATAAATAAATAAATAAATAAATAAACTTAAATAAATGAAAATAACTATAATTGGTAGTGTAGTGAATAGGGAAATGCAAACAAACGGATAGGTAAATGGATTGTCATATGAGTAGAACTATTTGATGTGTGTGATTTTTGGTAGTAATTGTTTTAGGTATTATTTTATAGGTGTTTATGTAGTATAATTGATGTGTGACCAAATGATGTGTTGTGTTGGGTTTAGCGTAATATATGGTAGGGGTGCGCTGCGACGCACCTTGTGTGGTTGGCGGCAATGTTGGTTTACGGCTAGGCTGCGTGTGGCTTCGCTGAGGTTGTGGGCGTCGCCTTGCGCCACGAGGCTCAAGGCGTGTCTGTGCGGGGGCGGAATGTGTGGTTTGGCTGATAGCCGATTAACGAATTATGATTGAACCTGGCACAGAGGGATAAATCACCGTGCGCGGTCAGGGAATAGAATACGATTAAACTCTTTTCACGTAAAAATTAGATTTAAATTGGAATTAATTACATCAGATTAATTGAATTAATTACTTAGTTCAAGTTATTATTAGTTAGTTCGATGTCTTGCCACCCGCCCAGGGTGTAGAAACTGGCTAAGTTGACTAAGTAACTGACGGTGCCTAGTGCAGTATTGATAAGCAGCCTACACTGCATATCAGCCGGATGGAGATAATGCAATAACGCAAACCTAAGACTAACTTAATTAGCACCATACGGACTTACGTTTTTCTGGCTTTAATGCCGGATGACCACCCTCGTCACCTTCTTGGTGGCCAAGGTCACAGTGGACACTTCAGTGCGTTCAGCATAGACCGCACTCACCACTATGGAGGTCCCGGTATAGGTGACACGGTAGATATCAGCATCGGCTGGTATAAGAGGTCTTCTCCTTTTGACGCAACAAAACAAGTCCCTCCAAGTCCAATTCATAACTAAACTATCACAATCAAAGAAGGGAGCTTATCATAAACGACTTTTAGCGGTAGAGATAAGCTTCCGGTAACCACAGAGCTAGCCGTTGCCGCCACCTAACAAATGGTTGGAAAAATTACCCAACAGTAGTAATACAGTAGTCACATATTTTACTCAATATATATTTTACTATGTTAAAGGCATTTTATTCGATGTATCTGTAATAATAGGATTGTTTAGATACCCTGGATTTATAGTTTTGTCTAATTATATAGGGCCTTATGTGAATTGTATATCTTAATTATTTGACTATTGTAGTAAGGGTAGTTACCCTAGTCTGAATGGGGGAGGCTTAGTGAATGGCGTAGGGACTACAATGACAAGGGGGAGGTGCTTTACAACTGTGCCCGAAGGGTGAACCCCAACGGGAGGTTATGAATGGACTGGGGTCCATATTAGGGTTGTCGTGACCTACCCCAACTAGGGTAGGCAGATGTCAGCCTACTAGTGAATGCCCTAGGTCGCGTGCACCCTTCCCTCTGTCGTCACGGTTACAATAATCTTTATTTAGGAATTTACGTTGGTGAATAGATATTGTGATTATCGTAGCATCTGTGAAGCAGATGTTCTAACGGCTTCTAGTGATTAACATTTGTTGGGATTTCAATGCCAACAAGTAAATACCCAATAAATCTTCTTCCATTCACGACAGTAGCACTAAAGCTAGGAAACCTCTGACCCGCCTCGCTTCAATGTGCGGTGACACGAAAAAGTTTTCACTCCCGCCTGCATCTAGCCTGTACCTCGCCTCACACCAATGTGCGGTGGGCCTAAAGAGCTTAAAAAGCAAATTATATAGTATTTTAAAGTGTTTTTTGTACAAATATTAGCTACGGAGAAAAAAATTATATTCCCATGTTATTCTAAAGAAAGTGTTAACTATATACAACAATTGACAAAATAAGAATTTCTGCAAGAACAAAGGCTATTTCAAAACCACTAAGAACGTAGAGAAAAAATTGAGTGAAATCCCGATAGCGATTCCTCATGGGGTTTATCAAATATGACTTGTTATCAAGAAGGTAGACTACTTATTGCAATTACATGATTAGGGTATACAAAATCAAAGGTGTTTGAATACGGCACTTCAATGGTGACTTGCCATGAAGTCATGTTATGGTGGTTCTACTGTAGTTTGATTTTTGATCAAGTTTGCATGTTTATCCACAGCTCGCATGCTGTCACAAGTGATGTGAGTCTTCAAGACACAGCCAAGGCTGCCGAGTTCTTCTGTGCAGACGGACTCGTAGTCACTGGAAGTTCTACAGGGGACCCAGCTACTCCAAGTCATATAGAAGGTCTTTTCTTTATTGTCCTAACATATAATGATAAACTATGCATTTTGGATACCTATACATTACATACTGACATTCCATCTATATAGACTTATAGTTGAGCCATCTAACACAGTTTATGTGACATATAAGATGTTCTAGGTCACAATAATACATCCAAGAGGTTTAACTTGGTTGAGAAGTTGTATTTGAAAGAAATCGGTAATTTATATCGAGAACTTTGTGAGAAGCTCAATTCAACTATGTCTATTTTGATTCTAAATCAGGTGACAACTTTAACATGGGAGTGGGTTGTCTGTAAAGATACTATGTAAACTCCATCTTCCACTGATAATATTGTTCGCAACCAGATTTTGTTATACACAATATAATATTGGGTTTTCATTATACAACTTTAGTATTATACAAGGTTTAGTATAATTTGCTGGATTTTGTTGTTTTATTCAGAGTTTTGTGGAAAATGTTTTCCTCTAAGCCATATATTCCAAAGAAATGTTAGAAACCTACATTAAAAAAGATTGACATCCAACGTTTGCATACATTTGCCCAAGTCAGATTGCGTACCAAAAAGAGCCACTTTCACTCCTAGTGATGAAACCTACTATTGAATCCTATGTTTGACTTCAATATTATATTAGTAATCTAATTTTTTGTAAAACGCCAGTAGAACTAGCCGACACAATGGTCAAGTAATCAATAGATTACATAGATAAATAACTTGTTCCAAAATAAACATTAACGTTTTTTTAAATTACCTGTATTGTCAGAAAACTAAGCTTACCCGCTGTTTTTGTTTCAGATGTACGGAAGGCATCAGGGCTGCCAGTTCTCGTGGGCTCTGGAGTAACAGCTGATAACGTTCACAACTACTTGTCTGCTAGTGGATTCATAATAGGGACACATTTTAAACGTGATGGCAGGTCGGATATTTTTGTCCACAAATAATTTCTTACTTGTACTTGTACTGTGATAACATTTGTTACAGTTCTAAGAGTTTATTTTTCACTAGGTGTCTAGAGCGGCCGTCATACATCAGAGGCCTGGGTGGAGTTTTTATGGGGCCTTATAAAACCATTTTTATGGGATGTATCAGAAGCATTAACTTTTAGAAACTGAATTATACATCCTGTCTTTATGGGCCAGCTCTGGCGTGGCTTGCACAGAGGTGTCAGTTACATCTGATGGGACTGATTGTCTCGGCTTGCTGAGTCTATACTATGCAGGAAATCCCCATGTGAAAGCTACCCCTATACTGGTGGACTGCCAAGATTGCGGAGTTATGTCAAGCTAGAAGACTAGCTGCCAGGGCCAGGGAGTCTGTAGACTGATGTCCGAAGTCGGAGGCCTACAAGGTGGTGAGGAAGTCTTTCCACCAGGCCATCAACCAAAGCCAATACTGCTGGGGGAAACTAGGGTTGAATCCGATTCATGACGCCTTGACTACAGACTTGTAACCCAGAAACTCAGCATCCGATCACCACCTTCCGTCATGGAGGGAGTTGTCAAGTCCCTTTAAAAAAACAAGTCTCCAGGGCCTGATGGGGTACCTGACAAGACAATCAAGAAGGTCTTATCAATAGATACCCCGATCCTGTTGAGCACAAATGCCTGCCTGGTTAAAGGGTTGTTTCCCTCGTGCTGTAAAATAGCTAGGCTTATTTTAGTGAGTAAAGGGCAAGGACAACTAAACATGTGTATGGAATATATAGTTTTGTCAACAGTCAAAGCTATAAGTAAATTAGATAAAATTACGTTATTACAGAACAATTCCCAGCTAAAATGTTCCCTCACTTAAAATGTTCAAACTGTCAAAAAACACTTTACATAACGGGTAAAAAATATGTAGTTCACACATGTATTAATTAGTTCCTATATAAAATTAATACACTTTTTGCGGATGGCCAATACCCTACTAAGATATCAGGAACATTTCTTGTAGATCGGTGAAATCTGAGAAATTAGACATTTTAATGAGATGTTTTATCTTAACTGGGAGTCTTATGAATAAGAATAGGCAAATTAAAAAGTTTACTATTTTTTTACTAAGGGGGAGGAGGGAAAATGCTTTTACGCACACAGGTAGCCAGCCTGTAGTGTGAGACTCCTGAATCTATCACAGACTACTCACTAAAACCACCCCTCTATAAAGAGTTTACTATAAAGAGCAGACAATATGAAAGTAAACTGAAGGAGTGGTAAATTTGAAAGACTGGATTGTTTATGTAACACGGATTTAAATTGTTGTTGTACATTTAAATTGTAAGTTTGCTAACCAATCAGTTGTAAAGAGAAGTTATATTTTATGGTAGGCTATATAATGAATACAAAATATTATTTGGATCAAATGCACTTAAGTCTGTTGTTCATTAGTATTTTATTTACTTTAAACTGACATACATATTGCTTTTCATATTTAAATATATTTGTAACCTAAATTGAAATCAGCTTTTCACCGTTGTTTCCTACACTTTAGTAGCAACATTTTATTAGCATTTTTCTAAAACGTGTAAAAGTCTACAATGAGTTCAGCATCCTTAACCCAAGCAAAAAAATATTTCATTCGTAAAAAAAATACTTACGGTAAGTAAAAAATTTATACATACTTTTGTTCACAGGTGGGAAAACGAGGTATGCCAAGAAAGGGTTGAAAACTTCATGGCCAAGTTGTACAATTCCACACAAAGATTTGAATAAAGACTGTTTAGCTGCATTCAAAATCACATAAAATGTATTTTGGTTATAAACAAACATGAGCTTTCTAGAGAATCATTGAGTTAACCTTTTCTATGATTTGAAATTAAATGCTAACTTGTTTAGAGGTACTTCCTACAAGCATAGATAAAACATACTCCCTTAGTAGATTTCTCATCCTTATGGAACAGCTGAAGACAATTTTATTGTTAGTTCTGTACGGTTTATGTAGAGGTCGTGTTTTGTTTACAATTTGTTTCCCGTTATTACAGCCATTTAAAACCTCGTTTAACCAAATAATACGATCTAAACATAAACAATAACTTGTCCCCTAGTTATACAACCAAACAGTAAAGCACAAATCAAGAAATTAACCCTAAAATAATAGAAACAAAATTTCGTCGACACTAACGCCTTTGTGTCACGTCACGTACATGAACTAGACACAAAAAACGTGCTTCAAAATTTACAATGGGATGAGAAGTCTACTTGTGTTGGTTAGTCTATGCTACAAGTTATGTAAATTCTGTTAGGAAGTGACATGTATTTTTTTTAGTACATGTTTTTCTCTAATTCGGCTTACACGTCAACATTTACTAGTTCAAGTGTAGCATCAACATTTTCCCGTAAACACAAACTGCATTGAAACAATACTGATTCTCCGCACACTCTGCCTAAACCATTCAGAAAATATAAATAATTAACGTTCACAAGACAAAAGCTATATTTAAAGAGTTGAAGATAATACAATAAATAAGAGTTACACAAGTTATAATTGTTTAGCATGTTGCGAGGACACTTGTGTATAGTATCTCCACAGAATACTGGAGCCTCGCTTGTGTTGTTGGATGCTTCTCAAATGAGTCCAGCAGTCAAACATGTGATTATAGTGAGGCATGTTGGGTGGTGACCCGGCGACCAGCCTGTAAAACATTCAGGTTTTCTTTGACTATTTGCAAACAAAACAGTAACTGTGCATTGCACATCAAGTTTCTAAAGAATAGTTTTAAGCCACTAGTAGTTCAAAATACTTTTTCACTTAGGGGTCAGGTTCAGATTCCAGATTGTGAAATGTCGTGAAAAAATTGTTTTTTAATTTTTTTCAATTGTCATTTAGATTATGAATACTAGGTAGGCCTATACTTTTACAATTTGAATACGTAAAAAATTCAAATTCACACTCACCCAGAGTTTGTCACACTCATACAGGTACCGACGACGGAGAGAGGGTAAAAGGCGGCGTTGGCGACATACTGAAACAAATTTATTAAAGTATAAAGTAGCCTTCAAAAACAAGTTGTTATAACCCTTGAATTCAACCACAGTTTCAGGAAAACGGGAGATATTGCTGGTGTGATGTTCTTATAAGCATAAAACTGATGGAAATGAGGACACTTTTACATCAGAGTTTGAAAATACATGATCAATGTCAAGTGGTCATATTTTTCCAAATAACAGACCAGTTTTGAGCATAGAGGGTATTACCACACATACCTAGTAAATTGAACTGTCAGTGACGATGGTACGAATACTGATTTTCAAACCTCGCAAGAACGATTCACATAAAAATGGCCCTGTCGAGACTAAATGCACAACATCGCAAACATGTTAAAGGATCCTCTTTATTTCTAATGTCTATGAATTGTCACAAACACATACACCAAGAAGTTATGACTAGCAATCTATTGAGGATTCGACATGTCTGTTATCATAATCACTTAGTGATAATTCTTCAAACCCCCAGGGATAAAGAGGATCTATTAAACAGTTTGTTGGGGTTGGAAACTAACCTAAAGGTTTGAAACATTTGAAACTGTGGTCAATTGAAAAACAGGATCACTCAAGTAATACAGTTATTTTTGACCTTTAAATGTATGCATCATCCAAAGGCTAAAAATGTTCAACATTTATGAGAGGTCTATTTTAGCTGGTCACTGACCTGTATAAGTGTATCCACCATTTTTCTGACTTCCTTGTCTTTAGTTACAAACTCGTGTGCTAGGAAGACACCAGTCGTAGCCACTGTGTAGATAAATATGTCGGACAATAGGCGCGGCAACACTCCAGAGAAAAACCCAAAGATTCCCTCCTCTTGTAGAATTGTCCAAATGGGAGAGAAAATCCCTCTGTAAAAAATAATTGTAATTGTAAAACACAGAATTAGGGATATAATCTAACACTGTAGGTAGGGTTAAGAACAAATAAATAGAAAACATTGGATAGACCTTAGAGGTAAATGGTAGGGGTGTGCGAATAGTGATTTTCAACCTCGAGCCGAGCTTTTTAAAAAAAATTTCGAGCTCGAGCTTTTTCGAGCCGAGCTTTTCCTAGTGCCCCTTATCAAAATTATTGAACTTTTTTTCTTAAAAACGTGCATAATAATAATAATGTTCAGTCAATTGTTAAATAAACACAATGTTATTTCAATATGTTAAAGAACATTCAGAATTGTCAAGACATCAAATAGTAGAAAATCACGGTAAGAAAAGAACTGAACTGAACTAAATTAAGATGCAAGAAATAAAAGTATATCGAAAGCCTTATTTCATAACAAAACAGCAACAGCTCAGATCAGTGCAGAGCAGCAACAACAGTCGGTTGCTATGGAAATGGAAACCTAACCTAGATTATTTTGCACACTGGACACTGTGCCATGTGTGGCCGGGGAGAAAGGGGATGGAAAGGAAGGAAGCGCGACCTTGAATGATGACAAAACAACTAACAAGTCGATTACATGTATATTGTAACTACTATGAATACCTATTTAATTCTATTTTGTATAAATAAATTAATAAATACAAAATAAATTTTAAAACAAATGATTTATTCTTATTGTTTTCCCTGCTCAAAATATTTTTGTTTTATGAATCATATTAATCTAAAAAGAACATGGTTGGTATGGATCCAAAAAGGTGGAGAGACAAGTAAAAAGTAAACTTATATATTAAAAAAGATATAATTGACATAGAGGAAATGGACCAAAACACTAAAATTAATAGAATAACACACAAAGTAAACAAGAAATGAAATACAGAACATGATGATTTAACACTGTCAATTGTTGTCTAGAAGGGTCGGTGAACTAATCAATAAATAGCCAAAACCAGTTTCCTCCCCTTCACACACACCCTCCCCCCCTAAGCCGGGCGGTCCAACACTTTGTCCTTGAAACACCCTAGCCTCTGAAACAATAAACCCTTACACCCGCGTTGCTGTTTTGGCAACAGGTTTATGAATGTGTTCTCTATTTTTCATTTTCCAGAATTAACTATCAATTATTATTATTTGCAAGTTACAAATAGGAAACTACATCACATTATTGTATCCGATGACCCATGTATTATCAACAATTAATAATTCATTACTTATTTTGATAATAAAAAGCATTCATTACAGCACGCAGCACTTATTGATATATACCGTATATAATCATCAAAGTAACTGTTACTTTATACAAAATAAAATAGGTATAAAATTGTGTGGCCTGTCAAACTTTATAAACAAAAATTTTATTTTATAAAATACAGATGGTAAATAGGGGTTGGTTTAAAGGAAATAAAATACAAAATAGATTAATTAATTATTTTGATAAACAATACAAAGGTTATGGGATTGATTTAACTAAAATAACCACAGGGAAACGTATAAGTAGAAAACTCGTCAACCACAATCTGTTTAATCAATACATTGTTAGAGAGAGGGAGGGGGAGAAAGAGAAAGAGAGATAGCAGATAGGGGCGTTTGATAAGGAATCTGAAAAAGTAAACAAACAAAGAAACAAGGAACAATGACGCGACACTCGTTTACAGCCTTATTGTGTCGCCCACTACATTTGCACACGTGACCACTTTTTGTTCCTTCCTTATCTTTCATCATCCGTCCCAAAATGGAATTCCTGAAATAGTTTGTTGGTATAATCTCCCATCCCACACAAGGCGCAGTGCTCAGTGCGCACTGTTCAGTGCGCACTGTAGGTTGTCACGGCAACCGTGTGTTGTCATAGCGACGAGCCAATCACGCACTCGCACTGCGTTGTAGATTACTATACGAATAGCTGTGTTAGAAAGACAACGCGATGGGTGGTAGTTTGTCTCTTTCGTATCTCCTCAAAATTACGTTCGATAATCATTGCGTCTTGACTGAGCCGAGGTTCGTGCTTATCAAACCTCGAATGCATGAACAACGTAGAATTGTGATAACTTTGTTTTCAATTACGACACAAATTAAGTGTTTTTTTAGTTTTGACTTAGTATTAATAGCTCGGCTCGAACTTCGAGCTTTTTCAAAATGTCTCGAGCCGAGCCGAATAATGAAAAGCTCTACCAAAAAGCTCGAAGATTCGAGTACTCGCACACCCCTAGTAAATGGCAATTTGAGTAGGCTTCTAATCATAAATCAAAAACATTGTACAGTACCGGTAACTAAAATGAATCAAAATCAAATCATACATCAAACTAAATTGTAATATAAATCAGTCCATGACTGATTCGGCTAACAAAAAAACTATTTAGTTTTCATGTAATTTAAATGGACATCAACTTAGGCAAAATTAAGATTGAAATGCACACTGATCTGACCATGGAAATGAGGGTTTAGGATGATTTTGTAACCCTATCTTTTAACTTATTGAATAACCTAGCACAAACTTCCTGACTTCCTAATAATGGCTCTTGATAAAAATTTCACTATTAAAATTCTTTTTCAGTACCGGTACCCGTTTCCATCACAAATCTTAGAAGTTTATTCTGTCAAAATTACAAGTAGGTATACAATATCTCAAGTCTTACTATTGAGAAATGTTGTCTTTGCATATTTATTTTAATTGTTATTTTAATAACAGCCTAATTATTTTAATTGAGGTCCTATAATATTTAGACTTTTTCTGTTAAACACGATTACCATTAGGGCCTATACTGTATAATATACACATGCAGTGCTCGAATTCTAATAAAATGAGGTGCTGGAATTTACCTATTTAATGTGTTTATTACCTATGTATGCCAATATTTTTATCTTTCTGAAAGAGACTTACCGGAACTCTGTTCCACCGCAAATTGAGCACTTTATATATGTAAACACACAATTAAAGTTTTATGTTAGATCTCGGTTCTAACCTAAAATGCTAAGCTAACCTAAAATTACCTAATCCTAAACAGAATTTGCTATTCTACATGACAATAGTCTGTGGTCAAACTCAACTTGATACTCAAGTAGTCTACTTACGAGTATTTGGTCTCTTTTCCCACAAACTGGGCTATAGTCCGAACTGTGATGACGTGTAGAGGCTGGGACACTATGACAGCGACCGCTCGACAGACGACTCCACGATACAACACACATGCGAACACATTCAGTCTGCAAAAACCACCATTACAGGTTTATGTAATATGAATAAAAATATGACTAACACACCTTATATATTTACACCTATCCTTGTCTTCCACACCATTGCATATAGCAGTGTTTCCCAACCAGTGTGCCGCGGCACACTGGTGTGCCAGTAGGCCTCTGTTGGTGTGCCGCGAAATTTTAAGTAATTAAACAATTTTTGATCAAGAAAGAAACTTTTAATAAACAAACGGGTACAGTTTCTTAACTGGGCTATGCTAATATCGTTTGAAACTATCGAATTGAAAATATTGATTAATAATCGATATTTTTAAGTATATCTATTATTAAATTAAACTATTATAACCTAACCTAACCAACCAAACTTGCTGATAGTGAAAAAATTGCATGAAGGTTTACTTATCAAATCAATAGTTTCAATCAATATTAGCATAGCCCAGTTAAGAAACTGTACCCAAACAAACGTCAAGCACAAGTTTCCCACTAGAACTGAAACCAGGGTTTATTTAATATTTCTCACTCATTATTGGTAAATTCATACAACATTTTAATCAAGCTCAATGTTTTATTATTATTTAAAACTTTTCACTTAATAAACACTAAATAATGTACATATATTGGAAAACAAATGTGAGTTTTATATTTTTTACCTTGGTAAACCCACCTTTATATTATATACATACATATATTTACTAGTAAAAAATAGGTTATACGGAGTAAGATGTAATTGAACAAAAAATTGTATGCACTTACTAAATGTAATTTTAACCAACGATATTTTGTAGACAAGTGTGCCGTGGCTCCAAACTTGTTCTAGTTAGGGTGCCCTGAACGGAAAAAGGTTGGAAAACACTGGCATATAGGGATACTTTGCTATGTAGGTATGTAGTAAGTGCAATGGGCAAGTACTTGCAGCCAGTAATTTGCTGTCTCTACTTCCCCCATGCCGCTTTATACTGTTTATTAACAAGACAGTAATACAAATAAGATGGTAAGTGGTAATTGATATCAATTGGACACTCCAATCATTATCAGACGCAATAAGTGAATGATAAGAATCTCAATTGCTTTAAAAGGGTTTATCTATAATCTCTTTCTTTCTCTTGTAAGCTAGCTGACAAAATCCAAACCACCAATAGTTTATTATTCCAGTCAGGTCAATCATACCTTTCTTCCTCATTCAAGTCTTCGTCATCTCTGTCTTCGTTCTTTATCGGTGGGAAAGATTCCTTGACTTTGTTCAAACTGTATCTGTAGACCAAATTAGTTGATATCCAAGGTGCAAAGCCTCTGTAGCACCCACTCAGCCCATCCACCTGGTAAATGTGTTTCACTGGAAATAAATCACTTATCAACGGAAAATAATGCTGGGCTTCTTTTTAATAATGTGCCCTAAATATAGGCCTAATATGTCAATCAGTAAAAACAGTTGTTTGTGAGAATATAAACGGTTATTTCTTGTTCTTAAATTGCCTTCAAAAAGTCCTAAAAATTTCCCACGGTCATGTGGACATAGGAATAATCATTTTCTTCCGTGATGACAATCCTAAAATTTTCTGTGATTATACAATTGTTATCAATGTCTCCCTCTTGATGTATTGGAAATGTGAATTTTCGGCAAAGACATCATCGTTGTCACCCGCGAACACAGAAAAATCTTGTACATTCCCTGCAACAGTAAAGAAGTCGCAACCGAGTCCCAGGATCAGACTAATTATTCCACAACGCCCAATAAACTGAAACCAAAATTTTCCATCAACTCTTGGTTTTGGTTTTTTTTTCTAAAAACTGGTAAAATTGATAACCAACTTAAAAACCTACCCATCTCTTGTGAATACAATGAAACACAATGCCATAACTTTTCAATTTATCTATACTTACTGTAAAATTTAATTTGCCTAATTCAATTCAATATTTCATACAGCAACCGAAAATATTAAATAATTGACATTCTGGGAAGCACTTTTGACTACACATACTAAACATAGTCATCAACAGGCACAATACTCCGAGTTGTCTTGTTTAATCAATTAAATTATTTAAATTAAAGGATGTTTCTAAAATTGAAATCTATCTAGGAACCAATATTTGAAAAAAATGTGGGGAGTAACTGAATGGAGATAAATTATAAACTGTATATCCACAGTAATGTATATAGTACAGTAGAGTCCCGTTAGTCCGAAATGGTTGGGACCGGGCCCATTTCGGATTACCGAATATTTCAAAATAAATTTTTTTTTTATTTTTTTTTATTTTTTGAATTTTTTTTTGTCTTACTTCTTACTACCTTTTTTTGACGCAGGCACGGGCCCGGGATTGTTTTTCAAATTACTTAAGGCTAGACCTATTGGCTGCAGCATTACCACTCAATAAAATCCATTTGTGATTTGGCGGACAAAAATGTAAAATGTTAGCCTACAGTAATAACAAATACCCCCGCCGCAGCAAACCTGCCGTCTAAGCGAATTTCCATTTGGCTGAATTGATTTTCAATCGAGCTATTTAAATAACATTAGTTTTAACAAGTACCTAGGTTTGCTGCTACAAGGAAACTGATAAAGTTTGTGTTTTAAGTAAAATAATTATTGCTTAGTAGAAAATGAATATATTTGCCAAGTTTGAACAAAAGATATCCATAAACAAGCAAACTACAACCAATATTCTCCATAAGAATAACATGGGAATTTTAAATTTACAATTTTTTAGTTTTCTCCGTAACCAATAACCGTACAAAAACACTTTGATATACTGAATTGTTTGTTTTTTTAAGCTCTTTAAGAAGGTTTAGAGAAAAATTGGGAAATTTTGTGTTTTGAGGGTCAAAAGTGAGAAAAACCAATTTTTACCTCATAAAACCCCCCATAAAACCCTGTTCCCATGGTCCGATCATGCTGGATCGCGAACTCATTCAAGTTTATCCCGCCTTACACCTTCAAACCAAATTTCATCAAAATCGGATAAAAATTACTCAAGTTATCGTGTTCACGGACACATATATATATAAATCTATATATATATATCTATATATATATATATACATATATAAAAATTTGAACGAATGGTGTTTTTGGCCTCTGGGGACATCAAAATGAAAAAGTAAATCGGTCCCGGGCCTAAGTCTTACCATGAGACCTACGGTAATAGCTACTTCCCTATAGGGAAATTCGCTAAAATGGTGAAATATTTACTAAAATACTCGACAAAAAAAGTCTATCTCGCCCAGCCGCTACAGAATACTTTGAAAAGGTACAGCTAACTGTGTCAAAAGTTTAATAAAAAATAATTCAAAAAAATTTGTACAAAATAGGCTACTTCAAAAAATTTCCAAAAAAATTTGGATTATCAAGATTTGGATTATTGGGACTCCACTGTATGTACAGTAATTGGGTAGGCTATGTATAAACTAAATGAAAAAGTTTGTCTAAGACTAGGCCTATTATTGTACAGATGTACTGTATTACATATTAGGCCTATCTAGAGCATGACATCTCTATTCTACACTGAATCTTAATTTATAGGCCTATTCAGCTTAAAATACAAACCCAGGTGGGTGTTACCTCTGTAAATGACTATCAAAATAAGGATATTTGCCTTCCGATAGGCATTGGTGGGTCTATAATTTAAAGCACCAAAACAATACAATTTCAAAATGTGTGACCTAACTAGCAAGTGATAAAAGAGCACAGTATTGTATGACCATTTCAGTTTCTAAATCGTTTACCCCATGCTCAAATGATGGTGTCAAGAAATGTGATATAGGCTAAGTTAAAAAAAGAGTCCAAGTAAGTTTAAGAGATCTTTGACAGACATACCGTAAGTGAAGACATTTGGTAAGCCCAAGGCTGGACTTCCAAAAATTGTTTTTGTCCTGAAAGGTGGAATTGGTTCATGGCCCATCTGTAACATAAAACCAAATGAACAAATTAGTGGTTTTATAAGTTAAGTTGTTAGCCTGGTCATAGACAAAAAGAATTAAATATAGCAATGCTGCGGTAAGAATAATTTATGTTCTGGTGTCCACTGCTAGGAGTGTCATGTCTAAGTTAGTTACAGCACACATCACTGCAGCGTCAGCTGGTAGCATACGGTGAGGAGCTGACTACGGCAGGGAATCTAGAGCACGTTCTAGCGGCACATCGCGGAACCTTCCTTTGAAAAGCCTAGGCCTATAACTTATTTCTTCTATTTCTCTATGGCCTATGTTAGTGGTGCTCGCCTTCAAATCTGAAAGTAACTAAGTTAAGTGACTAATTTTAAATAATAACTTCGCCAATATTTCTGAATTTTTAATTTTTATGAGGCCTTTCGCCAGCTATGCTGGCATCATCAGACACATCACAAAACTGAAGGTTTTGATTGTCTGTGATATGTGATATGTTGATATGATATGTGATATGATATATTAAATATTGTGATGTGTCTGATGATGCCAGCATAGCTGGCGAAAGGCCTCATAAAAATTAAAAATTCAGAAATATTGGCGAAGTTATTATTTAAAATTAGTATAATTCCAATATTAACAGTTCTTCTTGAAGATAAGTTAAGTGAGTTTGATTTCAATCAAGATCTTAACTGGACCCAGATTCCATTATTGTCATTGGGCTATCTTTAATTTTCATCTAACAAAAGGACCATTCCCACATAAAAAAAAGAAAAAAAAGAAATGCCACACGCATGGATGTAAACTTAACTTGCATACAAAAATGAAAATAAAATAGCATCAAGAATGCTGTTCTAAACCTTTATGGACATTCTTAGAGACAGCGGGTCATTTATAACAAGGAAGCTAACTCTGAGCCAAGATATTTCGACCAAGGGGTAGTTTCTTAAACATTGTGCACCATGATAAGCTATGTTTAGGCCTGATATTTCATCTAGTAATATATCGTAGGTCCTCTGAGGGACTGTAACCTAGTAGAGACCTAGATTTGGTCAGTAAAGCAGGTGTTAGGCACTTGGAGTGGTAGCCTATCATTAAAAAATACGATAGGCTTAAGTAGCCTACACTAAGTCTATGAGTTTAGTTACGCCTAAACCCTCACTTTAAAAGAGCGTCTATCTATATAAGTGTACTTTCTTGTTGGTTAGAGGTAGGCCTATAGCCTACTAATTTATCATTTCAGAGCAAGCCTAGGTTTAGAGACAGTACAGTAACCCTATTACAAAATGTTTCCAGAGTGCTGTTCTAAATCGGTCTTCATTCTTAGGAAACCAGATAGTAGCAATCGCGTCAATGAAATGTAAAATAAATTAACAAAACAGGGTAGAGCCTTACCTGTATGAGAGTTTTGGCATTTTCTATAGGATAGGTAATGGCAGAGATGACCAAACGACCGGCGTTCTCATAGTTTATAACTTGTTGTTCTTCGTTAGCCATAGTTGATGAACACTAGGCCTACTTAGCAGATGTTATTAAACAGGCTACCTATTTTAGTTTCCGTAAGCACGGAATTACTCAATGCAAAGATAATAGCACTAAGATGACTGTTGACTGGGTAACAATTCACAGCGGTGAAATAGTACAGGATGGAGTATCAGGATTTCACTAAGTGAGAAAACAATTATCTGAAAATGAAATTCTAACTCATTGAAAGATTAAATCTATTCTGTCCTTAACAATTAGTGACATTATTGACACTCAAGTTGACAATTTTCTTTCCTTATCAGTCACAAACACTCGAAAAAATGTCCTAAACTAAACTAGGATGAGGAGGACGCTCGGTAGCAGAATAGCAGGCAGAAGCACTAAGCAGAAGACACTCAATATTTTCTTCTTCCTCTATTCGAGTTTAGTTTGCTTAAAAAGCTGAATTGGTTTAGTTATCATGTAACCACACTATTTCTCAATCTCATTTTCTCCGAATCCTATTCCCATGTTTGCCAGCTGACTTCTTCGGGTACTAGAGACACTGAGCTAGAGATACGAAAGAAGAGTGATTGACAGCGCTGAATTAGAGAATTGCAAGATGTTGATCGCCATTTCGTTTCTTCTAAAGTTTAGTCTGAATACATATCAAGTGATATGCACTATGTAGTATACGGTTCAATTTTGGTTACAGTACCATTATTTTATCAAAAGTTGAACACTCTGTCATATGTTAATACTTAATAGTTACTCGATACTTGTGTCCTTAATCCTTGACCGACATTGTCGGATAGACTAGGCGTCTGAGGCATATTAACATACAGTACCATTTACACATTATTTTAAAACTAATATTTACAAACATCTTGCAGAAAATACACTTTTGATATTTGGCTGTGAGGATTTTATTCCTAACCTACTGGAGTGCTGTTTTCAGCGAACTTTTAGTGGCACCTCCTTCAATTCCTCTATGAGTAGAGGGGTCCATTAACCAGATGGCCTTGCAGTACTGCCCTGAACTTCGCACTGTCCAACTCTCTCACTTTTTTTGGCAGCGTATTAAAAGATCTTGATAGCTGAGCGATGGTAGCTTTTGATGGAGTGGCTAAGCCTATACCACGGCAGATCGAGGTCTTGGGCCTTACAAGTGTTATGGCTATGCTGATTTTCCCTCATTTCAAAACGATGAAGGTTATCTTTCAGGAGTAGCAGGCTGCTTAGGACATGGCTGTGCACTGTTAGTATCCCTAACCCCATGAAGGGGGGCCGTGGCAGTGTTCGTCAATGTCTGAGGATGTTATAATTCTTACAGCCTTCTTCTGTAAGAAAAGAATGTCGGTATGTAGGAATGTAGGAATGTAGGAGAATGTTGACTGAATGTAATTCAGTCAAGCATAAGGAGTTTATGGTGCGGTGTAAGTAGGGCATGATCAAAGCCGCGATTTTTAGAGTAGCTAAGCTTTGGTTTTTTAAACACATCCTTCCAAATGATCGGCATAGATGGTGAGAAGTTTCTATGAGGTCATCAGTTCGGAACTCTAGATTTTTTACGATGACCTTCTAATGCAATGAATCGTAACTGGTAATCCGTAAATCTGCAATAAAGTGAACTTTAGTGCCCTCAAACAAACGACAGTAGTTTTCATAGAATCAAGAATTATTTTTATTTCCATAAAATGTGGTTACATTGCTGGAAAACGTCAGTCAACTATAGCTAAAAAAAATGAAAACTAAAATAAGACATGGTACGAGGTTTCTTACCAATATAAAGAATTACATTCCTGAAACTCTCCATGCAAAGAGAAGAAAAAAAAACAGCACGCAGCACTCGGTTGAAAAACGAAAAAAAATACTTACAAATTCTTCTTTCAGATCAAAAAATTCTCTATTCTTGTACAAAAGGGTTTGCCAAAAGGAGCCCCTCAACACCTTTTCTAAATTTTGGGTCCGGCAGGTTCCGAGCTGCAAAAGGAAGTTTATTAAAAAACTTATAACTTAGAATCTCATTCGACATCTGAACTTTACTTAATCTAACTGTGGTAAATTGAGATAATTTTTCCTACGTGTATTATAGGGATGGATGTCGCCTCTCAGCTCAAGAGAATCCCATTCCTTCTTGGTTTTGATCAAGGACTGAAAAATATAGAGGTTTCAAACTGTCATTAAGCTCTCAGCTACAAATATGGGTTTACAATGGTCCAAGTAATCAGCACCAGCTACTACTTTTAGTTGGTTAACTACTAATTAATCCGTATTACCAACAGAGATGGACCCGTGCCCTTTCTGCTGTCCCTTAGCACATGAGAATTTGCACCGAATGTATAAACAAGAGCTGAAACTCGATTGAAATTACACACACATAGCTACGTTAAAATTGATTCGGGAAAGGGTGTCCAGAGTAATCATATATATGACACTTTTCAATGAGTAGTATTAAGGGCAGTTCTTCCAACGATTATTGTCAAAGTGTGCAGTCTGCAATCCCAAACCTAATCAGAAAAACTTGCAAACTAATACAGATTCTTAGATTATAATGGTGAAAGTAATATAATTTAATATATTTAATAACCGTTGCTTAGTCAAGTTTTATATGGGTATAATGGGTTTGCCTATCCATCTGTAAAGTATATTTGTTTTTCTTATAGTATTTAGTAAAATGTTTGCCTTTTTCTTACTCATTTTTAGCCATCCTGCTTTGATCAAAATAATAATAATAATAAGCTGAAGCAAAGCAATAAGAAGAATGGCGGCTTTTGTTTGTTGATTGCAAGGGTTGGAAGGTGCGAGGATTTTTTCACAAGTCATAAAATTAAGTGCCTAAAATACTAAATACATATATATTTTAATAAACTTGACGTCGATATTTGTACGCTTTATTTAGTTAATTTACAACAAATAACCTTGTCAACATCGTTGTTGTCATGTGACGAGTCCAAAATAATTTTTAGGATAACTCAAGGTCTTCATCTTAACCTATCACATAATGTGCTAAGGAACAAAGAAAAGTGCCGGGAAGTGATTACCTATTATTTTAATGACACTATTCAATAAATTATAGAAAGGTATGTACAGTATATACAAATACTTACAAACTGAAAACTTAGTTTTTTACGTGATCGTTGGAAAACTAAAGTAACTTAGTTAATTCTACCCAAACTATAAGTTAATCTGAGTTAAATTTAAATTTGTAGGCCTAGGCCTAAGTTACCTTGCTAATTAAAATTCAAAGGTGGCTGGCAAAATTAATCATTGAAAATTCCCTTAAACTGAATAATTTTTTGGTTGTTTATTCAATTCATTCATATTTAAATTTAAAAAATAATTGCTAGGCTAGTTAGGTAGGGAGACCACAGGCACCTTGTCATTATTATATGACAGTCTAAACTTAATTGGATTTAGTCTTTAGGGTAGCCTATAGTCTGATTTTTACCGGAGTGCGGCTGGAGCTCAGCCCTACCTGCGAGATAGGCCTACCCGACTCACGCACGCACACTCACCACCGTCCTAATCGCCTGAAAGCCCCGATCCCATATTCACTAAGTAAAAATATAACATCTGTTGTATGATACCTCAAAATTGCAATTAATTTGATGTTAGATATACAGTAAAATGGTTAGTGTTAATAAATTTGTTGTTTAATTCAATGAAAAATGAGTCCAAACACGAAATGATTATGACAATTAGCTAGCTAATAAATACGTGTTAAAATATTCTTAGCTTTTACACTTTGTAGGCCTAAGCAAAATATATATATTGTTTGGTATCATTTTACTTAGCATTTTGAGCTGAAGTCAAATGTGTTACCAGATTTTATAACAAATGTAAAATAAAAAATTGATAGTTTAATTTCCGTGAGCCAGCGATGACTCGCGCGGCAGATCAATGGTCCGTCCCACGACCGTTCTAATCCCTTGCGTCTGTGTGTGTGAGTAGGGTCGACCCTTCAGCCAGCCGCTTTCCGTCAACGATCACACTATATTATAGGTCGGTGAATCCAAAATGATCACATTTTTGGTCAGTATCAGCTAGCCTAAGTTAAATTAGTGTAGGGTACCTGTTTAACTTAAAGTGCTAGGCCTAACTGAATTGTTGGTCATTTTGATGTGTTTTAAGTTGTCTGTAAAAAACACATTGTTGCAATTGCCAAATAGGTAGCCTACCTCTACAACATAAGTTAGGCCTATGTAATTTTAAAACCATTTTGGTATTTGTTTACTTTAGGGGCTTCTAACGAATTTTGAAAAAAATGTTTTTTTCTCATTATTTGGCCTATTTTGAACACTTTTTACATTTGACACTTTTGGGGCAAATGCCTATTTCACCCTGAAAATAGCGTTTGAAAATCACAAAAATTTTTCAGCAATTGCCATTTTTACTTAGAAAATCAGGTTTTTTCCCCCTTGCCTTTCTTTAAATGTGTTTTTATTATTATAGTAATAAGCAGATGTATATTTAAACTAACCTAACCTAACCTTGGTTTAACTAAAAATCCGCTAAGTATTTTCGGCATATTGCTAACCTAAGCATTGGTTAGGTAGGGTTGGGTTAGGTTAGGTAGGATTGGGTTAGGTTAGGTTAAGTTAGGTTAGGTTAGTTTAAATATAGTTAGGTTAGTTTACGTAAGGTTAAGTTAGGTTAGGTTAGGTTAGATTAAAAATATTCAGGTGATTTTAGGCTAATTGATTTAAATAATAACTTAATAACTAGCCATACCTTACCTAACCTTAACTAACCTAACCTAACCTAACCTAACGTAACCTAACCTTGGTTTAACTAATAATCCGCTATTTTCGGCATATTGCTAACCTAAGCATTGGTTAGGTAGGGTTGGGTTAGGTTTAAGTTTGGTTAGGTTAGGTTAGGTTAGATTAGAAAGTTAGGTTGGATTATATTTAGTTCTGTAGGTCCTTAGTAATAGTAAAAACACATTAAGAATATAAAAACTACGCAAATTTTTAGCACTTTTTGCAATTTTCAAACGCGATTTTCAGGGTGAAATAGGCGTTTGCCCCAAAAGTGTCAAATGTAAAAAGTGTTCAAAATAGGCCAAATAATAAGAAAAAAACATTTTTTTCAAAATTCGTTAGAAGCCCCTAAAGTAAACAAATACCTAAATGTTGTCCTAAGTACCTAAGCTACTTAAGTTATTCATCTACTACATGGCCTACTACTATGGAAGTTACTACAGGACCACACATTTTGCTATATCAAAGTATTTTTAACATTAACTGTTGTGTTTTAAAGACATAAACCAAGATGAATTCAGACCACTCAAAGATCTGCCGGTTGTGCCTTGGGGAGGCAGAAGTTATGTGCCCCATCTTCAACTCGTACTCCAAAAGCAATCCACAAACACTGGCTTTGCCTCAAAGGATAATGAGCTTCGCACAGATTAAAGTAAGTAACTTTAGCCTACTCAGGATATTTTTATAATAGGGACTAGTTTGCGTTGTTTAACCCTCCGAGCGTCACTCGTCGAAAAATCGACGCGCAACACACTTTGTGTAGTGTCACGCGTCGATTTTTTCGACGCGCGAACATCGTTTACGGCGAAGGCTCTATGACTGACTGAATCGGATTGAACTGGATTGAGTTAGGTATCGTTCTTTTCGTTATACTCTAAGCTTTCTCCAGAGGTCTGTCTCAGCGCTGTATGTTCTCCGAGCCGATCGTAATTGTAGCAGACAGCTGACGTGCGTATTTGTAAATAGCTAGGTTACCCTCGGACCGATGACTGATGTGTTTTATTACGTTTATCATTGTTTTAGTGTTAAAAATCAAAAGTAGTGATATACGTGGTGCATTATAAGAAGATTTAAGTGATTTTGAAGGGCTGGTTGATGATCCTGAAGAAGTAGGTTAGTGATATTGATGTAAATTATCAGCCAGATTCCTAGCTATGGTTAGGCTATGCATTCTTAGCTAAACGCTATGTACTGAAATCTGTTTTTTGCCCATAACTTATTTATTTGCAAATCTACTTCCTTATATTATTATATATTTGTAATCCTCATAAAATTTAGAACAAAGTGGCTATTTTCAAATATTTATAAGCCTATAATTTATACAATTTCATTTGAGCGCGAACATATTTTTTTTTTTGAAAATTTTCCAAAATTATTTTTTTTTTACCTAAAAAATTTTTTTGAAACAAATGTTCCTTATGTTTTATGTATAATATTGAAGCCCATGATTTTCCAAACAAAATGGTATATAGAACAGTAGAATTAACATTGTTTTAAGCTTCTCAGATCGGTTTTAATAAAACCTTGCAAATGCGCCAAAAATAGGCGGACATTAAGGCCTAAACTATGGACACTCGGAGGGTTAAAAAATCTAAGTTAAGTTAAGTTAGTTAATCCTATAACTTAAGTTACCCATTTCCACTTCAGGAATTTAAGTTATCACTCATTTAATATTTTTCTACTGATCTTGTGACCACAATAATGTACTGTAATAAAAGAGGTTCGGTGGATTCACTCGTAAGAAAATACTGTACCGGTAGTAAAGATAAACAATAAGTAGTGCCTACTGTAAGCTAGTGCCTGATTTTAGGCGCAATTCACTGAGAATCCACCCGTCCTATCAACCACCCAAAATCACATAACTTGCTAGTTTATTTTAGGTAGGCAGGCCTCTTTCACTGACACTTGAACACATTAAGATGTATCTTAAGTGGTTTAACTTAGGCTACTAAGTTAACTGATTGAGACTGGATTTTCTTTCAATCCACGTTAGACCTACTATCTCCTGGCCAGAGAGCCAATGCCTTACCGCTTACAAATAAATCTAAATGAATTAATCCTACTGCTATATCAACTCTGGTCAAACAAAAGCCCGACTTAACTTTGACTCCTAGGTTGTTGTTTTCGTCAGTAGCTATCAGACGCTATGTTAAGTTATACGTACATAGATAAGTTAGGAGTTAGTAAGTGTGTTTTTTTTTCTGTTAATATTTAACACATCCGAAGCTGTAACTCAAAGGGCTAGATTGTTTTGTATAATACTAACCAGAATATTTTACCTTATAGTTAGATGAGAACGACGGCCTTCCTTCCTCCATTTGCTACCAATGTTTGGCCCAGGTGGATAAATCATACCAGTTCAAACTACAGTGTGAGCAGTCCGATGCCACCCTCAGGCAGAGCTTGCAGGTATGTCTCGCCCAAAGAGTCTATCAGCTAACTTTTTTTTACGCAGAAATTATTGTAGAGGCCAAGGAGGTAATTAATTGAATAACACTGTGTTCTATAGCCTATTAAAAGAAAAATGATTGACTCAATTGCGTAAGCTTTGCAACTGCTAATTATTTAAGCCCTACTGTGCTCAATTTGAAAAAAGTAAACCATTCATGCCTGAAACCATTGACTTTAAATACTTATGTAGATATCCATATGAATCAGCTGTAGGCATAAGTTAGTTACTTGAGCCTCTCGTAACTTGTAGTTAGTCTGCTCTTTGTTGGTAAGGACATAACTGTGCTATAGTTTACAAGGAATTGTTTTTTAAGTTCTGGTGTTAAGTGTTTGTCTTAAAGAAAACAGTACTTTACACCAGCACATTAGGTGCACAGCTTATAAGCATACCTCAATTTTAAACTTAATTTTTGTGATGGGCCCTACTAAAACTTGAAAATACAATGCCTACATTACAGCAAATTTTCAGTCCCGACTAAAAAGACATCATGTCTCATCCTTTTTTTACTTGTAGCTAAACAGAATTTGTGAATACAACTTTTCTACAGTTATTTATTTTTTTAATAGTTTAACTTTACCACCTAGAGTCTAATATCTGATTAATTGTTTGGCTGACTGTCTATCTTGTTCCCTCAGGACCAAGCAGAATCCGGAGATGAAGGCGGAGACTGGGAGATGATGAAGTTCACCCCGGAAGTCATCATCAACGAGGGAGAAGACAACAGCGATGAGGTGGGTCTCAACATTCTTACCTTAGTGGGGCCTAAATTTAAAAGAGAATTTTTAAAATACAGTACCGGTAGTAGATGTGGCTATTAAGTTTTAACATCAATTAGCATATAATTTGTGTTTCTATTGTTTGTTGGAAATGTACAAAGCCAGCTTGTATAACTTTAATTGGGACGATATGTCATTGGACTGTATGGGGCAACTACGAATAAAAATTTAAATACAATTCTAATCATGCAAGAAAAAGCCATTATAACTATGTTACACCTTAAAAAAGATGAATCAGTTAAATCTCACTTTAAAAATCTAAATATTTTTACAGTTTTTGCAGCGTATACTTTTGAAATAGCATGTATAGCTAAAAGAGACAGCCTAAAATATGAGCCAGTTGTTCCACATCGTTACAATACAAGACATAAAGAGGATATTGTAACTTCAACCTATAAGCTGGAATTCTAAAAAAAAACCTTGCTGGATCACTAATTTAAAAGGAAATTGCCTGCCTCTATAAAGGAGGAATCAAATTATAGGCTAAATTATTTAAAGCCAAATAAAAAAAAAAACATTTAATAGGAAAGGTGCCTTATACAATGGAGGAACTCATTGAATAAATGTTCATACTTAAAATGTATTTATCTAGGCTAGTTTAGTACTTTATACTTTACACTATTTTTGTACCCATGTACATGCAAGGAAAATAAAGATGTTTTGATTTGATTTGATGTTGTTAAGCCATGCATGATAATTATGAGTATTTTAGTTAAGTTAGTTTTATTAAATTACTCTTGACGCCATTCCTGTATTTATGTATTGTACTTAAATGAATAAAGTTATATGAAATTAAATGAAAAGCAATCTATTTGTATTGGAATAGATCGATTCTCAATACCATACCAATGTCCAAGTATCGGTGGTATCGAGAATCGACACATCCCTAGTAACAACAGACAATAATGATGTATTTAAACTAAGCAAGAAAAAATTTTGTAGGCTCAAGAAAACGGCCAGCCTGGCGAAAGCGACTCAGACCAATCTGGCAAGAACGGCAACTACCCTCTGTCCGAGGTACAGGCACTGCTAAGACACCATGGGACGGAGATAAGGCTGCAGGCGGTGAACGGGAACAAACCTGCCGCGGCCAGCTCTCCTGTGGAACACAACGGAAACTACGAGTCACCTATGGAAGAAAACGGGAACGGAGGCGATGGTCAGATGGATTACTATCCTCTGTATGGTGTGGCGGCCATGTTGAACAACCATGCTAACAATAGTCCTGCCTACAGGTGAGACAGGTTATAAATAGTCGTGATCTAAAATAGTATTTTGGCTGTTGGATTTAGTACAAAGAAAGATAGGTAGATCATTCGCTTAATGCACTGAATGGGAAGTTCTTTTTGCAACGTCTTAGGTCTAAATGAATGCATCTCATACAAAAAACAAGTCAGATACAACTAAATATAAGAGATACTCTCTTTACTGTTCTACTTGGATGTGAGCCTTGGCCAGACACTGTGTTAATTTTCTTAAATTAATTGTGATTGGGAGGATGGACCAACCACCTCAAAAAATGCAATTTACAAATTTAAAACATCCATTAATTCCATTTAAAAGATACTTAAGTATAATTTTAGGTTATTTCTTGAAAAAGAAACTCATGTTATTCAATTCAAGCCTCTATACTGCATTTGGCGAGTGATAGGAGTGAAGCGCCGCCCGCTGGGAAAGTAACGTTAGGGTCAGGCCGGTTCACAGTGAGCCTTGGACTCATTTATGTTTGGACTGCGGGCAAGCGACTTGAGGGCATGTGAACTAGCATTTTACAATGACATTTAGTCTCACTTTTTTCTACAGCCTACAGCCCCTAGTCCCGTTAGACTGGGGGAGGGGCTTCACTCCAAACACTTGCCGATTGCAGTATAGGTGTTACTTACATTATTAAAGCCTGACTAAATGCCTCCAACTGAACAAGCTTTGGGGTACACAGAATTACAATACAGTAAACTACGGACAGTTTGTAAACATATATTGTTTTGTTAAACGTTGTTAACAGACAGAAAGGAAACAAAACATCTGGAAACAGACAGAAAGTTTATGTAAAATGGTTATAAGCCAAATTTGTTACTGTTTAATAAGTTGCAAATATATTTTTGTAGGTACAGTTAATAGTTCACACTGACTCAAGATCAAGATAAAGATGGAAAAGACAATTAGTATTACCTACAAGAAATGCTGCGGAAAAGCCTTTTATACGGCTTTGCTTGTATTGTAAATTCATTGTATAAGTGTTGTGTGACGTAATTTTCCTGAAGACGAAACGTGGGGAATTACGCCACCTGTACGATAAACGAAGTCCCAGGAATCGCACGAGTCGGCTTGCGGGGATTTTCCTAGGAGTCGATAGTGATAAGGATAGCCTCAATTTGATAGGGGTCGCCGTCTATGTGTCACCTCGACAACCCATCACCTCGGTATTTTGGGCACAGACGACAACGTGTCACCTCGTAAAAATATAACGATGCCGTCTAGGTGTCACCTCGTCTAGTTGTCACCTCTTCTCTGGAGGTGATTGTTTGTCGTGTGTAGAGACGACTGCCTGTCACCTCGCACGCTTGCGTCAACGTGTCACCCCGACTACCCGTCACCTACTCTAGGCCCAGGTGACGATCTGTCGTTGCCGTTTACGACAAACAGTCACCTCGTACGCTCACGACAACGTGTCACCCCGACTACCTGCCACCCCGCTCCATCTGTTTACGTTTTCTTATAACGCATAATAGGATTTCTCCACTTGGTTTATCGGCGCTACCATGCTTGAAAACAAATAATTGTATATGTTACAATAAATAATAAGCAAATAATAAAATACATTATAAATTATGCATGTTTAATCTTTACTAACTAGATGATACACGCAGGCTCCACCCGGGTAATAAAACTAAAAAATCTAACAAATTAATAAAATAATACTAAAATATAGGTAGTTAGAACCAAATAACATTAGGTTGGTTCTGTATACTGCAACAAGTAGAAGAAAAAAAATATTTGCAATCTAAATGCAGTTAGGACATTTTCCAATGTAGGAGATTTTATAAAAAGTTCAGTGACACTGTTACATAAATTTTAGTTTAAGCCAACATTGCATGCTCTCAGCTTAAATAGAAGTCAGTCATTGTGCCTGAGGAAATAAAAACGACCTTTTGCGATTAACATTTTTCATGTTAGTGCCAAATATAAACTTAGTTCCAGATCATAACAGATGTTACATTTGAGACTAAATTTTTAAGACGCCGTTAGACATTTGACCAATTAATTGAACATACATTGAAATAGCTCATAGTGTATTTGGATAAATTAATAATTATTATCCACTAGGCCTTCTATGGCCACGAGAGAAATTTGTTTCTTGCATTCAAACACAAAAATGAACTAGTTAAATATATAAAAAAAAAACTACAAGATATGTCAGAAAAAAATACGTTTCATGCTAAATTAAAATTAAGTTCCTTTACTTTAGCTTACTACAATCATTAAATTCAAATATATATTTAATTTTTATAATCCATGTAATTCAACAAATTAAAACTATTATTCAATTAAAAATTAAACCTGATATTCCAAAATAACAGTTACATATTAGGACCTAATAATAACAGCTATTTTAAGCTGTTTGTTTAGCTTTCAAACAGCACTGAAAAAAACGTATCTTACATATTGAACACATAACTCTTGGGAAGTTCAAGAATAGACTTTTAAATGTTAAAGGATGCATTTACCTGACTTAAGTAAAAGGTATTCTTGTTAATACAAATATACAAACTTTAAGTTTTTTTAACTTATCAAAATCGAAAATTTTGACTGTAGTTACTGCAGTTTTAAATAACGCCTTTATAACAACGGTACTTGACAATTGCTAGATTTGGAACAACAGGTACATAGTACTAAATTATTTTATGAATGCTAATATTATAAATTCAATATTTCTCAAGTAAGCCTATCGCATAAAAAACACAATACCGACTAAGATACTGTTATTTAAAAAGCTGTATGTCTTACCATGTAAACACTTCAAATTTGTTCGCATTAAAACACGTCGTTCTGTTCTTTTAAACCCCGAACTAACAAACCAATCCATATTGCTAATAAAACGGGTTACTTAAAAAAATATATATAACTGTTAACTGTTTGACTGTTATTTAACTGTTAATCACTGTTTACTATTAACTGTTATAAGAGTCGACGTATAAGAGCTCCGCTCCGCTAAAAATCTGGGTTTTCTCATTTTTGTCCCTCAAGACACAAAATTTCCCAAATTGCCTATAGACCTCTTTAGAGAACTTAAAACACAAAAAATTCAGTATATCTAAGTATTTTTGTACAATTATTAGTTATTGTACAGAGAAAATTGATAAAAATATGATCTGAAATTTCCTATGTTATTCTTATGAAGAATATTGTAAAATGTTGTAGTTGCTTGTTTATGGAAATATTTTGATCAAACTTGGCAAATTTATTTATTATATACTGAGATATTATTATTTTTCTAAAAATACACACTTTATTAGTTTCCCTGTAGCAGCAAACTTAGTTACTCGCTAAACTGAATGCTAAAAATGCATTTTTAGGCCTAATTGAAAATCATTCAAGTAAATGGGAATTCGCTTATTAATAGACTGCAGGCTTGCTGCAGCGGAGGTATTATTTTTTTTACAGATTTTTGTACTTATTTTTGAGCCTGTTTTATTTATATAGGGATTCCGCACATATACAGGAAAATATATTTCTAAAAGGTGTGTGTAGATTTTCTCTGCGATGCACGGGAAATAAAATATGAATTTACTAAAAGACCCATTCTGCTCGGCAGTGTCGAAATAATTATCATATCCTAGAAATGATCATATTTATGATTTTTGATTTATTAATATTGTTTCTTGATATAGTAGAGTTTTGAACTTAGCTGATTCTAACAATCAATAGTTCAACAATCAAATTAAAAACTGTAATTCAACGGTTATTTTGAGTCAAAAACATAAACAATACTGGAGCAATTGATTTTAAATCATAGACAAACTTTATAGAAAATAATTTTTATGTAGGTTGTTCACCTTGCCTTTGCTTGAAACTCGTCCGATTGGAATGACTAATAGCTTAAATGAAAATCGATATTGCACTGAAGGTTCGTCTTAGACCAAAATATATCTATAGGGTTATATAATTATTGAAGGTTGGAGAAAAAATAAGTACATATAATATATTTGGAATATGGTTTTAATTCATATTAAACTATTAACAAAAAAATATAAAAAAACCAAGGAATAAATGTGCGGAGGGGGTATTTTAATCAGCCACAAAGTAACCGTTGTTATAAAGGCGTTATTTAAAACTGCAGTAACTACAGTCAAAATTTTCGATTTTGATAAGTTAAAAAAACTTAAAGTTTGTATATTTGTATTAACAAGAATACCTTTTACTTAAGTCAGGTAAATGCATCCTTTAACATTTAAAAGTCTATTCTTGAACTTCCCAAGAGTTATGTGTTCAATATGTAAGATACGTTTTTTTCAGTGCTGTTTGAAAGGACCATGTAGGACCATGTAAGGACCGAAAGTTACTTTTAAAATTGTTTGTCATAGAATAGGAAGACCGGAAGCCTGATATGATTTTCTTATATCATACGCACGGTTATTCACTGGCGCAATCACCCACATGTACTGCCAATTGTGTAAATCATCTGTTTTAAATGGAGTCTTTTAAGTCCTGAACAATGAATTAAACTTTTATTTCGTAATAAATTATAAATTTCATAATAGTATACAAGTCCTCAATATCTTCAGAGATCGAAAAATAACAAAATAAAGTGCCAAAATATAATCTGAACTGATTTTACTGGTATGTCATTTAAGTTTTGTGAATTGAAAACAATTTTGAGAAGTTTTTTTGTGCTTGTTAACAAAACATCTTTAAAAATTGTGTATCATGTTTTATTTTTTCTCCAGGGTGTTCCAATTCTAGCTACGTCACACAATGTTTGCGTCCATCATCGCGCAGATACCGGACAGGCCTAATCCGCTGTTGTCAAAACATACAGTAGCTCTTGTTCTTCTCTGGGAAGCCGAGGGGTTGCGTCTCAGCGGTCATTGCTACTGCCTCCCTTCAATTCTCAGAAACAGTGGCAATGACCGCCGGGAAAGGGTAGCGCACCCTCTCGTCCCTCTCGTCTTACAACAATACCTATGTTTTGACAACAGCGGGTTAAGTCTGACCAAGTCTACCTGAATATTTCTTAGATTACAACACCTTTTTAATCCCACTTATTACATACAACTGCCTCTACATATTTATCTCTACGAAAATTAAGTCTTTACTTAAAATGGTAGGTTGAATAATTATAAAGCTCGATGGACCAGGTCAACACAATCCATCCATCCATATATATAATACGCTAAGCCGATTTTTGTAAACAGAACTCCTCCCTCATTTTTGGACCGATTTTGATGATTAAAGTGTCAAAAGAATGGCCCTGATCTGTAGTTTTGCAAAGTGTTTTTATTTGTTTGAAATCTTTATTAGTTTGGACTGGATTTTCCATCAAAGTTGGGTTTTCTCCCATAATATTAACATGGGGGAATCTAAATATTTAATTAGAAACTTTTCCTCCGCTAATTTAAGAGAACGACTGGGCGTAGAAACTTGGTAGAGGTGTCCAAAGAACGGTCTTGGTCTGTAGATGAGTTATCAAAAGAAAAACAAAGTAAATTCCCTTAGGGCTCTGCCCCAGAAGCCTTTAAAGATCCCTCCACAGATTTGTTTACATTTTGGCCATGTGGATAATAATTTTTGTTTTTTATTATGAAACAACTGTTAATTTTTAAACTGTATTTTAAACAACAAACACTTATTGAGAGTTACTGAATTGTCCAAAGGAAGTATTTTTTGCAATGTTATTTTCTTGAACTCTTCGAGGTCCTTTGAATGTTACTAGCTTAACGAAAAAAGTGTTGTGCATGTTTACTGGCGCTACTCAGCAACAAAAACAATTTAATTTATCTCTAAAAAATATATTCTTAAAGTGCACTGAGCAGCAGCCTAAAACTCAAACTCACATTGTGACATTTATGATTCGGCTTGTATTTCTCCAACAGTTATTCATCTGCAGAAGAAGTTCAGTGTGCTCTTAACGTGTCTAATAACATCCAAACACACAAACCTTGCCTAAAATGGTACCTATTTTGACAAATTATTTGCAGTTTGGTCTATATTACGGACCGGGCTCACTGGGTTGGTAACATTATTGAAAGTAACACGATATTTTGGCTGTAAGAGTAAATACTATTTAAGCAGCTACTGTCATGACAGAAAGGTCATATATTCCTTTTAAATCCTTTATAAGATACGTTGATTAACAATGCATGTAAATGTCAATATTTACGTAACAGCCAATTTACAGTATGTTTTTTGCTTATGATATGCCACATTGCTATTTCATTTACATTATTTGTTGCCAATGAAGCTACACGACCATATAAACGAGGAGGCCCCTAACCGTCGATTTCGACGGGTTTCACCTAGTATAAAATAAACCCTGATGACTCCGCTCAATGTTGTGGATGCCTCTGCGAATGCTACCTAGTTTATTTAATACTAGAGAACCCGCGCGGCTCAATGAGCCGCATAGTATGAAACATAGCGCCGAACAAAGTGTTAAGCTCATATTCGAGTAATTCTAGTTACATCTTAGAGTTACACTTGTTAGAAACTAATTATAAATATCTGTATTTGCGTCGTCAAGGTTCGCCTACATTATTTCTGCTCTCAGTTTTATACTGATAACTTCTAATAACGATCTGCTTCAGTTCTAGTTAACATGTCGCAACAAAGTTATCACAGCATTGAGAATAAAAATTTTAAAAAACTGTTGCCTCACTGATAACCTGTGTTAAGTAATTTAAGTTGGGCCATTTTATTTCTTTGAATTGAGGCATCCCCTTGATCAAACGAATTTTCTCCGTAGAGAATCCTGAAAAGTGGGGTGATGGTGATATCAACCCTTTCATGTGCTCCATTTTTTACCCACAAACTCGGGGTTACCAACTGGACAGCCATAATCTGCTTTGAATAGGCTAAAGTAACAACACCATTGAAAGTTGCTTAAACGACCCATTTGCGTTTTTTTTTCAATTGAGGTAGAGTGAGTAATTCTAAAGTTTACAATAAAGACATAAGGTCCACCAAGATTTGGTATAATCTAACTTGAATTTATCACAGTCAAGGCATTATTATGGTTTCGTAAATGTTTGAAATATCTCGATCTGTTAGTGTCAGAAGTAAAACATTTCTTGTATGCATTAATTTGATCTGACATTAAGCAAGTTAACTTTACCACCAAGACAACACTATGTGCTTCGTATGTTTTTCACTTCTAAAGTAAGTTGCATAGCAGAACTGGCATATATCTTACCAAGTAAATGTGTATCTGGACGAGTATCTGTTAGAGCAGGCCTATTCTACTCTCCTCATACAGATAAGATATTTTATTATTAATTGTCTCCTCCTACCGTTATAAATATTTCTTATTTGAACTTGAGGCATTTCTGTTCTTCCAACAAAACTGACTAACCTTTTACTAACCTTTTAACTTCGTCTTAATCTACTGAATATTACAATAGCTATTTACATTACAAGTGTAGTAAGAGCGTTTTAACATCACGCAGGTGAATGTCTCTGTCTTAATCTGATATAGAAGCTTGAAATATATTTTACCTAACCCGCCATGTTAAACTTCCCTATCCCAAGCGTGATGTATATAACTTCGTTACTTCTCGAGTGATGTAAAGTTGAAAAAAACTCACTCGGTGATGTAATGAAACCCATTTATAGCTATTTACATTACAAGTGTAGTAAGAGCGTTTTTACATCACGCGGGTGAATGTTGTGCAACGAGCGAATGCGAGTTGCATAATTCACCTAAGTGATGTAAACACGCTCTTGCGTAACGTGTAACGTACAAGATTTTACCTGACCCGAAAATATACAGGGGGTCTAACAGTAAGGTTCTTTTACAAACAAAAGCTAGGTTAGGAAAATTCTTAAATCAACACAATAAAATTGAAGCACACAGCTGATTTCTAGCGTTGAACGTCGATGAGGTATATTTTTTACCTAACCCGCCATGTTAAACTTCCCTCTATCCCAAGCGTGATGTATACAACTCCTTCACAAGTGATGTAAAGTTGAACAACATATAAAACATATTTTATATGAAAAACATATTTCGGGTTAGCTGGAGCGGAACCCGAAAGGATTTTTGAGGTAAGAATATGTCTATACGTTAATCGAGGATGTGAGCTATCATCCTGCCAAATTTCAGCCTGATCCGACAAGTAGTTAGTGCGTGATTGAGCTTCAAACGAACAAACAAACACACAAACTTTCACATTTATAATATTTAGTATGATTAAAGAAAAGAATAGCATTTATATTTAAAAGGAATTACAGAATTTAGTTAGCTGTTTCAACTAAACTGGTTGGTTCTATGATATTCAATACCATTAAAAATTAAAAGATTTACCAACAGAGTGCAGCACTATTATTATTTATTTTTTTATTTTATGACAACAGTTAATTTGAATTAAGCAGCAACAAAAAGCTGTGATACACAATGAAAATTGCAAAGTAGTATTGTTCTATGCATTTTTCTTTTAATTAATAATTTGCGGTATTGTGCGAATGTTTGAAAATTTACTTTCTTCTATTATTTAGGTACAGTGGTAGAACATTATGTCTATTTTAGATTTGTTATAATAAACGCAAAGCATGAGTATAACTGCAATAAGCATTGTATTCGTATACGCCAGCCCCGTACGAAGGACGGGTACTCTGCTAGTTTGTTCATACAGTATATGTAATTTTAGTTAAAAGTGATGATACTATCGGAGTGACGGTTTGAGGCGGTGTCAAGTTGTCGGCTGCATCGACGCTAAACCGCCACCTCTCACGCTCGCGTCTAGGTGTCACCCAGACAAGGTGTCACCTCCTCTCTTTGGAGGTGACGACTAGACGCCTTCGTACATGACAACCTGTCACCTCGCACGCTTGCGCCTAGTTGTCACTCCGACTACCTGTCACCTCATTCAAACGGTGACGGGTAGTCGGGAACGATGCGCGACCACGTGTCACCTCAAAACCTGTCTTAAAAGGTGACGGTTGGTCGGGGTGACTGGTTGTCGAGGTGACACGTAGTCGCTGTCCCTTTGATAGCCTTGGTTATCGGAACTCAGGACGAACGTAGCGGGTAACCAGACACCACAAAAACTTCACAATTCTTCGACGCAAAAACTAAAGCCGGTACGACGAGAGAATGACAGTCCTCACTTCACCTCCCTCACAATTCGAGACGAAGGTTAAATCGCTCGCTGATTGGCCAGTGAGTTACTAAAACCGAAAAAGGTTGAAACTCGTGACAGCGAAGGCAGGCACAAACCGTTGATTCAAGCGCCAAAATCACAAAAAGGTGCCTTACTCACCTTTTTCTCCCGGAGCCTGTCCAAACGTCGTCAAACAACCAACTGACACTGACGTTGTCTGCGGTCTTGGAATTAGAGGTTAGGTACGATGTCAGTTTACAGTTTAGTGTCACGACTAGGCTTCTCCAACAGCCAATATTTGGCTGTTTATTATCGTGGTAATAACAATTTAATATCTCTCTAACAATTTAATCTTTACAAATGTTGGTTGCCCCTGGGTTGGAAGAACTGAGAACAACTTAAACAACAGAGCGTTGGCAGTGGAAGCTTGATGTTAAAATAATATTTAAGTGGGCCCTGTAGAATAAAATTATCCCCAGAAGTCCTTATGGGACGTCCCTGGCACTGTTTTCTTCCAGACTGAAATACCTTTAATAAATACTGAATTTACTCTGCACACTGCCACACTAGACCTAGTGTTGCACTTCAAAGGTGAATCTTTTGCAGTGGCCCTTATTACTCACTATAGATTACCAGATTTCAATTGAATGACTGTTTATGCTAAGAGAAATACCCAGGATACTGATAACTATGGAAATATGTAACAATTCAATTTATTTAACAGTATTTAAATAACTTCTACACTTTAATTTGTTTTGACAACTACTTATCAAATATTTGTGTGTTTGTATTTTATATTACAAGGTTAAACAACAACTGAATTCTGACTTAGAGTGCAACAATCTATTTAAAACCTTTTTCAAGATGATGAACGGACTTATCAAAAGGGAAGTTGTGGCGCGGTTACACACTGATCCCGAATATGTCAAGAGAGGTGTGATATTTACTTTAACATTTGAGATGACCAGTACCAAGCAAATCCTGTTCGTTGGCCAACGAATTAAAAACGAAGGTCGAGTCTCGTAGTCCAACTGATTAAACAGTGTTCTGTTTAATCGCAGTAGTATGTACTAGAATATTGCTTATTATTTTATGGCTAAGAAGGTACTTTGGCGGTTCATCTATTCACAAACTCACACGACCTCAATTAACACCTTCGTATCTAGCCGAACCAGCTGCCTACTCCCACTTTCAATATTATTTAATTTCCCCCAAATATAATAATGACTGTGGCACTCTTAAATAACCTCTAATTTAATATCTCAGCAAAATTGAACAATGACTCTGTCGTGAAATGGTGTAAGTAGAATAATTTACAAGTTACATTCAATACAAATACAAAACCCTATACAATTTAATTAGTCCTATATAATGAGAGAATCACAGTATACTAAACAATGCAGATTGATTTATCAGAAATGGATATTAAAAATATTGGTGAAGACTAGAACCTGAGAACATGTGCTAATATAACAGGAAATAACAACCTATGACAGGAAAATTTTACTCATGTGCGACTGACTGAAAACTAATATATAACAATAAATAACATACACTACTTACAAATTTGGACGTCCAACACAGATGTATACACTGGGAGAGGAAAGGAAAATGTAACTAGGCGGGTTTACCAAAAAACGCGATCGATTTGATTTCGGATGACGAACGTGAAATTTTTCAATGGCAGTTTGTGCTGGTCGGTAAAGCAAACTTTTAACACTTGTTTCGCAAAAACTGATTTATTTTCCACTCGCGTTGCAATTATATCCCTTCGGGACATAGGCTAAACGATTTAAAGAAAATAAAAGATTTGCCCGACCAACACCGCAAAATGAATTTAATTTGCACGATACAAACTTTTACCCGTCTAGTCACAAGGGAAACAGGGAACGAACTAGGTGGACGAGTGTCCCCGTGGCTGGGCCCCTACCCCTTCCACTTGTGTGGTTAGCATTGTGGGTATGGTCTTTCTATTGTCTAATCAGCTGACTATTTGTTCGCGTCTACTACATTAATTCGTTGTATAATACGACGAATCGGTACAATGTTACACCTTAATTTGTCTTAAAAAGATTATTGTACTGATCATTATGAGGCAAGTTGGTATTAGCTTGGTATTGAAGTTGGATGGTATTGAACCTTAAGAAATATACCGCCAACCGTTTCACTACATGCTCTAGCTACTAAATTTTTGAAAAAGACTTTATCAGTTTCACTAAGTTATTTGTTGTATTAACAGTAACGGCTCAATGAGTATGTCACTGCCCAATCTACTGCCTCGGTTGCCGATGAGTTCCGCGTCGCTCAGCTCTCTGCTGCACCGCAAAGGCCAGCTACGGCCAGATCTGTCCTTCATGAGGTAAGCAATCCTAACCTACTAATATTATAAGTGAGAAAGTTTGGGTGGATGGATGTTTGTGACAAGTAAACGCAAAAAATACTAAACGTACAGGGTTGAAATTTGGAATGATGATAGCTCACATTCCCGATTAACATATAGACATATTCTTATCCCAAAAATCCTTTCGGGCTCCACCCTAGTGGCTCCGAAGTTTCCCATGTGAGTATTAACCTTATGAGTATATATTTAAGAGAATTTTGTAAGCTGTTTCAACTACACAAGTTGGTTCTATGATATTAAATAGCATTAAAAAGTTATAAGGTTTACCGACAGGGTGCAGCACTATTATATTTTTGTATTTACGACAACAGCTAATTTGAACCAACTAGCAACAAAAAGCTGTGGTACACAATGATAACTTTTTGATGGTTTAGGTGCAGTGTTGGAACATTATGGCTATGGTAGTATGTGCTATACTATAGCATACGGGATGAATTGAAAGAACCAAATTTTCATAAACGGTGTCCTCTCCCATTACTGCAAAAAGCATTTTGTACTTTTATGCCAACCCCATACAAAGGACTCTGCTAGTTTAAATCAAATAAATTTCACAAATAGTAATTCACTAAAATCATCTAGTGTCTTTTGAGACCATGTAGATTGTTTTATGGAGAGGCAAGAAAATGTGTTTAAAGGCTACGCACACAGGTGACGAGCCTGTAGTGTGGGTCTCCAACGGGTTTAAGACCCAAAGACTCCCCACTAAACACCTCCTCCACTAGGACACTAGCCTGGGAACACTTGGCGCACTTCATCAGAACTAGGCCGAGTCTGCCTAAGCCCTACTAAGGCTCACCCCTTGTCTAGCCATTCATTTATTACACGACCTAGACTTGCAATGCCATCTAGGTTGTTCTGACGTGTTTCTGAGTGTTTTGACTGTATGTTCTGTATGAAGTGCGACCAACAGTTTCAATTGTCCTCACCCTCAATCATGATCTCACAAACCGATTTTACCAACAGCTTGCCAAGGTGTCAAGTAGCCTCCCGGCAGAGCGAGATCATATGGATCAGAGACTCCTATAATCCCATGCTTCAATAGCTAATACAAATCCTCACGTTATAGTTTTGTTGCATGTAGTTAAGTTTATGAAAGATGACTGAATCTCAAACAGCCTTGTGTTGTGTTTACAGTCAGGGAGCCAATGGACTGCAGAAGTCTCGCAGGTCGAGAGACGGACAGAAGTTGTTTCAGTGCCGCTTGTGCCCCAAGTCTTACTCCTTCTCCTCCGCACTGAGTCGTCACAAGGCAGTGCACAACACTGAGCTGCGACCGCACATCTGCAACATCTGCAAGAAGGTACGTACAAACTGTCATACAGGAGTATCACTGGTCGAGGGACGGACAGAAGTTGTTTCAGTGCCGCTTGTGTCCCAAGTCTTACTCCTTCTCCTCCGCACTGAGTCGTCACAAGGCAGTGCACAACACCGAGCTGCGACCTCACATTTGCAACATCTGCAAGAAGGTACGTACAAACTGTCTTACAGAAGTCTCGCAGGTCGAGAGACGGACAGAAGTTGTTTCAGTGCCGCTTGTGTCCCAAGTCTTACTCCTTCTCCTCCGCACTGAGTCGTCACAAGGCAGTGCACAACACTGAGCTGCGACCTCACATCTGCAACATCTGCAAGAAGGTACGTACAAACTGTCATACAGGAGTATCACTGGTCGAGAGACGGACAGAAGTTAGTGCCGCTTGTGTCCCAAGTCTTACTCCTTCTCCTCCGCACTGAGTCGTCACAAGGCAGTTCACAACACTGAGCTGCGACCTCACATCTGCAACATCTGCAAGAAGGTACGTACAAACTGTCATACAGGAGTATCACTGGTCGAGAGACGGACAGAAGTTGTTTCAGTGCCGCTTGTGTCCCAAGTCTTACTCCTTCTCCTCCGCACTGAGTCATCACAAGGCAGTTCACAACACTGAGCTGCGACCTCACATCTGCAACATCTGCAAGAAGGTACGTACAAACTGTCATACAGGAGTATCACTGGTCGAGAGACGGACAGAAGTTGTTTCAGTGCCGCTTGTGTCCCAAGTCTTACTCCTTCTCCTCCGCACTGAGTCGTCACAAGGCAGTTCACAACACTGAGCTGCGGCCGCACATCTGCAACATCTGCAAGAAGGTACGTACAAACTGTCATACAGGAGTATCACCGGTCGAGAGACGGACAGAAGTGGTTTCAGTGTTGCTTGTGCCCCAAGTCTTACTCCTTCTCCTCCGCACTGAGTCGTTGCAAGGCAGTTCACAACACTGAGTTGCGACCTCACATCTGCAACATCTGCAAGAAGGTACGTACAAACTGTCATACAGGAGTATCACTGGTCATGGGACAGACAGAAGTTTTTGTCAGTGTTGCTTGTGTCCCAAGTCTCCTTCTCCTCCGCACTGAGTCGTCACAAGGCAGTGCACAACACTGAGCTGCGACCTCACATCTGCAACATCTGCAAGAAGGTACGTACAAACTGTCATACAGGATTATCACTGGTCATGGGACAGACAGAAGTTTTTGTCAGTGTTGTTTGTGTCCCAAGTCTCCTTCTCCTCCGCACTGAGTCGTCACAAGGCAGTGCACAACACTGAGCTGCGACCTCACATGTGCAATATCTGCAAGAAGATATGTAACAGTTGTAATAAAGAAAAAAAATAAATCAGGAAAATTACTTTTGGTTTTGTTAACTATAGGAAGAAACTTTCATGCGAGGTTTTTGGGTGAAAGAAAACTAAAAGCTTGAGAGTTTACTATGTCTAAATTAAGAATTCTAACCTACAACAATCCCACCTACTCTCGGAAGAGGTGCTTGAGTTTGAGGAACATAGGCTAATGTTTATCATTTGAAACTCTTAGCCCATTAGTCCATTACTACTTTTCAACTACAGAGGTTCCAAACCATCAAGGGACTTTGTAAAATTGTATTGTATTTGATCTACAACTTTGGATGTATTTTCAGGGTTTTGCTGACCCTGAGAAGCTAGAACGCCACATGAGGACTCATGTTAGTGATCAGCTGTTTCCCTGCGACATCTGTGGACGAGTGTTCAAGGCACTGGCGACGTTCGAGAGACACAAGTCAGTATAATAATGGATTTAATTTAATATTAGTATCTGAAATTGTAATCTTAACGGTAGCTTTTAATTGATGTTGAATCTGAATAACACAATGTCATTCTTAATTCTTCATGTAAACATCTCCTGCGGACGTATAGACGTTATCATCACCTCCCGCGGTCAAGGAAACGTCATCGTCCTCTTTCGGCAAAATCATCAACATCTCCCACGGTCACGGAAAAGTCATCATCGTCATTCGTGATCGCGGCAAAATCATCAACATCTCCTGCGGACATATAGACGTTATCATCACCTCCCGTGGTCACAGAAACGTCATCGTCGTCTGCGCGATCACAGCAAAATCATAACCAGCTAATAATATATCATGCATATTTCTCATCATTAATGACATGGTATATTAATGGTATCTTGATCTGGGGTAACTCTCCTTATTCAAAAAATATTTTTAAATTACAAAAAAAAATGTAATACGAATTATTGGCAAAGTTCCCCCTAGAACCCCTGGTAAAAACCTGTTTCAAAACTTTAAAGTTCTTACTTTTTACGATCACTATATTTTGGAAATAGCATGCTGGGTCCATAGAAACCTCTCCACTTTTATGGAGACCCAAACTCAACATAATTACAATACAAGAAAAAAGAATATTATCAAACCTGTTAAGTAGCTCATAATTTACAAATATTCGAGTCATCACCACAATACATTGGTCCAAAAATCTTAAATAACTTACCAACAAGTTTAATTTTACTCTAGAAAATCCCTATAAGTTTAGACTTTTTTTTAAAAGAATGGCTCAAGACTAAATCTTTTTTTTCATTGGCAGATTATTTTAAGGACTGCTGGAATTAGGTATAAATAAACCTTCCCACTCCTTCTAGCTCAATTTTTTGTCATGTAACAATGTTTTTTTTTTTTTGGAAGATTCAGTTGATTTTGTGTAGATACAGATGTATTAGTTTTATCTATTAGTTTTAAGTCTTTATTTAATCATTGACAATATGTCCTGTTATTATGACATGTAACTCAATAAAAAAAAAAAATAAATAAATAACATCTCCCGTGGTCATGTATACATTATCGTTGTCTACCGCGGTCGCGGCAAATATTTTAACTTCTCCCGCGGCCGTGTAAACATCATTGTCTATTCCCGCGGTCAGGGAAACGTCATCGTTGTCATGCACGATCATGGCAAAATTATAATTATCTCCCACGGCTGTGTAGACGTTATCATCATCTCCGACGATTACGGAAATGTCATCGTCATCATGCCCGATCATGGCAATAGCGGTTTCCAATCGCGCGATTTCGGGGACGTGTTTTAATTGCATTTTAAGTGTTTTTATTTATAACATTCCAGTAATCCGGCATTTTCACTAATCCGGCAGTATCACGATCCTATATCTGCCGGATTACTGAGAGTCTACTGTACTTTATTTTAGAAATCTCCAAACTAAAATTCTTGACTGTGGGTAACTTACCTATTTAAAAATTATTTAATTTATCATGATATTTCGATTAATAACCTAAAGTAATGCTGTTAAAGAAGTTAAAACAAATTTATGTTTTGTAGAGTTATTTTTGCAAGTTAAGGGGGCTAAGTGCAAATTTCCCTTCCTTATGGATCTATTTGGGTAAGAATTCAGTGAAGGAACAGGAGATTCTATTTGTGTAGGCTACAGCTTCTGTGAACGTCTTTCCCGGTCACAGCAAAATCGTGAAAGTCTTCTGGGGTTATGGTAATATTATCATCGCCTCCTATGGTGACATCGTGACGAAAACCGTAAACATCGCCTGTGATTCGCCTCAGCTCAAACCGACTTGAGCTCGTCCCAAGAATTATTTCTGGCCTGAAGTGATCCCTTGAGTCAATTGTTTACCCAACCTGACCCCAAATATTGGTAACTCCCAAACCCATAGTTTCCAATTAGCTTTTCATCAGTCGCACTAGCAAAGGTTTAGAGGTTGCAATGTTTCCTTTTTCTCAGGTTGATGACGCAAGGCAAATGTCGCCAGTTCTCCTGCGGCCTGTGTGGCCTCGGGTTCCAGAACAAGACCAAGTTGAAGCTCCACCCTTGCAAGGCGGCCCCGCACGACCGATTGTACCCGTGCCCTCAGTGTAGTGAGGTGCTTAACGGCAGAGACGCCTTCGAGGCTCACATCATCTCACATACTGGTGAGTGAAACATTGACCACAAATGATTCTTAGTAAATGTCTATGTTGAGGGTGGTAAATAAACAAATTAACAAAGTATGTCTGTTTCAACTTTCAGCGAATTTCCAAGTGAAGCGAGCCAATCGTGAAACTGAAATAAACATGTAAGCTCTTTGCCTTTTGCTTATGAGTCATTCATTGTGATTCCACTTTTAAATTGTGCGTTAAATAAAGCGTAACTAAAGAGATCTTACCTCGGGATAACTCTTTGTCTCGCTCTAACTTCCGGGCAGTTACCTTGCCTCTACTTGAGCTGAGCCAAGCTATATTTGTCCGAGGGAAGGCTCTAGGCCAGAATAGGCAACATTGCGGTTTTTTCTTTTATTTCTGATGACTGATAAACATGTTTGTTGCAGGCATGGCTGATAGATCGCTCAATGCACAAGCTATCTCTCTGATAACTACAGGGGACAACGATAGAAGATCCATCTGATGTCACTAAGTACAAGTTAATGTATATAAGGTTCTCAGGCTCTCTATTGTACACATTGTACATTAAGTAATGCGAATGTTGCTTCTAATTTATTTACAGTTACTATTGATTCTCGTCAGTAACAGCTGATGCCTGACTTGAACCAGTGAGAAACAAGGTATGTGTAGCATATGTCTTTGAGTAAGTAGTGAGAAAGTGATGTTGGATAAATGGCCATCAACTTAGTTCTGAGGTAATAGAATTAACATTGATTGCAAGGATTTGCTTTTCTCGGCTTAAGACGACTATTTAATACTGGTGCAGGTTGAATATTTTTTAAGTAAATCAGTTTACATACCTAATATATCTGCCTTATACAAGCCATATTTCACCCCTACATGTACTAACATTTTTTTTGTACATTTAATTGTAAGTACCTCATGTAGGGTTCATCATAACAAGAATGCTTCTGGATCAAATTTTTTGTGAGTTTTTTGATTTTTTAATTTGTGATATTTTTATTTTTTCTATATATATTTTTTTGACAATGCGTGTCGGAATGAATCAGGGTTACAAACAATTTATTTGTTTATCACGACATTACAATTTAGCGTGTAAGTGTGTATCTAATTTATTTTAGTGCTTTGCGGTGCCAGTATATTTTCGATTCGTGTTTGAGACATGTCCAAGGGCATTTAAATAGATTGACAATAATAAGTGTAAAGTTAATTTCATATGAGTCTGATACAGAAAGTATATTTATGATTTGGAAATTAATTACTTTTACCTCAGAGTATTTTCAATACCTCACATTGTTAATGTTATAAGTGAAGCAATAGTTTTTATACAAAACTTAGCGAACACATTAGACTGTTTATTGTATTGTGTAATATATATTCAACTTTTTGATTTTTGGCTGAGTTGCACATTCGCTTGGAGTACATTAGTTTTTCAACAAGCATTTTTTTATAGCAAAACTTTGAAACTCTGCTACAACTAGTTTTATGTGCTCGCTCGTGTAAAGCACAACATACCTCAAACAATACGTTTCTATCTCAGATTGAGCACATACAGTTATTGTTATATTGAAACTGTGCTTGCTGTAGCAATATTGAACAATCATTTTTTCAGTCACATTTTGTGATATAGTATTATGTTTATACTATATTTTACACATATCCCTGCAGAGTTTCCACTCATAAAACTTTCATTTTTCTGAAAATTATAATTTCTCTGTCTTTTAATATTTGACTATTTGGACATTTATTGTTACTCGGCTCCTGTATTCGTATATACATTACTTCTGGCTAGGCCCAGAGGTTGCGGCAATATCACTTGGTAAAATATATTCGTGATTGGTGGTTTTATCCTCGGGGACACTCCAGCTCTCTCCCGATTATTTGACCCAGTGTTTTGTATTTAATTAAAGTTACCTTCTTTGCAGCTAGTTCTATAAAAATACATGCCTTTTTAGTAGTCAGAAGGCGGTCTCTCTCTACATCATTTTAATATTAATTTTATAACTTTAAAAAATACTCTAGAGATGTATTTACACTTGAAGTGTATTCTTATGTTCAGTAAATACGCAAAAACATTTTTGTTGGTATCTTTTTTGTGATTTTAAATATGTGATATTATAATAACCAGTGGGACTTTTAGCATCATGAATCACGCCTAATAGATAACAACTAGTGCACCTGTTGCTCGAATTAGAGCAATTGAAAAGTATAACAGGCATTATTTCAAAACGAATAACAGTAATAATTTCCTATGTAAAAGAGTCAACTCCAAGATGATGTAGTCAATCACTCCACTCCAGTTATTGAAACTGAAAACGAAGGCTTTTGTGTGTTATCATGTGTTTACTATGAACAGCTGTAATTAATACCAATTATTCGTCTGTTTAAGTAAACAAAATCTTTTCTTCATAAGAAATACATTAGGATTTTGATGTCCTGTGGGGCAAACAAAGCCCGAGGACTTTTATTACAGGAATTGGTGAAAGGGGGTGTCTACACAAAAAATACTTCATTTTGACACGTAGTTTGTAAAAATCAGTTCATTATTAACAGAGGAGTAGTGTTTCGTAAAAATCGCCTTCACGTATTGTCCATGAGGGTTTGAGCTAGGTCAATTTTTGATCACGCGAGTGGAAACTCTGTAGACTCC